>NC_079390.1:11627893-11941354 GCF_029220125.1 Pseudoliparis swirei | reverse complement strand
AAATAATAGCTTGAAAAAAATTGTGCCACTACAATGACTTTTAATATGACGATTTGCGCCTCCGCTAGTGTATGCGAGGCTGCATCTATCGTAACTGGGTATTTACGACACTGAAGTAAACGTTAAATACCTCCAAAACTGAAGGGGGCGCTAAAAGGGAAAAACTCCATAATGGGGCTTTAACAAAGACCGTGTCAGCTTTAGGGCTGACAGTGTGGGTTTAGAATTTGACGATGGGAGGTTTTATTCAAACAAGATGGCTGTGTCAACAAAAAAATGTTTTAATGGGAAACAAGAAAAAATAAAAATATAGTGCTGTAAATCACTCGGTTCTGCAGAAAAGTTCCACAGCACAGTCAACACTGTTTAACCACCAAATGTTAATCAATGCTCCAATAATGTTAATAGAAGCTTATTAATTTCACAACACCTCTCTTGACAGAAACCATGTTGGAAACTCCAAGACAGCCAAACAAAATATTCAACATGCCACACTCAAAAAAACGATTCAAGCCCTTCTTAGAGGTGACACATTTAAATATTGTTTGATACATTTAAATAAATCAATTACAAAATGAAGATATTTATATTGAATGGGTGTAACACAAAATGTATGAATACTTTCATTTATTAGATTTATTTAGGTTACACTCACAAAAACGATTCAAGCCCTTCTTCGAGGTGACACATTTAAATATTGTTTGATACATTTAAATAAATCAATTACAAAAATAGATGTTTATATTTAATGGGTGTAACACAAAATGTATGAATACTTTCATTTATTAGATTTATTTAGGTTAGATGGTGTGCATATCAACTCAAAATAAATGTGTTTCATTGAGGACTACCCTTTGCGCATGCGCCAGCTGAAAATCAGTTGTTTACATGAGGTGAACACACTTTCAGGGCTGTACGGTGGTGTAGTGGCTAGCACTGTCGCCTCAAAGCCAGAGGGCCGTGGGTTCAATTCCCAGTCAGGGCTTTCCTTCTGTGTGGAGTTTGCATATTTTGTTAGTTAGTTAGTTTATATTTTGAGTTGGACAAACATAAATTAATTTAATTTAATGAATATCGTTATTTTATTTTAGATGTATTTGATACAAATGAGTTGGACTAACTTAATTACATTGTATTGCACTGATGTGCTAAATTTGAGTTGGAGTTGCATATAATTATTGGATGGAAAACCTGCCAACAATTTAATTGAGTTCATCCAATGAGTCATTTCTTTGAGTGCATTGATTGTTTGGGTAATTAATGAGGCGCCAATTCCGTCCTTTGAGTTGCCGAATTATCGCGAGAATAAACAGAAGTTTCTTTAGTTGCCATTTTGGGAAAACAAATTAAATACAAATGTGGATACTCTTATTAAAATATTTCCTCTCTATGTTGATAAAAAACACGATCAGGGCAGCATTACATTTTGATCAAAACATAATTTTTATCAGTCTTTTAGATAGGCTTATGTGAATGATCATAACACAATGAAGGTAGGAGGGATATTGAATATGTTCACCAACAGAAACTTGGTAAAAAAATGAACGCTGATTATGAAGATGTATTTCACACAAAGGCTGTGCTGCTGTAGAAGAGGATGCATTATAAATACATAAAACAGATCTGACTGATGAAACAATGACTACAATTTAAATTAAAGTAATAATTGATACAGTGAATACAAATAATCAAAGATTATGTCTTGAGGATGGGGACCTGTTTTTGTACACGCAACCTATCAGTCCAACAACACATGCTTCTCAACACCAGGCTGCCAACAGGGAAGAATAGCCCATCCTACACCATTTGTTCCAACGTTGTTGAACCGATATGATTGCAGTTGGGTAATCTTCTCGACGCTCAGAAAATGAGCACGTTGAAACGAGGGCAAATACAATAGGTTGCTCTTTATCCCAAAGAAATCACTTCCTGCCATTTGCTCGTAATATGATTGCAGGGTTATGAAGTCTTCAGTCTCTTGTGGCTCCCATTTTCACAAACTAAATGTAAGGCCGTTAATAGACCATGCTTGCTCGGCTTTCAAATCACATTGTCACGCTCGGGAACATAACGACATAAATGGTGACTAAAAAAATGAAGCTCTATTTCTTTTTCTTTCTGAAAGGTGCTGAGAATCTATAAGACAAAAACAAAGTTCTTGTGAAAAGGGTCTAAATTGTGCTAGAAACTCTTTGAACAAGATCAACATGATTAAGACAAAATGCAGGAGTTCATTTACAATCTTTAGTAACACAAAGCTCCATATGTGCTGTTCGAAAGGCCTCGAACTGCTCAGACAGTTTGAGTTTCCAGAGATTGTGAAGCCATGGTGAGATGTGGCCATCACTGACATCTTTGTCAAAGTGGGCTTTAGTTCAGTACCTGTGACAGCCTCAATCGCTTCCCATTTCATCAGAACAGCCTTGTCAAAACCAGACATGAAACGGCTAAATGTGCCGCGACGTTGCATGAATGTTTTGCGACTCATGCAGGAGGGGGGAGGGGCAGAAAGAAAGACAGTTAACTCTGAATTCGATTCGGAACTGGACTTTGCGTCTTTGCGCATGCTCGAGATCCCGCCGCCCTCCTCCCTCCCATGTCGTGACCCGGAAGTCGAAAGAGACGATAAATTAAATTCTCCGTGTACCTTCGGCGACGGCGTCTTCTCTCCGTTATCAACTCAGCCAATAGCGCCATTTGCATTCGCTGTACTCCTATTAACACCATGGAAGAATAGTAGAGGATGTAGCCGCCTCGCTCTCTGTTCGCCATCTTTCTCGAAATGTTGTTGTTGGTGGTGGTGAAGAGGTCAAGCGGAAATGGCTGTATCACCACGAGTTGTAATGAAAACAGCGCCGCCTATCGTATCGGATATGATATGCTTTCGGCCAATGATTCGAATTACTCACTGCCATGTATATTGGGATAACAGCAGATCCCCCAAAAGATAGCATAGTCCGACTAAAGCAAGATTCGAATTATACCATCATGTAAACGCACTGAGTGTCCCATTGCCTCCTCGAGCCTCCCCCTCACACAGAACAATAGGCTGATCTCCATCCTCTAATCCTACATGTTGGTCCATTCAATCTGAAACACTGGTTATGAATACATTCCTTTATGTCTTTTAACAGCATCAAGGTTACTAATTAATGCCAAAAAGGGCCACAGATAATCTGTTTGTCACTTTAATTTCGACATTGAAATAGAAACTGAAGTTTTTACCTTTTCGAGTGTGTTATACTGACCAATATTCAAGAAGCGGGGGTTAGTCTGGATTCACTTGTATTGCATCAATAGCAATGGTGGCATTTATGCAGTGCTATTTTAGTTTATTGTAAGGAGCCACTTTCAACTCAAAGCTTATTAAACAGTTAACAAGGTTTATCAAATGACCAATTAATAGAATCTGGAGAGAAACAACTAATGCAGTAACAACAAGATAACACAAAGTAAAAAAAAAGATACCGTGCATGTCCTTGGCAGCATACAGCTGATTTCACTCTTTATTTTAATGACTAGATAGCCAAAAATGAACGAGTTAAACTCTGGTGAATTGTCTCAAATACAGAATACTTTCCTTCGGGGAAAACATCAAGGGAAGATCTTTAAACATTGAATCGGGTCATATTGACCCGAAGGCG
The DNA here is from genome assembly GCF_029220125.1 of Pseudoliparis swirei. Taxonomy (NCBI): domain Eukaryota; kingdom Metazoa; phylum Chordata; class Actinopteri; order Perciformes; family Liparidae; genus Pseudoliparis; species Pseudoliparis swirei. The sequence goes on along the minus strand of NC_079390.1, from coordinate 11,937,710 downwards.
ACAGGAGGGTGAAACATTGAATCGGGTCAAATTGACCCGAAGGCAACACAAGGGTTAAAAGCTTCTCTCCACCTCTGAGAGATGATGGCGCGGCAGTGTCCAGTCGCCGTCGCGGCAGCTCCGCGGAGATTGTGCGCTCTTTTAGTTTTTGTGTTTATTTCATCGATCCAGCGTGGTCGGCGGAGATTGCGAGGCGAACCGCAACAACAACAGTGGAGCTTACTACACGGGAGACGCGAAAAAGTCTCTGGAAAATAAGATGGATGATTTTAGGCAAGGAGTCTGGGAAACTTAGCTGACCCGCTGGTGCAGGGTCTGCTTCATGACGAACAACATGAAGAACATTAAGACTCTTTCTCTCCCTGCTCCCGAACCTGGAACATCTGCTGAGCTACAGGACGCTCTGCGTATTGAGTTCCAGTGACGCGGAAGTAGCAATGAGCCATCATACGCTTAACAACGACCACCATCTCTCCACGGTAAAGTTGAGGCAACAACAACTAGCTAGCGCTCGCTAACAACAACAAACGTAGCGTAGCCGAGGTGAGTTCTACCGCTGGGGATCACACATGACTGTGTGGCCAGGTTCAGCTCCAACACCATCATCAAGTTTGCGGATGACACAGTGGTGGTGGGCCTGATCTCGGACAACGACGAGAAGGCCTACCTTGAGGAAGTTGCTGATCTGTCACCTCAGGCAGCTGAGGAAATTTAATGCTCGCTGAAACGCACTATGGAACCACACTCCCACCCTGCAGGACTTGTACAAACAACAGACTGTTCATCAGGCCATCAGGATTGTGAACAGACCCACACAACTGCCCCTCTTAGGCACACACACACACACACACACACACACGAATCTTGAAAACCCACCAGGATTAGTCATTTCCTCTCCTTTAACTGACCTAGAAAACTGGCCCATGCTTTTGTTTCCCAGAACCGTGTATTGCAATGCCCAATACTCCAGGGCTGTCCTGCTCCACGCTCAAATAACACATCCGACTCATTCTCAAACTCACAAACCAGAAAACACCATCGCACGAACCTGACCTACTGTAGGTGTGTCTTCATTAGCTCGAACTGCCAAAACTCTTGTGTTTTCAAAGCCTCAATATGCTGTTTAAAAATTAGGAAAACAACGCGCCGCTCAGTACACAACACGTTTGCCTGATCCGTAAACCGGGTGCAGCTCTCCGCTGGCTGACGCAACAGTACTTGTTATTCTCCAAACTCAAAGGACAAACTGAGCCACCCACTTACTCCCGGAGGGCGCCCTGTATTTTGGAAATGGGCGCACATTTCAGTAAATCAGACCACTCATTATTGAAGTCCACACTCAAGACCGACTTATTTAGTGCAGCCAGCTCTCCACATTTGCTCACTGTGCTGCATAATCGTCGGTCTTGTCGTCTGATTCCCTCCCTTGCTTCGAGGGCCTCAGAGCGCCGTGAGCTGATTTGTGACCAACGGTTTATTCCTGTGGATATCATGCAACCCTGTTCAGTGGCTGTGCAACAAATTATACCAATGTGAAGGTAGAATTTAGCAGATGCAGTAGGAGGACATTTGTTCTGAATGCAAAGTTCAGAAACACTTTTTTTCTCACTACTACAATGTTGTAAAACAAAAAGATCAAAATGGACCAATTTGGAGCACAATGCCCAACATGTAGACTCATTCATTGCATTAACATGTATCTGGCTAGACCTCAGTGTTCCCACAACTATGTCAACACAGAAATGACTAGACACCGAATATATCACAGATGTAAACACAAATAATCCACATTGCAATGTACATTTACAGACTTGCAACGCGTTGTACAAGATGATACTCAGTCATCTGTTTTGTAGTGTGATGCTTCCTGAGGGTTGATTAGCCTGACATTTTTTTATGTTGAAAGGCAATGCTTGAAGTCTTCATGCAGTGTTCATGTGCAGACGGAGACAGATTACGCAGCGTAGTCTGTGGCCAGAGCCTTGCCTGCGTAATGATCAGTGAAATCCTCACATCACCTACAACTGCCGAAGCAATGCAGAAATTTAATAAATTTGACATGTTGATGCTTTGTTTTCCACATCTGCGGACGCCTTGGCAGCCACAGGCCACATTGATTGCATGACAAAAGCATAAGCGTGCATGGACTACAGGTATTTTTGCCTTTGACAGAAAACCCCTGATCCCCACTCACAAAACATTACCACAAGTGGGTTGCCAGGTCATGTGCAGCCATCATGTGAGCCACTGACTGTCCTCTGTGCTGTTGATTCATGATGTTGCCGGAGTGGAGAATAAAAAATTGGGTCTAGAATTGAGTCCTGAGAGAACCCAAAGGTGATATCTGCTGAACAAGATAAAGCACTGTCTATTGTAATCCCTCTTTCATAAAGCAAGTTCAACACACGATGGTGAGCGTCTTCAAAATGTCAGAAATGGCCTATTTTGAATAGACTGTGGCACAGTTTTAAAGAATGGGGACCTTTGTAAAATTAGTAATGTGTTAAGATTAAAGTATAAAGCCCGGGTTGATGGCAATCGTACATTGTTTTAATAGTAATTGTTTGCTCAGTGTGCGAATTGAACAGCCTTTAATATTCTAATCTGAAATAACATCAATACATATCTGCTGTTTTGTAACTCCAAAATAGCCAGACTGCCACGGACGGATGATGAGATAACGGGCCTCATGTAAAGGATAGTTCTGTGTCTTTCCCTCATACATGTTGTGTTCGTTTTGTCGTTGCTTTGCAACTCTTTGTGGATCTGCAGTTGTTTTTCGTCATTTAGTTTTTTCTTTGTAGTTGTTTGATGTCCAACAAAAAGTCACTTCATACAGAGGTTCGCTGGACCCGGTAGGCTTCGTTCAGTAATCGAACCACAAGCAACACTGACAGATACATCCAAGTGTTTTCCTGAAGTTAAACAATCTCTGATAAGGACTAAATCTGAATTATAAAAAAATAAAATAATGCAATTTTATCAATATACGCCGTGAGGGGAAAAGAGATCACAACAGTGTTAGATGCTTATTATGAAAAGTCAGCAAAATGAGTTTTGTGCTAAATTTAATGTGTCCACATCATATTTTATTTTCACAGTCGACAACATGTCACCCAGAGCTGTGCTGACTGAAAGAAATATGTGTGGGCTTCAAAATCAATCACTCAGGAATTTCATTGTAGTTAATATGCTAATGTTGATGCAATTAAGTTGTTAACTATCCAATGTAAGCTACCTACTTTGTGTGTGTGTGTGTGTGTGTGTGTGTGTGGGGGGGGGGGGTATTTGGGTCATGGTACAAGCCCATTGATCAAAATAACACAGACATAACTTTATATTGGGTCCTTCTGTGTGTGATAATGGATGGATGGATGGATAACTTTATATTGACAACATGTTGAAAGTGGTCTGTGCATCTGCGGAGATCTTTCCAATAAAGGCAAAAGTGCCCGAAAAATGATCTACAATATAAATAAATAGAGGCAGCATACCGCAAAATGTGAAAATTAAGTAGTTTGAAGGGTTTGTTCTATTACTGTAATAAAATGTCTATTCCGTTTTGTTACATATCTATTATTAAGCTAAAGTATAACAGTGTCACATTTTAACTACTTAAAATATAAGGTGATAAAAAATGGCAACCCAAAGCTTATGGCCAGTATTGAGCCCTGCTAACTGCAACGTAATCCATCCAGAAGAACTCATAGGAAAATAAGGGCCTTAAATCATCGTGTAATGAACAATAAAACATGAAATGGACTCAATTCCACGTCACAGACAAAGCATTTTCCAGAGACGATCATGTGCAGAGATTTGTTACAGAAGTCCCCTGGTGGGACGACAAAAACTCAACTCAAAGTTTACAAAACCACTAATCCTTCAACGTCAAACAGGCTGTCGAGCCAGCTCAGTGAGCGCCGGAGAATCAACCCGGTGCTCAAGGCGGTCAATTAGAGCTGCATGATCAAATATGTCAAATGCTGCAGAAGGTCCCAAGACAAGGCATGAACCATCTCCGGCATCTGCTGTTGAAAGGAGGTCATCAGGGGCCCAAAATGGAATTAATCCAGAATAGTGCAACAGTGCAGGCAACATCGGTTGTCGTAATACAATGTCATAATCCATATGTCATTGTTTCCTTTTGATTAAAACTGCACTGCATTTACAGCCGAGTTGTGAAATTAATTTTGTAAGGCCTAATGGCTTTATACCTGCAAGACAATCAGCTCCAAATCACATGAGTGATGATTGTTCAATGTGATTATATTACCCAGCACTGTTGGGCTCAAGTATTACCCTTTTTATGAATATACAATATTGCCATATGAGATCATTTAAATATTGTACAAGCTCAACAAGCGATAGAAACAGACTTTTAGAGTTGGTACTTGTCTGTCCTGTAAGGGCCAGTTATCTTCTTTAACCGGGGTCAGCATTCTGGAGAGAGACACTGCTGTTGTTGTTTTTTCAAACATATATGTTGGTGCTTAGAGCACAATAAGTCGAGTGCCATGAAGTCCTATTATATTTGAGAAGAGGCAGGCATCTTTACGACTAATACCTCCAAAACTAGGCAACTCATGGCAAAACAATCTAGATTGTTACATAGCACTCCAAGCAAGAGGGAAAGTATATGCATTTTTAATACTTGGATTAACTGCCCCCCTGAAACAAGACTGGAGGTTTTAGTTCCAGAGGTAGTCAGAAGTGTTGCATGCATGATTTACTTTTTCAAAGCTCGGAAAAGCAAAGAAAATTAGAGAAGCTAGCAGAAATTAAATTATATTATTTTGCAGAGAAGGTTCACAAATGCTCCACAAGTACTTCTGCCACAGCAAGTGAACATCGGTAACCTGCGTAGGCGTGATGACTCATAAGGGGAGGATTTAGGAGTTAGGAAGAAGTAGAAACATGAAACATGCTCACCATGTCTGTGTCCGACACCGGCCCGAAACTCGTCACATAGATGTTTGTCCTCACTTCTGTGATGCTCTCTGGGGAAACAAGAGACAACAAGGAGCAACAAGAAAGAAAGAAAAAGAAAGCATGAGAGTGAAGTCGGAGAACCAAAAGCTTTGCTGCAGCTCCGTCTTTATTAAGCTGATTGTTTGTGTCGGTGAAGTCTGCCGGTTGGCATTCAACTAAGCCGCTTCTCACATAAATTCTCCGATAATGAAGGGTTAGAGGAACACTTCAAACTGAGGACAAACTAGATTTATGTATTAGTGAAACATTCATGCCCCTGTAAAATCTGGATTCTTGCTGTCTTTGGTCTTCATTTGTTCAAACTTTGTCAACTTTGCTGAGCCACGTACAGATTGCAGGTTTCAGAACATAATGCCGGACAAATAGTACAAGACATTTCCTCAAAATGCTTTGTTCGACAGCATTGGAAATAGTACTCACAAATATTTGGCCCAGGAGGGTTTTTTCAACAGCAATTTCACAGGAAAATGAAACTTCCCTCGCTTGTGAACATGTTGTCGTTGAGTGAAACTACCATTTGTTTGGCTAAAAGTAGTTTTGTCCATGACAGCATAAAATCTGCTCTGGGCCAGGTCCAAGTCTGTGTCTGAGGAGAAAAGACATCCCTTTTGACCTTAAATAAATTTAGTTAGCCTGCCCCCAAAACATTTAACAGTCCCTCAGGGACGACTGGCACAGGAATAATATGCAGCAGTCAGCGCTAAGGATGCAGCTCTGTGTGCATTCTTTCCACAAATAATGGGCACACTTTACTGCTATTACACAATTCTATGCACACATTATAATCACATTGGGTATGTTGTCGTCTAATGTAGTATGAATCTGGCATGACGGTTACACGATTTGTCTGCTCTGTATGTTCCTAGTGGGCCCCCGTAGTTCGTTATTCATAATCACATGTAGCGTTGCATGTTATGTTGCATTACAAGCTCCATTGCTGCTTTTGTTCCGTCACAACAATGATGAATGAAGCCGTCTTGTTACCGCAAGATGTTTTCCGATTGATCATTACGCAGTAAATTAGCCAGGACTTTATTTATCGTGAGCTGTGACATAATTGTTCCCAAATACTTCACAAATGATTGGAGGGCAGCATTACGCAGGGCATGATGTGACTGTCGTGACGGGTCTAAATGTGCACTCTTCAGTGTGGGCTGAATCAGCTCCTCGGGGCCAAACGTGTGAAGCGGGCTTTTGGGCCATTGGTGAGACAAATAGCTGCTCCCAGTGGTGCAACAACGAGAGAAGGATGAGGCCTTTCTCCAAAAGTGAATAGATCCTCGGCTCCAACTGTGTTCAAGATCTAACTGACCCCACCACAGGTGAAGTCTCAAACCCTCTGGCAGAGGGCCCCCTTGAGGGAGGGGATCCACTTCCACATTAATCATTCCTATGACACAAATAGCTCTCGCAAATGCGTGATCATCACAAAACCCAGTCAGCAGTTTGCATGGCGGGGGGAACAGAATGAGTTGCCCCGTTTCCGTTTACAACAAAGCACCGGAGCATAGGCCCGAGCTAATAGATGGCCCTGGAAATGAAATCAAATGGGTTTTCTCCAGTTTTGTCTGAGATGGTCCCACATTTCTCACTAGGATGGTGGGTGTGTGGGGTGGGGGGTGCAGGGAGTGTGTGTGTGTGTGTGTGTGTGTGGGGGGCAACAGGAGGAGGAAGATTGGTAGCCTTGTTCATGTACACATGTTGAAGCATGTTGACTTTGACTGAGTGTCCGTGCTGAAGAGGAAACCCAACCGGTCCTAAAGTCCTAAATCTAAACCAGAGGTCTTTCAATGGTATACAGGACTGTCTCAGAAAATTAGAATATTGTGATAAAGTTTCTAATTTTCTGAGACAGTCCTGTATATAGATATATATATTTTTGATAAATGAGATGAAACAAGATCTATCTGCAACACAAAATGGCATATTCCATGTTGTTTGGCTATTCCAGGGAATAGTGTGTGCAATAGAATTACACAACAATATTCCATTGTGTTAAGTACTGCTGGTTTCTTTCAAACACAATGCAACATTAATGTTCTATAAAATATAGACACAAGATGATAATTAATGTTTTTAATGAATAAAATAACCAAAACGAATACATCATTTAAACATGGCCATCTTGCTGCGTAATAAAACAACAACAAATTGGTCTACACAATAAGCCTTCATAGAAACTTTAGGAAATGTATCATAGACTGCATGTAACTACGTACATTTAGTGAAACACACTACATGGCTCAGCAGATGTTCATCCTTCAAAGCAACGATGCTCCACTGGCCTGTGAGTGAAGTGTTCTATGTCAACCAATCGAAAATGCTTTAGTCCAGTGCTTGTGGCTCATGCGGTTGCAATGCTTGTTCTCGTGCTTCCTCTGGCCTGCAATGGTCTCTCAGGCCTTGTGGGAAAGACGGTTATGTTTCGCTGCACCACACAGGTCTGAACATTTGGTCTGCACTACAAAGGGAAACCATCCTGCTCTCACTCTCCATGCACCGGGACAGAGGCAGAATATGACAGTAAAGGCTTTCGCCCGGTTCCTTTCTGCTACTAGTTGTCGTGGAGACCAGGCCATCCAGCCTGGTGGGTGTGCAGTCTGATAGCCACGCTCGTGGCTTCAGCGGCGAGCAGTCGAGCAGAACGGACCATTCCAGTTGGCTGGCTGAGAAATGGCAAAGCCTGCTTGAGCATGTGGACTTGATGTTATGTAGTCACGCTGCAAGAACAGAGATCTTACACACACACACACACACACACACACATTTCACTGCACACCCTGTGTGTGTATGTGACAAATAAAACATCTTGAATCTTGAATCTTGAATCTTGGGGTGAGAATATTTGGATGAAATGGCATCAATTAGAGGGATTTTCACTGATATGTGCTTATTTGCCATTTGGGCATTTTAGAGCAAAGACTTCCACCCAAGGGAAAGCAGCTTTTCTGCACTAAGCAACCTGACTTCAGTGTGAGCCCGGTGTGGGTGTGCCATTTCTTTCCTTCCTTAAACCCAAAAGCCTAGTCAGGAATTATATAGTATATTCTATCCATTAAATCAGATAGAGAAATATTTTGTGACCAGTTTAGTCAACAAAAGCCTCTACTTATAGATTATACTGCTTAGATTTGTACATAAAAACAAAATATCTTCTCTGTATGTGTTTTGTATTGTTTACAGCAGTGTGTAGACATGCAGTGACTGATGGACATGTTCCAGTATCCCAATCATCTATATTCTTTTTATGATCTATCAAACATAAAGTGTTGCTCACCTCCTAGTCCAGGGCGTAGTCTGTTGTCATATCCATCCAACAGCCTGTCGAGAATTCGGGTGAAAATGGTGATATTGTCTCTACTATCATCAGGCAACGGCTCTCTGTGTCCAACGACTGCCCTGCAGGAAGAAATGGGGACAGAAAGGTGGGGTCAAAAGATGGAGATAATATCAAATGTAATAAAAACGTAATATATAAAGTAATATTTTGCTGCACTGAAGCACTGAGAATGACATTCAGTGTCTAGTGGTGTGGAAGTCTGCTGTTTGTTTGTACCAGCCATTGAAAAGTCTCTTTTACAGTAGACTTACAGATTGAAATGTTTTGATTCACCACAATATAAATACATCTCAATGATGTATTAATGAGCACATTATAAATACCAACATTCAGTATTAATCAATGTTACGAGAATTCATTGTTTTACATTTTGACCAGTATTTTGAAATTCAAACACATTTTGAACACATTTTGAAATGTCAATATAATCCAAAAGTGTAAATATGTCCTGTGTCTGTTCAAAAACTAAGTCTACAGCCACCATGCAATGGATCAATCTCAGGGTTCAATCAATATTTGGATAAAAGCATCTGGTAGTTTTTGTTGTGTTTGTCTTAACAGGCTGCAACCTCCATATTTACAAAAACAGTACATTTATGGTAATACATTGTTTCCCAAGAAGGAAATACTCTTCAGCATTTTGTTAGAGGATTCCCCGTATGCTATCAGCCCCTGGTTATTAATTTACATGCACCCCAATCCCCTGCAGAACAATATTGTGATGAGATGAAAAGGCCACTCTCCTGTAGGTGGAACACTGATGAGTTAATGAGTAGCATCTTTTAATTAAACTTAAATCCCCTGAGGAGCTGACCTATAATATTCAAATAAACCCCATCAACAAGTGGTCCTGGTGCTGATGCACAGCATTGTGCTTCTCGGCAAAGACGGAGCTTTAAGGAATTTAGCGCTTGAAGTGTAACCCACGTTTTCCCTGAATGTTGCTTAAAGGGAAGCATTCAAACGCAAATCTGTTTTTGCGAGGCCTCTTAGAAGGGCTTTCTGAAACTTAATCTGTCCTATAATAACCACTCAACATATGAGTCCACTAACTAACTGGGTGAAGGTCACTTCTTAAAGTGTATGCAATTGTAGTTATTTCCAGTTCAGGGGTTTTGCTGTTCAGAGCACAAATGTAACATCATTCTGAGGCATTTGGGGAAATTACATGGCATATGTGGGCAATAAATCCATATCAATTAATCATCACGGCTCCCTAATGTTAACCGCACTAGCATTTCTATTCGTTCAACCACTCAAAGAGTCACGTGGTGAGGCTCAGGTGCAGAGAGACAGGCTGGACTCCAGGTTTGAGTGAGAAAAAACGTTACTTTGGAAAAAGGTAAAAGATAAAAACTCTGGCTTGAAAGCAACTAAAAGAACACACTAACAATCACCATGCGAACAAAGAGTGAGACATCGCACCAGAGCCACTACGAGACTGACATAAAGACAACAAACTGCCAGGAGACAAGGGAAAGACTGGCACAATATATAGGGGGAAAAACACAGGTGTACGGCATGATACAATCAGGGAGACAGGAGTGGCTGAGGCCAGGTGAAGGGAATGAAACAATCAAGATAGAGGAGACACAGAGGAGAAAGGGAACAGGGTGTTACACAAAGTGCTTTAACACAACATATTCATGACCCATTCATTCACAACAGGTGCAGCTAATTGTCTGGCCCTGGACACTCAACCCAAAGCCGGGTATCGAACCGCTGATCCTCTGCTTGAAGGACGACCCGCTCAACTTTAATCAAATTTCCCATACTTGGAGGTTTACTAGTGAAAGTTATAATCCTCAGCAGAAATAAAACTCCAAAGACTGTTTGCTGTAGTATTACACCCCACGTGCTGTTACCACTGTGGCTACGGCTTTTGCCAATTCAACCAGGACTGACATCTTAAGAATTACAACTTTAAGAAGAAAGTACTAATGATTAGCCAGATGATGTCAGATATCTGAGCCTCTGTATCTCCACGGAGACTAAGCTGTTCAACACTAAGCTCACGATTTGCCTCATTGAGTGGGGCACAGTTTGATATATTCTGGTTGTCAAGAGTATAATTAAGCTCCACCAAAAAAGTTAGAATATGACAGTATAACAGTGTACACAAATTTCAAAAGAAATATACATTTCTGGCTTTTCATCCACAAACCTTATCAAAAAGGGACAGGCATGTGTGTTCGAGGCAGCTCAGATACCAAAAACAACAAATACAAAAAGCTTCAGAAACGTCTGGGACAAGCTAAAATGCAATAAGTATCATCTCAATCAACACGAATTATACATCAAGACGGCATCAGTGGAGACCGGAAAAATTAATGAGAAACCTTTAGCCCCCGTGAAACTATTCAAACAGTGTGTTCCACACTAAAATATCCACAACGTATAAGTGTGTAGCATCTGTGTGCTTTACTGAGGCACACACACTCTCTGACTCACGCACTGAAACACACACATTCTAATGTCTTCCAGTATCCGCCAGATGTTCACATTCCCTGATGAAGGCAAAGCAATGGCACATTCCCTCTGAATTTTATATCATGTTTGAGTACTCTTCTCACTGTCTTACACCTAATAATGAAATAAATGCACGCAAAGTCATTATATTCCTCAACTATTCACAGAAAAAGAAAAACATTGAATGAAAACAAGCTGTGTGTCAGACACTGACATTGTTAAATGAATGTTGATCTGAACTTTGCCTGAAGGAGTACGGAAGATGTAAAGGCAGACTTGCACTATTGTGTCTCTACTTTCATTTCAATGTGATGCTAAATTTGACATCCTGCACTCATGAATTATATATATATATATATATTAAGTATTGTGTTTAGCTTATGGATAACATTCATTTTTATAGCTGCCTTGCTGTCAGATGGCAACGCTGCATTCAGCATGCCCCATGAGACGACTGATAGGTCTTCAATGCTGTGTGAGGCACGCCTGGGAATGTATTCATTTCGATTGATATCAATAACATTGTAAGAAATGATTCACTGAAAAACTGCACATGTGGTTGTAAAGAGGTATAGCTAAGAGACATTTACCGTTAATGTTGCCGCACCAGTCAAGCTGAGGGGAATCTAACACCGTATGATTCTTTTCTTGGCTGTTTTCACAGCACACATTTAGGCTCAGGTGTCGATAATACCACATCAATAACTAGAGATGACAATTTTCAGAAGGAATTGCAGCGTGAATGCGGGATGTTGAAAAAGCTGAAACTAACCTGGTTTGCAGGCCTTAGAAGTCGAACGATACCCATAATGTATTAAATATGTTTCATATTGTGAAGTTTGAATGGAGAATCTAGCTGAAAGTAGTAAGAAAGGCTTTAAAAAAGGGTTAACATGTCTCTGCTCGTCTCTCTTCCTCACCCTCTCACTGGCTAATTATTTCATCTCAATCAGCTGTGTGTCTCCTGCTGCAATCAAAGGCGAGTGCACTGCTCAGTGACTTCTGCGGCCAAGCCGTTTAATTTAACAGAACACCACTCAAACTTGTGCTTCTTGGACAAAGATGTGGATTCAGTCGCCATGTCATCATCACGAGCGAAAGAAACTCTGCAGATCACCATTGTGCCAATTTAATGCATGTCAATAACGGGAGAATGGGAGTAGGAGAAGGCAAACCCGTCGGCACTCCTGTCGCCTTTAGGCTCACACTGAGACACCTTTCAACACTAAGCAACCAAATGAGCACAAAGCAAAGAACGCAGACGTTCAAGGTACGAGTGGCTGCCACATCCATCAACACCGTAGTCTTCATCGAGCAGACAGTTCACAGCGTTGACTTTGGTTTTGTGAAATTCAAACAAGCCTTTGCGTTTCATCCCTCCTACCAGAATGACAATATGTAGAGCCAGACCTTTCTTCAGCGGTGCCGCAGCAGCATTGTGGAGATAGGTCTGGCCATGCGAGACTGCACTCGTGGTACAGCAGTATCGAGCTTGATTTATGTCTGCCGCATCCACCTTGGTTCTCGAGGGTCCGCGCGGCCAAAGTGACATCACGCCATCAAACACGGCCCTTCGCGGTTGTTCTGCACAGCAGGTCTTTGCCTCTCTGTGCACATCCACTGCTGGAGAACTGTGAGGAGCTTTCAGAATGTTGGTTTGCTGCTGGGAGAAACGTGCAAGGAGTATAAAAGATCCACACCGTTTCCCCCCTACGTCAGCTCGTGGCGTCATTAGACGGGACAATTACCAAATCAAGGGTATCACATGTCCTGGAGCGTATGGACAGTGAAAGCATTAATGTGTGGGCAACAGACTGAGCTTTGCTGGAAGTTTATTCTCTCAGAGGAAGAGACACATAGTTGAAATGCTATTTTCAACTGAGATGAAAAGGGACAGAACGTAGTGATTGCAAAACAGAAAACGTGTGTGTTTGTGAATAAATGTTGCATATTTGCACAAGTTTACACGGTCCTTCAATGAATATCTTTCAATGCTTTCATGTCATTTGTGTTTACTTCAACTGCTATTGATTAGGTTTTCCAGGCACGTCCAACTGGGAGGAGACCCCGGGGAAGACCCAGGACACGCTGGAGGGATTCTATCTCCCGGCTGGCCTGTGAGCGCCTCGGGATCCCCCACAATGAGCTGGAACATGTTGCAGGTGAGAGGGAAGTCTGGGTCAGCCTGCTGGGTCTGCTGCCCCCGCGACCCGACCCCGGAATAAGCGAATGAGAATGGATGGATGGATGGAACAACCATTTGCTATGTTTAGACAAGTTGGAGTAATGTATATTGAGCCAAAAATTAAGTCACTCTCCCGGTGTGCTTGTTGCAATTTAAAGCTTCTCTGTGCTTTGTTTATAGACCCGGGCCGGCAAGCAATGCTTTCAGTACAAGTTAACACGCTGTTAGCAGCATTAGCTGTGATTGGCAGGCGCCGCCGTCGCCATGTTGAGAGTCGTGTCGAGGGAATAGATATGCTCTGAATTTCATATTCAGCGCCTTAACTTTTATGGACGATGCAGATTACATTTTTACTGTGGAGGTAAGCGGCAATTTAAGGTAGAGCAGGCGGCGCAGACTTTATCGGCTGGTGAGATCAAATGTGTGTGCGGGCCCAGAGGTCTGAGTTCGTGGATCGGGCATGAACTGAGTGAGTAGACTGGATCTGATCCAAGGTAAGTGCACTGAACCCGCCTGACAGGTGAAGGATTGCAGGCTTTGCCAGGGAAGAGATGTACTTGTGGTCTCCCAGGGCACACGGGGTGGCTACTGCCAGCCAGGAGGCGTATTGGGGGGAAGCAGGTGCCAAGTGAGCGGGAATGAGAGCCTTTTGGTGGGCAGTGTGAAATGAAGGTGTTTCATGAGCTGACAGTGATGGCAAATAGATGAGTGGAGGAGTGCCAGCTAAAGTCTGCACGTCTGTTCCTTCCATCGACTCATTTAATGCGTTTCAGGACGGCAGTTGTTTTATCCCGCTGTCTCTGGATGTTGAGTATTTGAAGCAGTTTGAAACCAAATCCCCGGACTCGAGTTTCGTTCCGAACTGTGTACAAAATGAACATTTGGCCGCCGCTCATCCGTCTGGAATTCAAAGCGGACACCTCAGCATCCTCCCCCCACACTGCATCATCTCTCTCAAAGTGTCTCTCTAAAAATCCTGATACCGATCCACCACCAACGTGTCCTGACGATGCACCGAACTGTCTTGTTACTACGAGCTGGGGGCGACCAAAAATCAAATGGAAGGGATTAGTGAGGCTGCTTGGAGCTTTGCCGAGAAGATATATTGGAAGCTGATGACTTTTCCTGACCGTTGTAATGGGGGCACTGGTTTACGTATTATATGTGGCAACACGTATTTTAGTTCCATCTTCCTGTCATCTAAATCCCACAATGGGGGAGACAAGGCACAGGGGAGGAGATTTCTAATTAGCACATTCTTGATTAATAAATAGTGAATTCCAAGCTTTAATGCATGCATGTGTTAACCTTTACAACTAATCTTCCTCACCAGGTCCTCCCACTCATATTCTCTCTTAGTCTACCAACAATATATTGATAATGTTATGCAGCAGCGCATTACGCATCATATTGTCTCTTAGCAATGGATGTGTTAACATTCAAAGCCTTTCCAATATGACTGATTTGTCTTTGTTTGCGTCTCTCCTCTGTTTTCCACTTGCCTGTTTTGTGCAGATAATATGCACACGGGAGGAAACTGTGATCGTTGCTAATCTATAGCTTTGGCTGACTGTCACATCTCCATTTGTTCCCAGGACTACTTCTTTCAGCTTCACATCCACAAACTTTTTGTGTGCTGGCCCCAGAACTTATTAGAAACTGGAGCTTGTGTTATAAAATGTGATATGGTTAACATCTTCTAAGGAAGACCGTGATTTATTTAAAGAATGTATGTCCTTAGCAGTGTGGCTCTGGGTATGTTAATGTGGGTCTTTCCACCATATTGGTCCGGACTGAAATGTCTGCTGCTGGACAGATTGCCATGACATTTTTTGTCATGTGATGATATTTACATATATTCATGAATCATAATCAGAAACATTTTTTGCTACGTGTGTTAGACACACACATAATTTGACTTGGCGGCTGGTGTGTACATTTGACAGACAAACAAAACAATCAACAACAATCAACAGTCAACATAGTGCAAGCATTTAAACATTACATTTACAATGGTATAAGATAAAATCAAACAAATAAATCTGTTCATGAGGGTAAGTAGGGGACCCGGCTTTGTTCATGAGGGTAAGTGGGGGACCCGGGCTCTGTTCATCATGTATGATGACATGTTATTAGTTTATGGATTCTTTAGTTAATGACAAAATACCTGAAAAATAAATAACCCATTAACAATTGCTTATTAGTAGGGATAGCGTGCTAACATGCTGAACTGAGATTGTGAGCATGGTGAACGTTACACTTGCTTGGCATTAGCATGTTAACATTGTTGTTGTGAGCATGCTAGCAACAATGAGTACCGGGACGGGGTAATCACAACGGTTACAAAGGAATTATAGACACTTCCCACCCTCAATGGTTGCCATCTTGGCTACGTTGTGGAAGGGTAAGTTCCACCCAACTGAGCGGAGATGGTGGCATACACATGGGTCACACATTAAAGTCAGGTTTTATGAAATTGTCAAGTAAGCAAACAAGCCAGCAGGTATTTTGGCAAGGGTGACGATCATGGCCAAATGTTGCCGGTATTGTGATATTCCGGTACTGTAGGTGCTATTGTTAGATTTGAGACAATACCTGTCGAAATTCACTCACTACAAATGCACTCAGTGTACGACATGGACGTGTAATTAGGGAAGTATCTGAATTGAGACACAGCATTAGTCTTGTTAAATATACAATTCCCAAGCTGTTTACACAATATCCATTGTCGAGCTGTAGCTGAACAAAGTCTGCCGTCTTTCCCCAGTCTCGTGCTCCAGCTCTTCCTGATGCCCACGAGCTCCCCTGCCAGCTGGGCTGGAATCCATGCAGCATGTTCTGGGTTGGCCCCTGGGCCTTATCCCAGTTGTCCGTGCCTGGCACGGGCTGGCACCTGAGGGACATTTTCAAATACTCAAACCACCTCCACTGGACACACTTTGTAACGTGTGTTTTGCAGTCAATGCCAAGTTAGGGAACATTTCTTTTGAGAGCCGACTTCTTTTAAAGAAGTTTATCGAATTTTTTTGACAAATTTCAGACTGTGCCAAATGATTAGCATTGACTTTCTCGCTCAGAACAGAGGGCTGCTAAAATGACTTCAACTTTGGAACAGGTTTTCAATAGTTGCTCAGCAATAATGGCAGCCACGGCATGCACTTCCTCCTCAGCATCTGTTTAACACTCCCAGTTAAAAGGAAGAGGTGGAGGCCAATGGCAGCCTCACAGGCCCATTGATCACCATTAGACGCCAAAAGTTGGAGAATGTGTTTTAACGAGCACAATGTGTTTAGACAGTGGAACAAGAGGAGGAAAATAAAATCAATTGAAACATGTTAATTTCCAGCTGGTATCTACAAATAGTAACACCGCTGCTGTTCTTTACCCGCTTCTTGATGGTGTTGAGGAAAAAAAAGAGATTCTTACTGTCTCAGCTCTGCATCTGTGCATACAAGTTGTGTTTACTGTGGGATTTAATGTCATCTACTGAGAAATCACACACATTTAAGTATTGGGTTCTGACTCAGATGAATCTCAAATGTCAAGCTGTTTTTAAATGCACAGTATTATTTTTGGTACATTTTCTTGTCTTTAGCTAAACAACACTGTGTTCCTTTCTACATTCAACACGCATTCATCCTGTCTTTGCATCCCACACACAGTCTCAATTCCCCAATCCATCGTTGTAAAACTCTCTGCCGTATTTGATCTTGGATTTAAACAGTTTTTGCCTCTCGTGTTGTCTTTGATCTCGAACTAGCTTGAATACACTGCCATGACATCCAAGGTCAGAGGGAGGGCAGGGAAACGTCTTTCCGGTGTCTGTTCGAGCTGTAAAACGAAAGCTGACCCGTCATTTGAAAGTCTCTGTGTACACAGCAAAGGAACAACTGGAGAAATGTTATTTGACAAATAATGAGAGCCAGGTCTCATAGCAAACAATTATTTCAACGTAATCAGAAAATGTAGTGCAGGCTCAGTGGGGTGAAACACAGAATGGTTTTACGGCAATGGAAATTAACAATTCATTTAAAGGAACAAATCTATTTCTGATTTCTTTTCAATCACATAACTGTGATTAAAGGACATACGTTTTGCAAGAGGAAACAGACATTTTTGGAAAACACAGTTCCATCAAATGAAATAGGCTGGATAGGACAACAGCTTCCCTCCAGCAGCAGGAAATTATCTAACATGAGATAGGATCTGATATCAACGTTTGTGACACCAACCTACTCTCCCAGGCGTTTTAGAAGAAAGCCTCGGCTCGCGCTGTCACACGCAGCGCTGATATCCACAGGGATTACAAAAGCATAATCACCTGCATCAGCAGCAATGAAGAGATCATTTATAACTGTACCCATGCTCCATAGCACCCCATGCTATGAAGGGCTGTACAACCTTCTCAGAGCTAGATCACAAACAACTCCAGAGTTGGTGATGTGGAGGCTGTGAATCCCCCTTTTTTAAAACTCGAAATCACGTAACAATTTGCAAGGAATACAGCGTGATACCAGTGGGAGGAGGTGGGACAAACACACACAGAGGCCATACTGCACTTCATGTGCTTCCCAACCAGGGAGTGTGTGTATATCTCCTTTATACTGCCGAAATTGCCTTGATTTAATGACGTCGAAGCCATAGGTAAAGGACACATACAGATGGTTTTACAGCCAACATATGCATCCCCATCTGGCGGGGCAGCGTATGTCACAGCGTTTGGTCCTCTGTGAATCAGGAGGCTGAAAACAGTGGAGCTCCTCTCACTGATTCCTCGCGTCCTTGACAGCAGTGTTATGCTTTCATCATTTTCCATCTCAGTAACACGTGTTCTCTGTCCTCATCTCTGATCGCAGTGTTACTTTTAACTCCATCGCTCTCTTTATTTCACTGACTCCAGCGGAAATGTCTCCATTTTCAAGCCCATTTGCCGATGTAAATGATGCTCATTCTATTGAACTAGAGCACATTACTGACAGGTATGCTGCCTTAGAATAAATATGTGGCAGTGTTTTTGTTGACGTATGGATAGGAGGTTGAGCAGGCACCTTTTCATACTAAACATTTACCAGTTGAAGTGAACACTTTTCACATGAACGGTTTCATCCTTCATTCTTCGTGGGGTTGCCAGAATGGCCTCTGCGGTAAAAGCTTGTGCGCGGCATCCTGTCACAGCAGCATGCCCAACCACTCTGCGGCATCAAGGACATTCAATGACTTTCCATACATACAGACACACTCCACTCCAGTTAAGGCATACACTCAACGTCGTGGAATCTTTCTTTATTAAAAGGAAAATAAATAATGTTTGAAAAATATCTGGAAATGTGTGATGAGATGACATTTAATATTTGGTGGGAGGAAGTGATTAGCACGTGATATTGGAGTGACCTACTCATGTGATGGAACTGCACAGTAGAGAAATTAGGGCTGCAGCTAGCAATTATTTACATTATTCAATAAGCTGCCAATATTCTTTTACTCCTCCATGTTATGTCCTAATTTCTCAAAGCCTAAGATGATTTTGCTTGAAAAATTATTTATCAGTTATCGAAAGAGTCTGCAATTAAAGATAAGTTAGTCATAATAACAATGAATTCATACAAACCTATTAGGTTAGTAACCTATTAGTTAGTAAAATAACAATTTTAACATTACCTTAAAATTGTTACCGGTATATTCAATTCAATTTAATTGTGTAGCCCAAAATCACAAATCTGCCTCAGAGGGTTTTACAATCTGTCCTTGGGTCCTCGCAACGGAAAAAGACCCCCTCCCAACATTTTTAAAATATATTTAAAAAAAGGAAAACACCTCAGAGAGGGATCCCTCTGCTTGGCTGGTCAGACGTGGAATAGATTCCATGTGTACAAATTGAACAATATAATAGAATTACAAAAAAGTAAATCCATATAATATCAATTATAAATTCATTAAATTATCATTAAATTAAATTAGCATGAGTATAGCAGTAGTATATCCAATAATAGCAGAGTAATAATAGACATTTAAAATTCAAAATTATCTAAATTGATGCGGCCGGAATAGAAATATAATTTTTCTTCATTACACACATTCTTCTCCTTGTCAAAATCTGTTACCGATATTGCCCACAATGCAACTCCAGGCAACATGTTAAGACATCTGATATGACAACCCGGTGGCACACATTGCGACAGAGGAAGGTGGTCGAGCTACAGGTACAACAAAAACTGTGAAGGAAGTGCCAGCACAAAGCAATCTAACAGCAGCACTGCTGGGACCTATTAGTCTCCGGTCTTCTTTATTAGTACGCCTCAGCAACAATGGCTTCCTACTCTGCAGCGTGAAGATTTAAGTGTATATAAACACAGTTGAGAAAATGCTGAGCTCATACTGGAGATATAAAACTGTTGGCAATTTTAAACAGTGAGTAATTTAAAAAGTAATCCGTAAAAGACGAGTAGTCACCCGTAGCTAATAACTGGACCACCAGAACAGAAGTGGCTCAAGCTCCCAGATTTGATGCCTGCTGCATCCTCTCTTGTCTTTGTTTTGACTTTGAGTGCCAGATGTCGCTGTCCCAACACCTGTGCAATAAATCACTGCTAGTGTTCTACCATGATGACAACATGACATTACTGTGTTACTGTCTGCCACTGGTTTACTAGACTGGGCAGGAACACTATTACAATTGAACATTCATGCAAGTTTATATAACTAAATATTTCTCTTTTTCATCAAAGACTCTCCTGACGTTCTGAAGAATGGATTTAACAATGATATAAAAATAAGAGTAATGCAAGAAAAATGGAAGCAACAGTTTCAATTTATAATCAAACACTGAACACATGTTTCGAGATATCTTAAGGGTTGAACAGTAATTGTCTTTTTCTCTCTGCATTGTGAATACACATTCAGACACGCTGCAGAAACGGACAAAATTATGCTGGATAAAAATATGCTGGATAAAAATAACTACACAAGAACTTGCATGTTTAATCAGTTATAAGAAAAATGAATATGTTCTCCCAGCCACATGTCAAAAACACATTTGCAAACTTAGACCAAGTTCCCCAAAGTCTCAGACACCAGCTGACTGCGTTGACTAATATGTCCAGTGTGTTCCCCGCTGGGCGATACTTCACAGGGCCGACAGGACTCTGGCCTCCTGCTCCTTTTGCATTCATCTCATTCCAGACTTTGTCCCACTTTTACTTCTGTAACTGCAATAATATTTTAAATCTTGAGCCCCGAACCAAACATTCGTGAGTAGTAAGTGGAAAGGTCTTAAAACAACAGGAACATGAATCAACATAATTAATTATTAGCAGTTAGACATCATTGATACTGTATGTTCTTAATCTGTGAGCAAATCCACAGCTATGATCTATGACACAATCACAATATTTAAAGGATGTGCTCACTGATAAACAATTGCAGATAAGATCATTATCAGCAACACTAGTGGCAGTTATTATTTGTTTTATGTGCACAGATATTGTGGTTATTTTCATTCTGTGATTTAGTTTCCTACAAAGAACAATTCTTCAAAACGCTCAGGCTGGATAATTACAGCCATCTACCCTACAGGAATTATTAAACGCCCCGTTCCCCAAAGAGCTATTTGAAAGCCAAAGAACTCCAACACATTTTTAAAAAGTTTTTAAAATATGCAGCGCTTTGTGTGACCTTACAATTTGTTATGCTTGGAAAGTTTCTGTGTTTCGATTTTATGATTGAACTTTTGGCAAACATTGGTTTTCAGTCCATGCCAGGGAGGAATATTACAACCACAAAACAGGCCACGTAACCTTGAGCGGTAGAACATGCTCCTGCAGCAGCACGAGAATAAACTGCTCACCTGCTTTGAGTTTACAGCAACAGGGGAGACGTGTGCGGTATGTAATTAACTATAATTTCATCCAAATTAAATTGTTTTGCTCACAGCTACACAATTGTTTTGAACCAATGCTATTTAAAACTCGATTGCTTATATAACTAGGGCAAAAAGTACTCTTTCCTTGCACACCTACGCTTTCCATAAAAAGCTAAAGCCTTTGCTCATGTTAGTCCAACATTTTCAAAGTTAGGTGTAAGGATCTGAATGTGCATTTAATGGACTCTCTATTTGTAATGTTTCCTCAGACAGACTCGGCTTCACGAGGAGTCGGGCGAATGCTGCTGGTGGCGAATGATATGCGATATAAAGAAATGATTAGATTTCATAGACAATGCTCCATGGAAATGAACGACATGAATGCGATATGCAAAAAATGCAGCTTCGACGATGGCAGGGGAATAAAAAACGATTCAATCTCACAAGTGCCAATCTCTTGAGGTCCACTCTGAGACATTACAGGCATTGGGTTTGGCGGTGCTGTATTTCCTGGACCGAGTGTTCAATGTGCAGACTGTGCAGAGACCCTCTCTGGGAAAACGAATCCAGCTTCAGCTCGATTTATGCCTGTTGAGTTTGTTCGCTAATTGGTTACTTTAAAGATCATTGGTCAGATGCTTGCCATATCAATAGGAAATTGACTAAAACTAAAAAGTAATTGGTGAAAGAATACGTTTTTTTCAATTAATTTGGGACATCAGAAGGACACTGGCTTCACATGGCTCTCCTATGGCTTCTACCATCAGTTCTTTAATTGCTTATGGCAGGTCTACACATTCTCTAAGACGTTTGGCTTTTCTTAGTCACTTACTTGACTTTTCAGTTGCCGTGTGAATAGAATATTAACAGGAACTCAAGGTAATCGCAAAACAGATCAATCCAACTTCCAAAATAATTAATAACAAGGGTTTCCACTTAAAGAACAACATGTGTTCTAATTCCTTTTATTAATGAATAGGTTTTAGCCATCATTCCCATCACTGGATGTCATAGTCACACGATGCAGAGTCTCAGGCGAATATTCACTCATCGTTTCTGATTTAACATGAGCTACAGCGAGTCAACCTTTGACTTTCTTTTCTTTTGAAGTAGTTGCCCGGTCATTCAATCAGCAAAGTGGCTCAGCCATGAATACATTACCTTTGTCCAGACCCGTGACACATTAACCTTGACAACATGACCGAAACAGAATTTTATCTGTTGACCAGGTCACATCTCAAAGTGATGCCCCTCTCTGCCATGCCGTGAATAATTAATGTGAGATGGGGCGAGAAAGCAAGTCGAAGCTGGGCAACTTCCCCCCAATACATCGGCAAAGTGGACATATAGCACTCTCATCCTTATAGCTATCGATTATGTGCCACGTTAGCCAGCAGCTTGGCAATAGATTACGGACAAAATAGACAACAAGACACCCTGACTGTCCACACTTGTTAAGTGCAGATTTTGGAATAGGGCTCGGGGTTGGAAGCGAGGCGAGCTGGAGGATTGCAAGACCTTCGCGAATAGAAATGAACCCGGCGTTCTCATTCATATGTAATACATGGATTGCTGGGAATATTAGCTTTATCAGCTATGTCTCTCAGTATGCGGAAAATGAGGACATTTGGTGATGTGCACAATGACGGACCCACATCTGAAGGATTTGTCTGTTACACCTTGATCCTTTAGGAAAGCCTCCTGCCTTATCTGTCGTAAAGCCGATTTGGAGCCCGCTGACCGCATCAGTGGGCATCAGGGGGGTGGCAGTTCTCGGCGAGAAAAAGCTCTGCTGATACGCAGATATTCTGCAAGCATGTGCATGCTGACATTCTGAGGATTAGTTCCAAACTCCAGCTACTTGAACTTTGATGGACAATTAATATACACTTTCACTTTCAGATGCATATTATCCAGAATAAATTCTATTTTGGTTGCAGGTTTGGATTTATCTGGAGGCAGCCTAATGTCTTCCCTCAAATGAACCCAGGCATTTATTACAGGTTAACATGAATAATGTTTTAAATAAAGAATGCTGTGCAAGAGCTTTGCATATGTGGTCGACATCATGTCTCAAGTCATTCCAGAGGGATTAACATTTGTAAAAATCATTGTCACATGCTGTGTAAGGACCATGCATAATGAATTGCATTGGCTACTTGGGCCCTTTTGGAAAGGTGGTGATGGGTATCTAAACGGCTTTTCAAAACCTGACATCACTTCACTTTACAAGAACTTTCTTAAAGTCTGTACTCGTCTACATGTTGGCAAATTGGCACCATTTCAGTACGCACAATAACCTTCTAGCGTCTCCGGTTTGCAATGCACCCATGGATGTAGAGATACCTTTCACTGGAATACTTTGATACTAAATAAATCTTAAAAACGGAACCAACTGGAGTATTAGTGCTAATAGTGATATCAGAAAGTGTACGTCGCACTGAATCTAAGGATTTGTATATGACGTCTGCATGTTTAGATTTCCAGTATGACTCTGAGCTGTAGGGCTAATTTTGACACAGATTGCAGCTCAGCGTCTCTCATCCCCTCAACTGGCCCGTGCCCCCTTGCAGAGACGCGAGCCTCACAGTTCGAAAACCTCTGATCGAGATAAATGTGGACACCACAACATTACGTCTAAATGCAAACACCATGAGCATTGCTACTACAACACCTTCTTGTCCTCTGGAAATGCTTTCCAGAATCTGTTTTTCATAGAGAATCCCTGCAGCCCCAAAAGCAACAGTGAGGTCGGCCAGTGATGTTTGGTGATGAGGCTCGGAATCAGCGCTCATCCCAAATGTGTTGGATGCTGCCAGGCGCTCAACGTACGGGCAGTTTTTCCACACCAAACTGTGAAAACCATTTCTTTGTGCATGCGGACATTGTCATGTTGGAACAAAAAAAAGAAAAGGTTTCCTGAAAAAGCTTTTTAACCATGTGGCTCACAGTATGCTCAATACTGTATGCTGTACGTATATAGCATTACTATTTCCGTGGAGTTCAACCCAAGTCATGAAAAGGCTTTAGTCCCAGTCCAATGGTACACAAAATGACTGGATGCAAGCTTGTCCCAATGTTGTTCAGGTAAACCACCATGTCCTTGAATGGGAAACGGTTACAATAACACAAAGCACCTATTCTTGTCAAAGATCTCATGCCAGTTTTTGCCAACACCTTTTTCCCAGACACACATTTATATTTAATATATATAATTACAAACTTGGAGTGCTCATAATAAGCGCGGAGAGCCAAGTGGCAAAATGACAAAATATTTCTCTCCCCCTCCCCCCCCCCCCCAAGCTCGCTTTCTTCCAGGTTCGATGAGCCTTTCCTGGCGTGCGAAATGTTAAACTGATTTACTCTCTGCCGCGTCTCCCCGCCATAACATACCTTATCAACAATGCTAACATGGCAACCATTTGAAATTACAAGGAGTGTACTGTGAATTACTTATATACATGCTGAAGCTTTAATTTGTATTTCTTTATTGCTGACTCTCGCACACAAACTGCAAAATGTGCACAGGGAGCAGGAGTGAAAAGGCTGGGAATGGACAATCATGCTGTGGTGTGCTGCACAATGAAAATGAATTCACCCGTCAGTGAAATCCAGAGCGTTGCATTCAGTAGGCGAGCACAAGATAAATTTCCTGTAGTTGGGAGGATGAGCTCACTTGATGTTTGCTCTTTTTAGGCCTAATTTCCGACAACATGTTAAAGTCACAGTGTTGCTCTGGAAGTCCTTGTGTGATGTACTGAGAGTGGAGGAGAAAAGAAGGAAGAATATTCTTACCTTGATCATTCAATGCTGTTTTTTTTGTCAACACCATTATAGAGGTCTGGTTATTTCATTTACCAAACTGACAGTCACAGCTGAGACCTTCTCACCGTGTAATAACAAAACACATTTCTTGCAGTTTCTCTGCTTACAATATAGATTAACTTTAGCTTCTAATGGTGTTGGCTAGATAAGAATGTCTGCTGCAGCAGCGTGCCTGATTAAAAAAGGTATTATTCAAAACACATCTCCCGAACATTGACCGCAGGGGAAATGAAATGGGTGGAGAGTAAGGGAAATGGCAAACGGAGAGGTGAGATACGGTCGGCTTTCTGTACCTGGCTTCAGGAAGGAAGTTGAGGAGCAGGAGGAAGATCCACAAGCCCAAGTCCAGTGGTTTAGGCTTCCAAAGTGCGGCAGCCATATCAGTTTAAAAAGAGGACTCCTGTAGAAAAGACAGAGGAGGTAGACGGAGATGATGTCATACAGTTTACTGACAAACATGACATTGTAGCGAAAAATTCTGTACAATTTTTTAAAACTTAAGACAAATGCAAATGTGATGAACATCATATCATTGACAAATATATACTTTATTTCGAATACTTATTTAAGACTCAACTGTAGTGAACCACCCTACTTCACCTGCTGCTCTGATCTGTGTTAAATTACCAGCTCTGACAGTGTGTGGCTGGTGTTGTTTTCAATGCATGTGTGTGTGTGGGTGTCTGTGTGTGTCGGTCAGAAGTAATCGTATTTTGGCTGTGAAGGAATGACACCGTCCATGGCTCTGGCAGCAGTAGTGAACTGTCCATCCCAAGGTAGATGCACCATAAAGCAGTGGTCACCAACCTTTTTAAGCCCAAGATCCCTGACCGCGAAGCTGTACAGGAGTCCATAGGTTTCATGAACCAGGTTCTGAATGAACCAATATTAACATTTAATTATCAAATGAAGTTACACCACAATACTGACAACATTCTCAGTCAGTGCAACTAATGTTAGTGCAGTTCAGCTCTGTGTCCCATCACAATGCCATCAGAAGTCATGTGACTCCAGTCGGTGTGATGGCTGTGACTGAACACTGTCTGTGAGTGCCTTGAAGCTTGGCTCACAAGCACAGACAGCAGTCTGAGGCAGTCTGTGAGCTGCCTGTCAGTGAGCCGGCTGCTGGATTTTGATTTTGTGATTTTCTAAACTAGCAGCATATAGGGGCTGGACCAGGGCAAACCTGATTCAGCTCTAACTATAAACACTATCATGAGGAAAGTCTTAAGTCTACTCTTAAATGAGGTGACTGTGTCTGCCTCCCAGACTGAAGGTGGAAGCTGGTTCCATAAAAGAGGAGCTTGATAACTAAAGGCTCTGGCTCCCATCCTACTTTTCAAGACTCTAGGAACTACAAGTAGCCCCACATTTAGTGAGCGTAGCTCTCTAGTGGGGCAATACGGTACGACAAGCTCCTTAAGATATGATGGTGGATCACCAATCAAGGCTTTGTAGGTTGGGAGAAGAATTTAAAATGTGATTCTTGATTTTACGGGGAGCCAGTGCAGAGCAGTGTAGAGTAATGTGATCTATTTTCTTAGTTTTAGAGAGGACACGAGCTGCAGCATTCTGGATCAACTGAAGGGACCTAAGAGACTTATTAGAGCAGCCTCATGATAAGGACTTGCAGTAATCCAGTCTCGAAGTAACGAACGCATGAACCAGTTTTTCTGCATCTTTTTGAGACAAGATGTGCCTGATTAAAAAAATATTACGGAGATGAAAGAATGCAGTCCTTGAGATTTGTCCTGATCAAAGACGCCGAGATTCTTTACAGTGGTGTTGGATGCTAGGGCAATGCCATCTACAGAAACCACATCACCAGATAATTGATCTCTGAGGTGCTCAGGGCCGAGTTTTGTCTGAGTTTAACATCAAGAAGTTGCAGGTCATCCATGTTTTAACTTTAGTGAGCTGGTTGGGCTCCTCTGGTTTGATCGATAGATATAATTGAGTATCATCTGCATCACAGTGAAAGTTTATGGAGTGTTTCCTGATAATATTGCCCAAAGGAAGCATGTATAATGAAAATAAAATTGGTCCAAGCACAGAACCTTGTGGAACTCCGTGACTAACGTTGGTGGTTATCGAGGCTTCATCGCTTACAAATACAAACTGAGATCGATCTGATAAATAGGATTTAAACCAACTTAGTGCCGTGCCTGAAATGCCAATCGACTGATCCAGTCTCTGTTATAGGATGTCATGGTCAATGGTGTCCAACGCAGCACTAAGGTCTAAGAAGACCAGTACAGAGATGAGTCCTTTATCTGATGCTATTAGGAGGTCATTTGTAATTTCCACCAGCGCTGTCTCTGTGCTGTTTTCTAAATCCTGACTGAAACTCCTCAAATAAACTATTATGATGAAGAAAGTAACACAACTGGTTTGTGTGAACATGAGATTAGTTCTGAATTTAGACCGTTGGTGATCAACTCTACAGATATCCTCAGATTTAAATACTTATAATAATAAATACAAGAATATTTGTGTCATTAACAATTACGTTTCACTTGTGTAGTCATGATTATATTCGAACACTGCAAATTTAAGTGAACAAATAAATAAGCACTCTATCGCCACAGTGGACACATCTACAATCTGCAACAGTATCTGCACCGGTGAGGTTAGGGCTCAGTCAGTTTACTCGACCGGTACTTGCTTTCCGCTTTGACATGGTTTTAATCTGAAGTTGCTTTCACCTTGCCGGCGGAGACACATGTCTCTTCAGTTGCATGCCCTTATATGGAGCTGGCGGAGCGTTTCTGTATGCAAATCCAGGTGCACGAGAATGCGCGTTCAATTTAAGAATCCTCATTCGGGGGAGCACAGCTGAGAACAGTTTGGCTGTGTGAAAACCTATTTGCAGGCATTGATGCATCAGGCTGAGATCTTTTCTGACGTTGGTCTTCCGAAGTCCGTAAGAAAAAATGTCAGAAAATGTTCGAGAATGATGCCCAATGTGTTTCTGAATTTATATTTATTTTATTTTGAAGAGCGACAGGGAAAATCTCTGAGATCGACGGGTGAGCGACCACTTCCCTAAAGCATACCCTGCTCTATGGTCTATTGGACTCTAAATGGAATCATCATTTATTAATTGAGCATCATGCTGTATTGAAGAAGACTTGAAACTATGTCGACATTGTTTACTGAGGTACTAGTAGAGCCATTTTCTCATCCACTTCTACACAATCTGACTTTTCTTTGCAAGCAGAGAAGTCGCCCCCTGATGGCCAGTCGAGAGAATGCATGTTTAAGGCACTTCCACAGTAGCTTTCCTTATCAGAACCGGAGGCTGTCACAACCATGCAAGATGCAGTCGAGAAACTTCACAGTCGTGTAGACGAGATCAAACAGAAGGCCAAGTTCAAAGGTGGGTGTGATCCGCGCAAGGGCGCCGACAGTAGAGGGGGGTAGGAAGTATGCTCCTGGCTCATTTGGCACCCCGGCTTGTGTGACCCCATCTCTAGTGGATTTATCCAAGTTACTGTGTCTGTTTGGTCTTGAACTGATACTGCCATTCTTATACCTAACCAACATGACAGTCTTTCATTTTATAAACTGACACTAATCAAAAAAGGGATTTCAGAAACAAATCTGTGTGTTAAGTTAACAAGACCCTCAGAATAGGGATGGGGGTGTTTATAATCAGAAATTCAACATCAGATGTTTACACCTAGCATACAAATCATAATATTTGAAAATATAGATTGTCTGTTTGAGTTTAAAATGTGACTCTGACGATCTGTAATGCTCACACAAATTCTCTAGTCCATAAATGTCACTAAGCAGTGGAGGTTTTCCAACGGTTATTTGCTTGGGTCGTGATATTCGCTGTTTGGTGTTTGGCTGTCTGGAGGTCTCCTCTGAGTCTCTAGCGGCTGATTTCTTGAGATGAACAGCCACAAGCTTTCATATCTCATATTAGGCAAGACATCAGCTCTAATTTGTATTTGGTTATATTATTTGGCTCCTCAGTGGGATGAAAATATCACGATGCTTAAGCCTGTCAGGAGCCACGGAGCTGGTGCTCGCTTCACTCAATTAGCTCAAAGATACAGACCGTTTGATAATTATTGCCATAGAGTTTGCAATTGATCATTTACATTTTAAATGGTATTTAAAGACAATACATGTTTACTTTGTGGTAGATCATCTTCGATTCTTCATGATTTTGTTCTTAATGCTTTTCTTCCTTTAGTTTTTTGGTAAAAGGACTTATATATTCAATTATTTTGAGGTAAAAAACGAGTAAAGCATAAGGTACAGACTCCCCTCCCCACACTAATAATTATTGTACATTCCCAGATTTATCCCGACTTGTAGCTCCAACTATCACCGGAACCAATGTTTGCCAAAATAGACATTAAACATTAAATAAGAAAAAAAACACCTAAATATTCTTAAACCAAATTACACTGCTTATTATAATTACTTTTGCATACATTCATTGTGAGTGCGTGCGTCTGCACTCACACCCACATGACCCCCAGTAATCATGAGAGATGACGCAGTTTACAAACTCCAAGATTAAGAGCGGCACACTAGACACAATTCGACTGAACACTTCCCGGATAAAACCCTGGAATAAACACAATACACAGCAGTACGCAGTCTCCTTCTGTCGAACGTCCCCGCTCTGTGGGACGTTGCACAGCGTCTGCATGGCTCACACTGTGATCATTGGTAATTATTACACGTATTGCAGTCTGGAAATTTAGAGAAAGATGAAATGACCTCTCATGACAAGTATGAGTGTCGCTTGAAAGACACCACGGAGATGGGGGGAGGAGAAGGGGGAGGAGCTAAATGTCTGCAGCACACACACACACGCGCATGCATGCACGCACGCCCGCATGCACACCCACGTGTAGCAGCTGCGAACGTACTTGAAAGGCTTTCATTGTGCTTTTGTGAGAATCAGCCCACCTTTATTGACACTGTACGGGGAGAGGAGATCAAACCGCGTCCTCTGGGACTGCGGTGCTCCGGGTTTACACTGTGAGCCACCGATCATTTACAGGAGGAGTAAACAAATAAGGACACATTTTGGGTTAGCGTAAAAAAAATAAAAAATTGCTGCAACCTGTTACCATCCTTCTGCACTGCATTTGTGATGCCTCCGGGTGAAACTGCGTTTTAAAGAGCTGTCTTGATATTGATTGTGGCTGAGCACCAAGTGAAAGATCCACATCTAATAAGTCTTTACACTGGCAGTGATGCTTGTGAGCCAAAAAACTGACTTAGCCTACCAGTTAAGTATTTAAAAATGAAGTTGTGAATCTGTGATCGGTTTGTGACCCAAAATCATTTTGAGGAGAGCCGGTTGTAAGAACTGACAAATGAAGTGATACTTTGACGCCACTGCTTTTTTTCTTCTTCCACAGTTTCAATCCATGCGCTTACTCAGGGATTTGACAGTAACCAATATACATTGGCGTACTGCTTCATAAATCCAAGGGCCAGGAGGTGTTATCGATGTAAACACATTTACAGTCATCGTTATTAACCTACATGCGAGTGTCCTCGTTGCCATAAATAAAGCAGCCATCCATCTATTTTTTTCTCATTTGGCTGAGAAATACTAAATTGGGTTACTTCTGCAACATGGGACAGAACTCATAAAGGTCCAAGGGAGAAAAATGAGCAAACATTGTCAAGTAAGCCATGCAATGTTAGCTATAACCTCAATATATATATTGTTTACCATGCTTTCCCCCTAAACTGAGTTAGTCGAGTGGCCACTTTAAAAAACAAATTGTAAATGTTGCCAATTAAATGGACTACAGTTCATGCAAATTAGCTTCTATTTCCTAATTTGCACCCTCATCTCCCTTTCAACAGAGGACACGCTCAAGGGCAAGTCAAGTCCCCGACTGTGCCAAATATAAAACACTGTGTTGATTGACAAACACTCGTAAACAGCAGACAACTGGCTTCCTAGATTTTTTTTCTTTGAGGATATAATATTAGGCGTTATCAACCTCCGTTCTTCCCCTCTTTCCTTTCTCTCTTTACATTTTGCAAAGCGGGTACGAGTTAAAACCAATTCTAAATCGTTATCCATTAAACATTTTACGTTCCCCATAAAATGCCCTCTGGCGTCAGAGGTGTCATTTCCTTGTCTTAATGTCCGTCTGAATATTGCAGTGCTAATTTCCTGACATATTGCCACCTATTCAAGTCACTTCCACTCACATGAGAATCATCTGTGCTCATCTCAGCGACAGTGCGCTATGTGTCTGTCGTAATTGAATGGCAGGGTGAGTTCTCGTTAACAAGCCGTGTCAACTCTAATAATGTGCTCAGTAAACAAGAAAAGTAAAGTTTCAAAGGATTACAAAATAAAAGGAAAGATTCAAACGATTCTCATTAGTCAGTCCATATTCCTATCGGATCTCTGTTGTGTTCTGTTTATTCAGTACATTAACACAACCACCAATTAGAGCAGCTGTACAATCTCCTAGAAAGCTTAATAGACAGCACTCTTACAAGTGTCAACAAATTAATTCCATATCAAAAAAAGAAAGACAAACAGGCATTAAAATACTGGCTGCCGGCCGGCGTCTACAATTCTGCACCCGATTTACAAATACCTGTCATGCAAATGAAGGGCTCAGTGCGTCAGCGGTCCCTGGAGCTCAGATTGCGCTTGAAACAGAATATGAAAGAAAAGGAAAAAAGGCACGGTGCTTTTGTTGGCAAATTAAAAATAGCTTGCCTCAGGTGACAGTAAAGCACTTTCCATTTCCCACTCTTCCAACATTTGTTATCAATTCTGTCCCTTTTTTTATGCAATGAGTAATGTAATCACATTTGACAGAATTAAAAGGCTATACATGTTTTTGATGCAAATAAGCTCAATAATCCGACTGGAAGACTATGCTCAGTGATTTGTGAAACAATCCAGATAATAAGTGGTGAAATAATAAGTGGCAGGGTCTATTTTGCTCTTAGAAAGATGTCAGTTGGGGCCAATTTGGTTCAGTTATTTGTATAGTTATAGCAGTCAGGATCTAAAGGGAACTGAAATGTCATATTGTTCATGGCATGTTGTTGATGCAAATAAAGCCCCAACAGTGCAGTTACTGCATAGGAAGTCAGAGAGCAGCTAAAAACCTCATCAGCCAATAAAAACTGACTGCAGTAATTGTTGGATTTAGGACACGGCTCTATAGTCACGTAATCCATGCGGCTGTTCATTAAAAATAGCCCTAAATCCTGTCACATTTGGTTTGATATGACAGTCTAGCGCTGAGAATCTAACAGTGATCTTTGTGGTTTGAAATTCAACAACATATTTAAAAAATATATATTAAAACTGCAACTACTGTCAGTCATGTCTGCACTTCTATAACTATTTCAGTCTACACCGTCTATCACCTGCTTCTCATGGCAGGTACTGATAAGTAAACCGGTAATAACACACTTCTGTATTTACCTGCTGTTTTTAAGGAAAAGGCTAAATGTACACACGTACATAGTCTGTATTAGTAGTAGTCGTTCATTTTAAACATTGTTCTTCATACAAAAACCTAGTTGTTTCTTTTAAACACCATACCAATTGTGATTGTGATCCCAATGCCTTTAAATAGAGGCGCATCTCTGAAAGGCAATAACTAACAAGTGGCTAAATTAGACAACAAAGACATCATCAGGCCAGCTTCCACCCTCTCAGCCTCGTTGTGTAAACTCGCGTCCGCGTTACCGTAGCCTGGCCCGTTTATAGTCCCTTTACTTGTGCTGATTGCATTCACACTTAAATAATCAAAATGGTGTTCATTTGTGAAAATGATGTTGTTGAACGAAATGTGTCAGTATCATAAACGTTGTTTGCCACAGAGCTTATATCATGCGATAGTGCAACAAATCCAATGGAAATATCCCGTTGCTTTTTACCACGTCAATTCAGTCCAAATGCCCACATTTGAAACATGAAGGATGGTGTCAATGGTAACAGAGGAACACAAGGTTGACCTAATGAGTGAGGAAAATGTTTCTGTTTCTCTTTTGGGACTACGGGCATGAGCGTTGTTTTGATCATTAGGCCCCGTCGTTGCCAAATAATCAATGTATAAGGGCTGCCGGGAAAAAATAGTCTCTACTAGGGTGAATAATTTATCAAGATTTATGTTTGTTCCCTCAGAGACATGTAATGAGAGTACAATGGTGACATTAGGAGCACAGCACTGCATGACAATTTGCTTCTCTTGTTGTTTTTAGGGCTGGTGAAAGATACATTTATCTCCTCTGCATTTAAGGAGAAGTGACTCGATATAGCTTTTTATTAGTGCTGAACTTGGCAGGAATCTACAGAATAAAGTCCATCTCTGTTTTTGCCAAGCCTTCTTGGAAAAGGCTTACTCTTCCTTGACTGCACATTTATGAGGCTGGAATACGGCAACCTGAAACTCACCGTCTTTATCCATTAGCATAAAGAAATTAATAACATAATATACCAGATGGAGCTATTTTCTTTTTAACATGAACAGATTTGGGCTTGCCATGCCGTGTGCGTGAACTTACCCGAAAGTAGAGGGAATAACAGAAATACGGTTTCCATAATTAAGCGAGAGTGCTTAAAAGCAAAACGCTGTCACAGCCTTTAAACATTTGCAATTTGGTGGACAGAAGGAGCTCAAAGCGTTTTTTTAGAAAGTAAAATGTAAACCGCTAGCACAAGATTGTGGCAGTAACAATACTGCGCATGTGACAGTGAATCTGACTTGATACTTGTCAATGTTTTCAGGGGCTTAAGATCCCTTCAGGGCTGTGCAAGAGACGACCAGAGAAATGAAAATTCCTGTAAGCACTTTCGGGTACAGTAATGTTTAAACCCTCTGACGTGCCACTTTGGTTTCCATAAAATCATGATGGCTTGCTGCTCTGGGAATGGCCTCATACGACATTTCTCCCTGGCCTGCCTAATGTGTAACAACCCATTGTGCTCCCCTTTCACATGTTAAAGTGATGTTGGGCTGTTAGATGGAGCTAACAGCTCCCTCTGTGTCCAAATGAATCTGATATGGCTAACATCTTGTTTAACATTTCTAGAAGCTGTCAACGGGCACCTGTCAAGTGGCTAATGGTTAAGATCTATAATGCTTACCCAGTTGAGCATGTTTGCACACGCTGAGGCCAGCTGGGAAATTTGCTGTACATACGGCTGACTCTACAATATTTGATATCCATTTATTAAATCTGTAAAGTTGACAATCTAGATATAACTGGAGAGTGTTCTCAGACACTGGTACCATTTGAGCTCAATGAACGGTTAACTTAATAACCCTGATGATTCCCTGACACATTTTGTAAGGAACCTGCCATTACATGTTTCCAATAATAATTGACTGGTCACAATCAGTTATTCTTAAATGGACTCCACTTCGAATAGCGTAACTGGGAATATACTTCTGCTCTATTACTGAAATCACACATGATTATAAAAGGAGCGTAATGGGGCATTTCACCCTGCAGTAACATTAATTATACTGTTGGGAGAAGGAGATCTGTCATGTAAATCAGTGTGATTTTAACAATTAGAGACACGAAAAACCCAAACTAATGGCGATCTGCTTTCTGGTCATGACAGCCATAAAGAAAAAAAAACTAAAGAAAAAATACTTGTGGAAAGCAACTGTTAAACCGCAGACAGGGCGCCTGCCTGCCTCGTAGGTGAAATCTGTCACAGTTCATGAAGGTTCCCAGTGAGGAGCAATACCTTACCGAGCACTCGCCACTCGTGCACATGTATTACCTCCGGGCCTTGTTATGAAGTTTGCAGCTCACTGCCCGCGAAATTCAGATGGCAGGACTTCACTGTTGATAGTTTTACATTCTGTTAATCCTTTTAATGGCTAACGTTGTTACTGGTTTATATTTAAATTTCAGAGACTAGCTCTTCACGGACCGTAATGGGGAATTAGTATGAAGTATAAGCGCTCGTTTGGGCTGTGTAAAGAGCAAATGCCAGATGGGGGGAAAAAAATCTTGAATCGAGGAAACACTGTCTGGCTCGAGTAATTCTCCACTAATTCCGTTTCAACATCATCATTAAATAAACAGGAAAAAAGGAACTATAACATTATTAGCAGTGGTTCTACTGCGAAAATACAGTACAGTATATGTTTCAAGCTTTAGGGCCTGAGAGCAGGAAAAAGAAGCCACTGTTGGTTCAAGAGAACGAGAAGACAAAATAATACAACAACTTAACTACAACACAATTAATGTTGCTTGCCCATGTGGATACTGGAAAAGCAGGATAGTCTCTTCTGGGTTTAAAATTCAATCGTAATACAAACAAAAATACTGCTGTTTCCCTCAAAAAACATATTAAGTGTTATAATCTGTGACTCATTGACAATATAATAAAAACATGTACGGTAATTTATAACCAATTTACAAAAAAATGTGGGACATCGTGACACCTGTTTGCTTACCAAAATATGTTATATTCAATACAGTCGGGATGATGAATAATGTCAAATGTACCAATTCTTAATTTCATTAAAAAGTAACCCACACATTTCACACGATGAGACTAGCATCTAAACTAAAGACATGCAATCTATCGACAGCAATGCTTTTATTCTGAAAAGCAATTTTCAATTTTCATCTGCGAAATTAACTTCTAAGATAATGGATGTCAAACAGAACGTTTGTGAACGGCTTAACCAGACGAGATTCCTTCAGAGCTGATATCACATGGCCAGCAGAGCGGGGCCCACATGGAGGGGAAATTAATATCTCAGTCCAGACTGTGACAAGTTCTGCATCCCCTCGATGGATTATGACTACAGCTGGAACAACGTCTTTGCCCATTAGGAGGGGTAGTTGAACTGGTTTACAATGACAAGAAGTGGGCACCAGAAGGAAGGGTTTGAGAAGTTGGATGTAAAGTGCAATTGACAACTTCTGAAATATGCTGTCCGATGGCATAGCAGTATTAGTATTACGTTTGTTAAATAATCACTTTATTTAAATATTTGTTTTTTGTTTTCTTATATTCTTATACCTGCAATTGACATGTACTGTTTGTATACCAAGTGCCCACAAGTATTGATTGGGGTTCTTGGTACTCCCCTCTGGGAACAACATTGTAAGTGTTATGTAATGAAGAGGCTCCATCAGTCATCGAGCGTATCGATGTATTGCAGTGGTCCAAAACGAGACGTCATTGACTCACGTTTCTCTTAAGTTAAGATACTTAATAACAAAAAAGGAAAGTATATCTAAAAAAAGGCACTGCTCTCTCAGAGATTTTCATGAATAAATAAACGACTGTTTGAGAAACCATTTTGACATATGGTGCATCTTTTTTATTTTCCTCTTCTTCATTCCTTGCAACTTTTCAAACTAATCCACTCTCAAAAATGAAGGAACCAGTTGTGTTATGCACATCTGTTCCTGTTAATATTTCGGAAAGCTAAGGAGAGACTGGCAAAATAAATATGGATGTTGGATGTTAGAGTGCACTTCACATGACAGTGACTCAACAAATGGCAAACGAAGGCGGCACGTGCTCAGCCAGTCAGATCCCAGTGGCGTTGACACAGCGTCGTTGTGTGCCGGGAATGATATTGCAGGTCAGCTCAGTAACCTACCGCTGTGAGGCTGCTTTGGGAATACAAATGAGTGTGTCATGGCGAAGCATGCAAGACAGCGTGCGATACCGTGTCAGTGGAGGGAGAACAAAGGAATTCGCTGTGGACTATACGGTGCTCCAGAGCACACGGAAAAAAGGGGTGGACCAGGTGTTTGAGATAATGCAGTACTTGAACTAGCAGATTTACAAGAGCTTGAAAGCCTGATGGAGCCGTGTCACACTGGACCTTGTGCAAAACCACATCATCCCCCCCAGGTTTTGTCAGTATCAGGCATGGCGGTGTTTAAGTTATCACCTGAGAAATCTTATTTTAAAATGATGATGCGCCCCCACTAATTGGCCCTGGGGGTGCCTGCATTATTCATGGGAAACAGCGTGTTCCACTTGTTTGCATGGCAGTAATTGTTTTATGATTAACCTCCTGAATGCTTACTTAGTTCATTTTTTAAAATCCTTTTTTTATCCATCTCACTGGTGTCTGACAATACAGTTTTTGAGGTCCTTAGGGATGGGTGGGGCTGCTTTAGGCCAAGAGGGTCTGCTGGACCCGAACAGCTCTTTGTTGTTGAGATGGAGTTTTACTGTAGGAGTTAGCCCTTGACACATAAGCTTCAGGAGAGAATGTATTTAAATTAAGTAACAACCAAAAACAATTAGCTTTAAATATGCAGCGAGAACTCTTTTTTGACCTGTAGTCAAATTACAACCACAAATGCTGTATTTCAACACAGCATTCCCCACACCTGGAGCTATGAGCTTTCTAAAATGGAAAAATATGGAAAAACTTTCATCAAAAAAGAATCATCATAAAAATTGAATTTTAAATGAAAATCCATCTTTAGAACTTGGAATTCAAAAAAAGGAATATGCTAACAAGTACAATGGAAATGATCATTATAAATCATTACAAAAATATAGACATTGTGTGCGCAACCTAATTATGCGTAAAGTCATTATATGAGAGAAAACATATCCATCACTTGACTACCGAACACACCATTGTCCACTATGCGAGACGCTGAGTCACCGCTGACTCACCGCTCCATCACATTTGTCTCCCAAAGGAACACCGGCTTCAAGCCAGGAAGCAATAAATAATGAATCTTCTTTTTCACAGCTTACGTTTTTTATGTTAAATATCCAATAAAGTATAATGCTAACGAGACATTTCAAGATGAACCCAGAAGCAACAGCGTCTCGGCTATTGAAACTTTCACACTGTCTAGTTTTGTTAATGAGCTGACCTCCATGTCACATTGGGGTTTTCGGGTGCTTTGCAAAATACCTTTTCTGAAGTACTTTTTCCTGCTGCCTCTCTGAACCACTTCTTATACTAATGAACCGCTCATTTAATGTACTGCTCAGACTTAAACTTCAGAGGTCTCAGATCGTTATCCTTTACATAGACAACAGGTTGGCCTCAGTAATTGGCCAATGACTAACGGGCACCCTGATTAAGTCAAAAAGTCAAAAGAAAAGCAGTAAATAACAACAGTTTTCACAAGGTCATTACCCCCGAAACCAACTTCTGATATATTGTGCCACACTAATAATTAATAACATCGAAAGCATTATTAATAGTTTCTGTCCATTAAGCTAGTCCACCCTGAATTAAATTTCAGCTTTCTAGATCAAAAAGTAAGTCTGTAAAATGTAAAATATAAAAACACGTAAGAAACAGCAATGATATGACAATGCGATCCATTCAGAAGAGTGGCAGATAGTCCCCCAAAGTCATCAGATAAACAGGGTACGACATGGTGAGAGGCTATAGGGCAAACGTCTGTCTTAACTTCATCTTGCCCTTTCAGTCTTGTGGTTTCACAAAGATTTAAGACGCGGTCGAGCGAGATCACGAGATGGGCTCCACTTCGATCGATGTGACTTCCATGCCATCGCCATCAATCATATGCCCCGTACATCACTTCCTATCACTACTGTAACACAATGCTCCGTGCATAAACATGGCAGGTTTTGTCCAGACCTTCACTCCTCTTGACTTTTACATGTCAACGTAGTGTCATGAAAGTCAAACAGAGACCACTGGAGCCATGATCCATCAAGCAATGACATTGTTCCAAAAAAGTCCATCAAATATTTTAGAAACCCTTAAAACTTCATGCAAAGCGACACATTACATGCATCCTTCTTAATTTCTTCTGTGCGAGTCAAGAGGGCCTTTAACATTACTGAATCCATCCAACTTAAGGGTGAGTCATGAAGTGGCTTGATCAGTAGCTATCGATCACACTCAGGCAAATTTGTAATTTGTGACATCGGGCTACACAAAATAAACTAAATTGAACGAAGGTATCGTATTCACGGGCAGGTTGGCGATTCAGTGTAAGTAGAAACTATTGCCTTTGCTCACATGAATGACAGAGCTATAGCCCGACTGTAATTGAAATGCAATGATTCACTCTCTGGTAATGGCCATACAAAGAGAAGGAGAGTTCAGCAGACGCAATAGACCGGCCCAACAGAATAATTTAAGCTGTAAATCAAATATCCATGCCGTGGTTCACCTTGAAGCTCTGTTGGCTCATCTTTGCCACTTACACTGAACTTGTTGTGTTGAAGTTTCATCTTATTTTGTCATCAAATCGAAACAAGGATCTACTGGAAGAATTCTATTGAGTACACTACTACTTTAAGATAAATGAGGCAGCTTCCAAAAGCAACAAGCTTATTGTATTTCTGGAAATACATTCAGTGTGATCTGCTGCTATAATACAACTCAAATGCATGCGTCTACCCTCAAAAGGAAAATGACAGTTTTAGATGGGACATTTCAGCATTTCACTGTCATGCACAACTATGACTGAGATGATGTGTTAAATAAATAGGAAATAAACCAGCGAAAATCTGGATTTCTAACTTAGCAGCTTCTTATACAACCCTTGTATGATTCATAAGTCTGCAGTATTTCATATTGAAGAAGTATGCAGTCTGTTGGAAACTTGGAATAAAGGTTTTTTTCTGAAATACAGAGAATCAGGATAATCTGATCTGATAACTTCGAACGGGTTGTTCAATGTCATGTGTGTTATTAGAAATGTCAGTGCATTGAACAAATACCGCCCTTTGACTGAATCTGAAATAGGCATTCATAATTTAACTTAACGGCATTCAGCCAGAAATGTAGGCGTGTATGCCACAGGCGAGAGTTGGCCACCCATTTCCCCCGTTTGACACAGAGGGATATTACTGATGGTGTTCTTCCCTGAAATACATTAGGCTTGCAAGAAATATTTCATCTTATCTCAAGAGCAGATACTGTGGCTAAAAAAAAGACCTTACGCTGCAAATGTGAATCCCACAAATCAAGGCACACGCACACATCATATTTAAAGCCTTCTTATTACACCACACAGATGGGTAGAAGACATATTTAAATTTGATCCATGAATGTTGGTCCGTAATTCAATTCATAGCTTTTTTCCCGGTATCCTCCAACATTGCGAGTTACCTCTCCCCCTTCAGATGAAAATCAGCTTTCCCTCTAGTGTGAACGAGGTGAGTGGGACTCTGAACTGGGCTGTGATCAGCTTTTGGTCCTGATGTGAGTCTCCGTGGACGAGATGTTTACTGGGGGGCTTTTGTGTGGCCAGTAGGATCCCACTTAGTGTGAAAGATGGCAGCTGTGAGGGTGCCTCTGGCAACTGCGACTCCTACTATGGCTGCTTGGTCTCATGTAGCGTACAGTGCCAGCTGCTCAGGCTTTGTAGCACTCCAGCGAGTCTGACTGATTGAGGCGGGGGTAAGCACGTCTCTGGCGAGAGCGATGCTGAGTGTGAGTGCAAACTGTGGCAGATCGCGTCAAACGCCGTGCAGCTGGCTACTCGGACGGTGTCCACGCCAGCCCGACTGTGTGACTGAGTATCTGGCGGGCATGATTCTGGGTGCTCCGTGTGGGCTGCCGCTGCTCCGCCTGGCACACTGTGGTGAGAGTGATTCTGGAGATCAAAGCAGCTTTGACTGCTGGTGCAGCAAGTTATCTCTCTGGTGGAGTTTTACTGGTTGGGCGGAGGCCGAGATGCATACAACTGCAAGTGCGACTGACTGCAGCGGGGTGAGCCAGACTCAGTTAGGCACTGAAGTGTGAGGCTCCAGCACTCCTGCACCCGGGGAGCGTGTGTCCACATCCAAGGGTGGCGAGTAGAGAGACACAGGGTTTTGCATAGAGTTGCATGGTTGATCCTCATGAACGTCACATTGTGATTTACGCCAACTGATCGATTATTAGAACGATTGTATTAAAATTCCTAATTGAAAAAACAATCCAAAAACTTTCTCATATCGTTTTTCAATATTATTGTTATTCAATCATCTCTTAAACACTAATGACAAGATAACACACCCTTTTGACAGATGCCTGATCAGAAAACTACCGTACAGGGATTAAATTAAATAGCAACGATTCCCTGAACTAAAAAACATATGTTTTTGATTTCGTATTTGAGCTTGATGATCATAAAACGTCGTAGCTTTCTGGAATTATGATCAAATACATTTCTGCAACGTATGACATGGCCTTGAAAGTAAAAAAGTTGATCAGCTGATGCGTGGTGTAAAGCTACGTAACCACAACAGCTGCAGTACAGAAAGGACTTTTCACATGAAGAAACATTCGGAAATCAATTGTAAGTGACGACGACCACCAGGAACATGTTCCACGTGTTGATAATCCTAATGGCTCACGCTTGGGTGGGGACAAAACAAAACAGAACGCTGCTGTCTCGCTGCAGCTGCCAACTTGACAAAGTGCTCTGGATGCTTTCGCTTTCCGGAGGTGTTCGTGCATCACGGTTGTACTGCTGTGATAAGCCACTTTCAGTCTGCAGAGTTTACAGAGCACCATGATGTTGGGTCCTAAAGAAAGCCACGGACAAGGCGCATGCTTTGGCCGGGCCGCTCCTGCAACGCTCCGATGCACAGTTTTTGAAATAGATGATGTCTACTACATCGAAAAATGTATAGAACTGTATACATTACCTTTAAGTATAGCGTGTCGGTGACTTGAAACAAAGAAACCTTTTCCTGTCACATAATGGGAAGTACTTTATTGGGGTCAAACACATCTACACAAGGAATAATGGTGAAGGTTTGTGAAATTTAACTAAATAGACACTTTGCTTATCTGACCCGCCCAAAGTAAGTCGTTACATTACAAAGTCAGCCATAACTGATTATTTTACACATATACACTACCGTTCAAAAGTTTGGGGTCATCCAGACAATTTCGTGTTTTCCATGAAAACTCACTTTTATTTATCAAATGAATTGAAAATTGAATAGAAAATATAGTCAAGACATTGACAAGGTTAGAAATAATGATTAATATTTGAAGTATTAATTTTGTTCTTCAAACTTCAAGCTCAAAGGAAGGCCAGTTGTACAGCTTATATCACCAGCATAACTGTTTTCAGCTGTGCTAACATAATTGCACAAGGGTTTTCTAATCAGATATTAGTCTTCTAAGGCGATTAGCAAACACAATGTACCATTAGAACACTGGAGTGATAGTTGATGGAAATGGGCCTCTATACACCTCTGGAGATATTCATTAGAAACCAGACGTTTCCACCTAGAATAGTCATTTACCACATTAACAATGTATACTGTGTATTTTTGATTAATGTTATCTTTATTGAAAAAACAGTGCTTTTCTTTGAAAAATAAAGACATTTCTAAGTGACCCCAAACTTTGGAACGGGAGTGTAATCTTTTGTAAAAGTATTTGCCTGCGCAGAATTCATCACCGTTTTGTTTTGTTTTTCTTTCTTCCGTCTCTGAAAGGCGAGGTAGCTTTTATTTATTTTGGTACCACTTATATACAGCAAACTAGTAAGATCACAGTCTGGTCTGAAAATAAACAGCAGCCGATCGGGCCGAGAAAGCGGCGAGTACTTTCAATTTCCAGAGGCACTTCTCCTAGTAACACACTCACGTCTTTGAACTCATCGGAGAGAAGGTAAAGAACATTATATTCCAAGTTCTATGTTTCAAGAGAAAAGAACAACATGGAGTATCACACTTCTGACAACACTCCCTAAAGTTCCCCAACGAAGGCATGGTAACTATATATGCCAGAGTATTTAATTATTAATAACAGCGAGCAGACCCATGCCGGATCAATAACGCTATTGTGAAGAAGCAGGCGTCTTGGTGCTTTTTCAGGATACTCTGCAGTCTTTCATGGCCTATTGGCCTGTATCATTGTTGCAACTGAAACTTACTGCAGCATCTCCTGCTAATGTCAAGCCTCAGTGCTTTCATCCTTTCAAACTCGCTTTTATACTCGTCACCGATCTATAGACGACTCAAGAGTCTGATGAGACTAGTGCAGAGACAATTGATTAATCAATTACTCGATCAAGTAAAAGTAATTGATTGCCGTTCAAAAAACGGATTAATTGTTTTGGACATTTTGTTTCTTACCGGCCGTTATCAGTGTGGACTCTGGCTTTCAATGGATGGGTCGCTTGGGTGCAAACAATTTATTTCCAAGCACTTCCTTTGGTAAGGCTTCAAGGTCAGTGAGAGTCGAACAACAGATTCCTTGGCGTTTGTGTTCACTGCCGTGTTTTGGCTCTCCTCCCTCTTCTATAATTGAAAACTTTCAAACGTACATCTTGAAAGCTCTGACCGTTACCCAACACACAGCACGAAACACAAAGCACGGGGCCGCTCCACGTTAGTGTCGGAGCGCCTGTTGGATAGTTTTCAAATCTGCTACATTGGAAATAGGAGCGATCACAGCGAGATGCAATGTTAATACAACAAAAATAACTGCATGTTTGAATTCACTTTTATATGGTAATCAAGCTTCATGTCTTTCTTGGTACTGCATCTTTAATAGCCATTACAAAGAATGGATCTGAATAGACAAACCTCCCTTGTCATTCAAATACTTTGGCACCCTGAGATACAGGAATGTGAACACAACTACAGGACATTAATAATTCATTGGACATTTTGAAGGTGAAATAAACAATCTGAATTTAGGAATTCAGGATATATAATCATACACATATTGTGCATTTCAAGGTTTGATATACAGCGAGCAAAATCAACGAGCAGACATCCTGTTTTTTAAATCTCATTGTTCTCATGGGGTTTTGTTGCTAAAACAAACAAGGATTTAAATGATGTGATCTGGGGCCGGTATTTAAAAACTTGTAATCCAGATCAGAATGATACGGATAACTAAATCCCCCTGTCCTCAACCACGGATCAACCTGATCTATCCCGGTATTTCAAAACGTTGCCGGATTGGATCAGAGTGATCCTGAAACCGGCGGATTGGGATGTCCAAATCCGTCCCCGACCCCTGGATCACAGACAGGTAACAGGAAATGGAGCGAATATTTTACAGAAAAAAGGAGAAGCTGGCACGTCTTTTGTCTCAAAAACCTAAGTATAAACCTGATCAGTGTTGATGCATCCTAAGACTAGATGAAAGACAATCGTTATATTGAGTTAACAAATAAGGTAAATCAGCACAAAGTTGAAGGAAGAGCTCGGCAAAGTCAAATAAAGCCGAGTTCGTGCTAATGCGAGCTAACGCTGCTCCATTGACTTCTGTGTTAAGGAGCTAACAAGTTCGT
Source organism: Pseudoliparis swirei (assembly GCF_029220125.1). Taxonomy (NCBI): domain Eukaryota; kingdom Metazoa; phylum Chordata; class Actinopteri; order Perciformes; family Liparidae; genus Pseudoliparis; species Pseudoliparis swirei. Next base: position 11,893,823 of record NC_079390.1, on the reverse strand, counting down.
AAATAAGCTAGCTGTCTGTATATCGAAGTCCACAGTACACATTGTAATGCATTTACTCGCAAGGCATTGCGTGTAGATTTTAAAATGTGTTGTACATATCTTTTTAGGAAATGGTTGTCAACAAATGGGACAGCCCTAAAACCTTAATATTTGTTTCTCTTTACAGATGTTTATGGAAAGAGAAGACAGACAGTTAAGACAGAGCTGCTCCAAATGACATAACCGTTTGAGCTTTGGCTATGAAAATCAAATGTGTGTGCTGAATGCATGTTAATAAATACATTTGACTGGTTGACGTTGTATGTTTTTTTTACTTCAGTTTTTCACAGTGTTTGCTAAAAAAGAAAGGAACGTGCAAAGAAAATTAACATTGATCAACCAGGAGTGAAGTGTAGCTATTTACATGTAATCTCCCTCAAATCCACCTCTGAGGTGGGATCAGGGTAATCCTGATTTATAGGATCAAACTGATCCAGATTTCACACTAAAGTTTTGAAATACTCAACAGCAGTGTTTAATCCAGATCACAGGCAGGATTGGATTACCAAATCTGAATCTGAATCTTCAGGATCATATTTGCTTTGAAATACCCGTTTTGGGGATCTGATCTGGATTTAATCCAATTCAGGAGGATTAATCCTGGTGGATCATTTTAAAATACCGGCCCCATGTGCTCTAAAATATTGAGATTGGCATTTCTCACTTTTTATATCGTTTTGGTCGATGAAGTTTAATCGTGAAAATAATGAGAAAATGCATCGATAATGGGGAAAAAAACAAATGTCCAGCCCGAAAACTCAAACTTGCAATCCTGTATCACAATATCATCCCGACATGATTCCACGGAAAACAAAAGTCTTCCTAATGTTGCATCGCTCTCCGTGCCTTCAATTCCATGCAGGAGAAGTGGGACTGGAAGAGGCCCCGTTGTCCTGTAACCGGTGAAGGGTTTTAGAGGAGGACGGAGTCATCCTGTCCTCACAGAGTGTTCACTGTCTTGGCATCGTGTCAAACTCATTCAAGGTCAGTGTGAGAGTCTGACAAAGTTGTCCCTTGCCCTGTTTGTGATGTTCATGGATATGCATTGAGGCAAAGCCACGGTCTGACTGGCAGTGGCATTAGAATGCCATCCCCACTGAGTGAAGACAAATGTCATCCTTTCTGCCTTTTGTCTGACTTTTAGGGCTTTGGTGTACTTGTTTTTTAAATTTCTTTTTTTGTGCACATTAGATTTACGGAAGATGTAGTTCCCTATTCTGCTTATTACAAATCTAAACTTGCATTCTTGTGCAGCTAGAAGTGACCCTGCAATGACAGCAGTGGCATTTATTCATTTATTTTTTATTTGAGGATATTTGTACAGGCCCTAGCTTTCAGATTAACTAAGTATTGAATCAGTATTCATAGGAATGGCCCTGTAGCTGTTGTAAAAGTATTATGCAGGTGCTGTAAGAAGCTGCAGTTCATGAAGATAGTGAACATTTTTGTGCAGGATAGAAAGCTGATAAAAGCTGCTCTGCTAGGCGTGTTCCAACCAGGTTAACCTTTAGATGTACGAAATATATTTTGTTGAGGTATATTGTGTCTACAATTCACTTTCATGGTCTGTCAAATGTAATGAAGTTGCACTGTCTCTTGATGAAAGTGCTTGTGGGGTCAGGACATTTGAGAAAACAATGTTTTATTACATCTCCCTTAGTTGGGAATAGTTATTGGATAAATTAAATCCTAAAGGGCACTATTCTTTTTCTTTTTTTTTAGGGTTTATAAATAAATCTGTAGCTTTCAGTATTGTTTATGTTTTCAAAATAAAGTTTTGGTTGAAGTATATACGTATGGTTAAGGGTAAAAAAGCTATTCAACCCAATTCTAAGAACGTTTTCCAATGTGACCTGACATGATGATTTAGGGTTATACATATATATATATATATATATATATATATATATATATGATGGCAGTCTGCATGCACCCAGTTTAAAGAAGCTATCACATGTACTGCTGTGTAAATGTTAAGGCAGCTTGGATCCAAAAGTCACACAAAAACACAAGTAAACAAGTAAACAAGCACCATATCCGCAGTACCCCGTGTCCTGTGAGGTAAAATGTTGACTGTTTTTATCAAGCGATTCTTGTGGCTTCGAATACAGCAAAATAACGGATTTGATTCCCTTTTAGAAAGGGCTGTCTGACGGCAACTTAAAGTCGTTATAATATTCTAAAGACAATGTACACGTAGATCGATTTATTTAGATGGATTTTTTCTTTTGTGGGGGCTCAAATATGTTTCTGACTCAGGTAGTGCTATAGCATTCACATTGTTCACAACCTAATTGATCATACTGTTTTTTGCAACAACTGAGTGGTAGTTTCAATGTGAAAAAGAGGACCAGCCCTTTAATCGCATTCTTTGCTCTCACAATGACTCCAACACTGCGATGCCTTCGCTGTCCGTCTTAACCGTGACGCCGCTGCAAAGCGGCAGTGAAGCTCTTGACTAAAGCGAAAAGACAGAACCACATTTGCCTGGTTTCTAGCATCTTGTCACTGGATGCCTGTTTCTCATTGATTTTTTTGAGAACTGCTAATGTGCTCTTTAGTCTTTGAAAGACTTGGCAGCAAGTTGTCTCTGAAGTTAAGGTTCCCCTTGACAGAAAATCCTCACGCCAGATCCTGCTGACAGTTTTCTTTCATCAAGGTTGTATACTAAAGGTGACCATGCTGTTGCTGTCAGGGCTCCTTAGCTTATGAGCGAGCTTCCAGCAAAGTGGCATTGCAATTAAGGCCTTTTTATCGTCTTTGATGCTTACTCTTCTTGCATCCCTGCAGCCTGGTCTGATCTCGGTATTTTGCATCGAGCTATCCCCACGTCTCCCTCGGTTTATTGAGGCATTTTTTGTTAGTCAGTCATTATAACCTTGACTAACAGATTTCTTGTGGCAAATGCCGAATATCTGATAGTTATTGTTCTTGACAAGAGCCATTTATGGCACAATTTAAACTTTAACGTCCCCTTGTGCATTTAAAAGATACATTTCAGCAGCCATCATCATACCTATACACGGTGTTGCACAGCAATGCGGTGGTGATGGAAAATAATCTCTGTGAAGGAAATTTCTCTTTGCCATACCTGGTGCAATAAAGAGTAGGCTGAGACAGCATGAGGGTGGCCAAACGCTACGCACATTAAAAAAGCAACAATCATCTGGCAGCCTGGGATAAAAAAATAATACTATGGTTTCGATAGTGAGCTTACTTATAAGGAAGGGAGCTGTTGGTTTCTGTGCAGAGATGTGCTTTGAGTTACATTGAGTTACATAACAACATTGCGGTCCGCTGCATAGGAAGTCATACCCGGTCCATTCAACTCGCCATACAATATGATAAAGAGTTCTAAACATGGCTTCAACTAGGCCCTCGCTCTGCACAGTCACTCACTTTACGATTCACAAAAGCTACAAGATTCTTTATTAATATGCAGATTTTTCTCACTCGATTGTTTGCTCTATAAAAGGTCAAATATTCCAGAAACATCGACTTCATAATTTCCTAAAGCCCAATAGGACATATTCAAAATGCTTGTTCCGTCCGAACATCAATCCAGAAAAGGAACAAATTAGTAAAGGGGGAGGCAGATACCGGGGAGTGCTCGACAGCCTCTCATTCTGTTTGACATGACAAGGTTTTTGAATGAGGCCCATGTGTTTTCTTATCTCTTGTGATTTGGGACTGGGATGGAAGCAGACGCTCACTCAGTCAGGAATATGTCAAAAAATTGAGATTGGATCTTGATCAAGATTCATTGCGCCCTGCCAAAGTGGGATCACACATGCCAGAGTCACAGTTTTTTTTCTCCACTACACATTGTGCTGCGCACACTAGGTTGTCGCAGAATCGGCAGAAAAAAAACTTGTTCCCTCGCCTCGCTGGTCGGTTTATATCTCAACAAAAATAATCGGTGTTAAAGTTGGTGTCACCCCCGGGACACTTGGGACACACTCAATTTAATCGGGGTCCATTAAAAAAAGAAGAAGAAGAAAAAAGACAATTAAAGCTCTCTCCCCTCTTAACATCACAGAAAGCCCTCAGGACCATCGGTTCCCAATAATCCCCCTCTCCATATCTCAAGCCAAAAACACTGGGTTACCGAGGCAACAGCTGTATGCGTCGTCTTCCCCCCCCCCCCCCCCTCCAATATGTGTGACAGTGGTACACAGAAAAAGGTTTACGGGTCTATAACTGTGTGCCTGAAGCGTCAAAAGAACCCCAGAAGTGTGCCACCACTCCCCCCGCACACATAACACCTGACTGCAGCCTGTGAACGCACCTTGGATCACATGCACCCACAGTCTGTAATACAAGCTCCACCGTGTTCCTCAACTCACCTTGACCGGGATCATTGGGACCCCTCAGTCCTCGGTCCACTGAAATACAACGGACGATATTCATGGCTTCGCTTCCCGTCCTTGTGCCAGTTGATCACATCGATGCAGTTTTGGATTAAGCAATAAACCACGAGAGGCATTGATTGAGTTATTTCACAACAGCTGAGAGCCGCTGTCGGGCCCCATTTCAGGTCTTGGTTGTGTGTAGTATACAACGTCAGACATTTTAGGAGTTTCTCAGGGTCTGCAGACATCATGTCAAAACAGCTGGTCCTCAAATTAATCTTTAGGCTGCGGCCTGCGGGATCATTTTGACATTTGAGAGATTTTGGCTGTCAACCTTCAAAAAGTCAGTGTAAACCATGAAAGGCGTTTGAAGGAGAATGTCACCTAAATGAAGAATTCTGACATATTATCTCCACGGCCTTGGAAAGTACAATCAATATTTCATCAATTTTAAATGTACGATGTCATTTTGAAAACTGTACCCCTCGGGTTCATTCCCCATGGTGATATTTCAGGGTGGCTCCAATCTTGAAACATTTAAATGTAACGCCTCTTCTGATCTGGGATTGCTTTCTATTTGTGTTTGTAGAACACGCCTGTCTGACGGCGATTTCCTCTTCCCTTCTTTGTGAGGAACACATGTAACATCTGCGGTGACGACGCCCTTTGTTCGGTGATGAATGCTCATGAAAGAGTGCTAAATTACACAACACGTTGCTCAAACTCCTTCATTTTGTATGCATATCTACCCCTCACTCTCTTGGCTCTCTTCGGAGGCGGTCGCATTTTCTCTCCCTCTCCTCCCCATGATCTTCCCTTCCCTGCTTGGCTTCTCTCGTCATGTCTTGTCTTGTTTTATACTTGAGAGACTCTCTCCTCATCGCTCTTCGAACTAAAAACCATGGACCGATCAACTGATCATCTGATCAACTGGTCTCTCAACGCAATTGACACCGTCTTCTCGACGAGAAGCTTGGGTTTGGGGGAACCTGCCCGTCCTGCCGGGACGTTGCAGCTGGTTACACGATGGACGTGTCGTGTGCCTAGCAGCCTTTCCGTGGAGGACGTAGATGACATCTACCTATTCGGAACTATGATTACAGGATTTCTGCTGTTTGGATTTGGCGTTGCCCTGGTTTATCGGAAAATTAAGGAAACGGTGACAGCCGTTAAAAGACCCCTAAGGCTGCCCGACGAAATTGGATCGATTTGAAAATGGGAGGAAAGTGGTGGAATAGCAGGTGCGCAAATTGGATGTAGCTGCTGGAAGACCAAACAATCCCAATCTTATCTGCTTCGGCTCCCTCAACCAGAACGGTGCCTTGGCCAAGCATGCGTTACGGGAACAACAACTCCCTGAAGATCGCTGAAGTGAGAACCTCTCATTCCTTCCCCTATCCACAGACACCTGTGGTTGTTTTCTCCCAGGACCTTTCAAGGCTATCTCCATGGCAACGACCATCTTGCGGACTGAGAACTCTGTCTGTTGTGGCCTGGGGAGGACGACATACCAGAACACGCACACGAACTTTCAATAATACTGATTGCATTCACTACCCCTCCCCCATCCCACGCCCGCCTGCTTTTCACCCCAGTGGGACGGACGGGCTGTGGCTGGCGCTGCTATGTTGGCGCGGACCGCTGGCTGCTTGTCGGTGCTGGTTACCTTCTGCCCCCAATGGATGGGCTTAGATCACCCAGTTGTTGGATTACCTCCCTCCCCCTCCCCTTCCTACTCGTTGCAAGTCATGTCTAAAATGTATGTGCTTATGTGCTAAGGTGTTTTTTTCCTGCTCCCACACTGTACCCCCTCTCGGGGCATAGTCGGGGGGTTGGTGTTTTTTCTCGCCTTCTTCCCTCATGTTATGCTGTAATCTTTCATCCACCCTTTCTTGTAATTTCGATGCTTTTGTACCTGTACTCTGGCAAACGACAAATAAATATATCAATCAATCAATCAATCAATCAATCAATCACAAAAAATATGGGGAAAAAACTGCTTTTGACAAGCTTTCTACAGATAAATACATAAAAATGAAAAATCTATCATAAATGATAATCTAACAAGAACAATTTCAACGTAACTCCGCAACCGTGGCAGCTCCAACAGCCTTTCTTCATACAATAGTCGATGATTTGCTCTGCACATACTTGTTGAAGATGTTTTATGCAATTTTGGCGAGCAGTTCCTGTCCCTATATCACGGGAACGTGCGTTCACACAAGCTCGCTCTAGTCGGGAGCCCTCTGTCTCTACCAGAAGTACGGTAACGCGACTCATTTGTTCGTGGGGTTTTTCACGTATCAAATGGAAGCCATGTGAGCGGGGTTGTGTGCAGGATTAAGATCGCTGACAATCACAGGAATGATCATAAATCAAGCGATCGTCTGGAGGAAACATCATCCCGGGGTGAAAAGCTTCGGTGATTGATCTCACGGCACATAAATGGGGAAATCTTCCGCCGGAGACTGTAAACACACCTTTTCCGACTATATCTGGATTAAAACACAGATTTGCACTTCAGTGGCACTTAAATAGCTCTTATTGTGGTACTTTTGTCGTTCGACTATGTTGAGGAAATGTTACTTCCTGTATTCTTGTTGTTCTTAGTTTATACTCTAGGTTGAAATGCACTTATTGAAAGTCGCTTTGGATAAAAGCGTCTGCTAAATGACATGTAATGTAATGTAATGAAATGATGGGAGCTCACCAAGCCACGGAGTGAGTGAGGTCAGTGAAAATGATTTGGAAGCAGTGAACATGTTGGGAAATTAAGACTAATGCAAAAGCACTCCACAGCCTTTAAATATTCAATCTCTTCACTTCAGCCTACAAATGATGCTTTGGTTGGGCTGAATAAGTGTGTCCTCTGTTTTACGCCCGGTGGTATTAACCCAGCGTGGCCTCCTCATTGTCCTGCCTCCACTCCTCCACGCCACGCTGTAAAGGTCCTCCTCAAAAGCTCCTCGGTCATCACTGACATGAGCGTGGTCGAGGCTTCAGCTTACTCGTGATTACTTCCTGTCAGCTGTGATCATCATTGGATGTCGTGGATCTCAGTGCCAACCGTAGTGGCGGGTACCCATAGGATTAAGCGTACCGGATCATTCACAAACATGTGAACATTAACATTAATTTGAGAGCAGAATATGTGCCTCCTGAAAAAGAATAAGAATAAGACAGTGTTTTCCTTTAACACTCTGGGAGACATTACCCCCGTTTATATATTTTGTAATCACCAGAGATACTTTCCATTTTACCGCATCATGCCTCACTCTGCCTCCAGAAACAATATGGAAATGCTAATCCTCGCAACAATCTGCCTCTATCGCCGCCACCCGATTTGTTTGACTGCATCCGCACGCAGAATCCAAATAATGGCAATTACAAACAGATCCTCCAATCACGCCACTTCAGATGTAGCAGGGTTCACAACAGTGGAGCTACGGAAGCACAACATATCCGTCTGCATCTCTCTGAAAAGAAATGACACCTCCTTCAACAACAATCTGCTCTCCCTAACACATTCCCTGCTGACAATTCATCCGAGTTTGCTTCCCTTCCACCACGCAGCCATTTGCTGTGAAAGAGAGAGAGATGGGGGGGGTCTCTCTCTGCTGTGTGCGAATCAACAGATGAAGAAACTGTCTGAGAACAGTCATTTACTTGTGGTCACTCCTGAGTCCAGGGAGTCATCGCATGAGGGCAGCAGGCGGCGAGGAGCTCCAGATGACTGTGCATTACATCAAACGAGTGTGACAGGTGTGGTAAACACATGTGTGGTGTGCTGGGGGGGGGGGGGGGGGAGACAGTGGGAAACGACCCACCGAGTGAGAGACTTCCCACAAAGCTCTCGTGGCGGCCAGCAACGAACGACCCGGAGCACGGCCTCCGGCGTTGGCTTGCGGAGAAGCAGGAGAACATGAAGCCGTAGACGGGATTGCGGCAATCACAATTCGTCCCGCTGCGAAAGCGTCCGTGTGCACGTCAGGCCTGCGGTCAAACCTTTTCAGCGTGCACGACCAACAGGTTTGTTTGTTATGTGCAAGTCGTCTGGATAACTGCCAATTAGCAGGTTGTACACACAGAGAGACGCAACACAAATGCTTTTTAAGAGCAATGGGCGCACAGTCATGGGATTACACTACTCCAGGTGAGGGGGGGAGTAAAATCATGTGTTGCCCGTTTACTGTTTTCTTCTTGGGCAGCGAACAAAAAACAGAGCGGTAATTGTGAAAATGTGTCTTGTTTGTGTCGTCTGCCAGCTCCAACCTCATTTTAACAGATTATTGTCATTATTTTTTACATTTTTGGTGGGGAGGGGGTTGAGTTGCATGTGCTTTTGTAGCGGTGTGAGGTGTGTCGGAATATTTAATTTATTAAAACTGTTGGGTTTGAGTTCAGGAGAGAAATCATTGCTCATAATGTGGCTGTCAACACACTACATGGCATTCATGGTCCCAGGCAGAGAGGAGGGGTGAGGGGATGGAGAGGGAGAAAGTGGCAGGCGGAAACACACACGCACGTACACACACACACCTACACACACATGCACACATAACCAGATTTCTCAAGAAGCGATAATGTTTTGTTTTTAATAAGGCGGGCTTATGCTTATGCTTCCTCAGCCAAACACACAGCATTGAGTTTGAATGTTCGAAGAAACAAAATCTCACAAGTGAAAAACGCGTGTCCATATGTAAATGTTTCTTTTTCTGTCAACATAATAAAGAAAACATCTGGTTGTTGTTTTTTCAGTAAAACTTATCAAGACAGCCACACACACGGGGTACCACCGGGATACATTGGATTCCGTGAGCCAGTGTTGTGCGGGTGGGCGGGGGGAGGGGGAGGGCGGGGGGGGTTTGTTCCAAGGTTAAGTTAGCCTCTGCTCAACACGTTTTCTCACTGGTTGCGGTTTGCCTTGTTTCCGACAAGCTTTCCCCTCCGCGCGCCGGGGGTCACGAGCACGAGTCTGGGTGCAGGAGCGGCTTCCCGAAGAGGAGAAACGTCGCGCGCGCCGTCCTTTAATTGCCCATTAAAGGAAAGTAACAACTGCCGTACAGTGTCGCATTGTGATGCCATCTGACTGTCCTGAGAAGTCAAGCTGGAGAAAGCCATGTCAAACCGCCATTATCTACGTTGCATTCCCACAAAAAGAATAAAACAAACAACAACAACAAACCACATTTGTTGCTCTCCACCGCCTAAACGACACTTGAATCCGCGACCGACTCTTGGCCAAGCCAGACAGTCAACAGTAACATGCAGCGCCGCATCCTCTCAGCAGCGGCAGCAGCAGCAGCAGCATGTCCTCTAAGGCATGCAGGGGGAAGACCTGTTAAACCGTCAATTATACTGCGGTAGCTACACACACTCACACACAGTCACACACCCTCACCCACACAGTAGTTGTTGCATGTGAATGAAACATTGCCACGGAGCACATCTTCAATCATCTCCAGCTATTATCCGGGCAGCGACACGTGCGAAACCCAATAAATGACGTTACATGAAACACACCATAATGACAAGCATTAAAAGAAATAATAATCTCACCAGCAGCAATAAGGGATGTGTTCTCCTTGCTGTTTCTCTCTCTCTCTCTCTCTCTCTCTCTCTCTCTCTCTCTCTCTCTCTCTCTCTCTCTCTCTCTCTCTCTCTCTCTTCCTTGGAGTTAATAAGGTTCTTCTGACGTTTGATCCGACTGACTTCTTTCTCCCTCAGCTGTTATTTGTCCACTGGCTTTTTTTGTTTTTTTCTTCTTCTCCAGCGGTGAAATAAAAGGGAAATCGGCGTCCTCTCGCAAAGCTTTGCTCTCTTCAAACTAACCTTCCCGCCCCCCTTCTTCTACACCTCTCAGATTGGCGCCGCTCAGGAGGGGCAGACCCTGAACCCGAAGAGGCTGCTTTACAGGCGGGGATCAGTCACGCGGATCAATGCCCACATGGACATGCGGTGGACGTTTGCGGGACTGTTAACGACCAGTTTGTCACTCTCTCTCTCCTCCTCCTCCTCCTCCTCCTCCTCCTCCTCGTGCTTATTGCACAGCTGCCTTCCAGGTGAGACATGGCAGTGAGTGGGCCCACTTATTCAGCGGGCTCCTCGCTGTTTGAGTACTGACGCAGGTGCCCGAGGTCCAACCACAGCGGACAGAGATGACGAGTCGGCGGGCAGCTGCTGAGAATGATATAGCAATCTCATCTGAGTCATGGCAGTAGGGATGGGGGAGCGGATCATTCCCCATCCGTGACCTTGGGTTGGTGTGGTCTAATCACAGGAGGAGGGGGGCGACTAGCGTGTCTAGGATGGACAAAGACGGAAAAAAAGAGATGTCTCTCCATCAACTCAAAATATGCGCACGATGCCCTTGTGCAAGGCATGTATTGTCACCTCTCACCCCTGTTCATGCAGCGGTAAATAGAACAAGACTTCTGTGTGCACTGTTCCCAGCTCCTTGGTGTGTGTGTGTGTGTGTGTGTGCGTGTGTGTATGTGTGTGTGTGTGTGTGTGTGTGCCTGAGAAGCAGGCAGCCTCGGACCTGATTGTGTTACAAGATCAAATATATTACAACTGGGAGAGAGATTCATATTTCCACTCACACGTAATTGAAATGTTACAGCTCTGTGCTTTGATAATTGCAGAAGTCAATTTTAACTCCAATCTTTTGGAGTGAACGCAAAACCCTTTTCTGAAACAAGCGTATGAAAGACCCCTACTGGGATAACTTTCACATGTTGCTTTCAGTTTTTTGAACTTTGAACATAAAAATCAAAAATAGTGGTTGACTCTTTTAACTTCACAAGTTTACTTCACAAGTTAAGTGACAGAGGCCCGCTGAGTGCTTCATAACAATTCACAAGACTTGTGTCAAAACTTTGGTTCACACATCACGATGGTGTTCAACATGCCCTCATATATGCAATGTTACTGAATATTAAACATTATCTCACGTAGTCTCTGTAAATAAAGCCACGCCGTTTTTTCCCCTCAACAACACATTATGTTATATCTGTTTGATTTATCTTAACATTCCCGAAGGCAATTAAAAATATAAAAATGCTCTTCAAAAAAAAAGAAGGGGGAAATAAACCTGCTATCTGTTAATTATTCTATTTTGCTGAATGACATGATTTGATTTCACAACTCTGTGGGAAAAAGTTGTGAACACTGGGTGTTTTTCTTCACTTGGATAATGAGTTAAATAGCATCTCGCTGGTTTTCTCAACATTACCAAACATATAGCTTTAACGTTCATGAATAATAAATGAGCGACTTTTGATCAGCTCGGTCGACGCTCAAACCTTTGGGTGACTTTAGTAAAACTGCAGCCATTGGTCTTGAATACATTTACCACGATGGATAATAAAATAATAAAGGATGGATTATTTTCTTTTCAAACAGACTCTATTTTAAGTCTGTTTCCTGTCATTTATAATAGTCCCAATAGGTCGACATTGAAAACCCCTCGAGATAAATCTCCCCTTTGAGCCCTTGTGACTTTAGTTTGAAATGAAATCCAGCATTTTAACCTTTTTGTTCGCTCATTGCACGGCTTTCCTTGAAGGGGACGTGGGATTCCTCTCTGTGAGGTCCACCACGAGCTTTCTTGCATCCTTGTTCCTAATGAAGTTGCTGTGAAAGGGTTTCCCCCCCATTCACTCTCACTGATGGTATAAGGTTGTTGGTGCCATTTTCATTTATCATTTTCATTTATTGTTTCAAACTGACGCCCTATGAGACTGTAATTGTAATTAGAGGCTGTAATAAACTTGATTTGCAGTGATCTCCCGTGGGCGAGGAGAGGTAGAGGCGCCGGCCGGCTCTGCCAAAGAGCCTGCGAGCCACGACACAGTTTGGGTGTCTGACTTTAGGCCCTGCATGCTCATTTTAATGTGAAACTCATCCACGCTCCCCAAAGCTAAATGTTGCCTGCCTAAATCATCAATACCACCTTCTGTGTGCGCTGCCTTCTGGTTTATTACTTTAATCTCTCATCTTATTTGTTTTTAGGCGTCACCTCCCAGCACGTATAGACTCCACTTGGAAGCACGGCCAGCTGAAAGCAAGACATATTCACATTTGTCTTACCTCCTTTAATAAATGGGGCTGAGCAGGAGCAGCACAACGAATCAACCTCAATGGGCCATTTCCACGCTTTCCCCAGTTACCAGGGGCCTTACAGTTTTCTCCCTTTCAATAAATCCTTGAGCCTGCATTATCATGTCCTCCAGCTCATAATTATAAACTCTAAAAAACTGACACTGAGATATGTATATGTCTTTGCGGCTTTTGTTCATTATTCCGGCTTGCCGACTAAAATGTGTTGACTTTTGGGAAAGAAAAGAAAAAAAACGGTGGGAAAATTGCAATAGTTTATTCAACAATGCACTTGATAAATACTGTGTAATGTAGAGGAAAAAAATATCAGTGTACTATATGAGAAGGATTTGGTGGCGGAAGTAATCTCATCCACCTCAGCTGGAACATTTATCATATCCGACCATTATCTCATCTCTGAATCTGTCTTTTGTTGTTGTTGTTGAGCACATTCCAGGTCAAAACACAGACTCAGAGATTGTCAGTTCAGCTTGGGCGAGACGGCGCGAACATCTACTTCTGGGGGTGGGTCACCCTCGGTGAGACACTTTAGCCTCTAGAGCTGCTGCCGGCCGAAAAGGTTGCACCCGGCCGCTCCGAGGCGTGAACACATGGACCTGAATGTCACTCCGGCGAGCAATCTCACACTTGAATCCAACGTCTGGCTTTGTGTTGTTGTTGTTGTTGTTGCGACTAATGCGCGTGACCTTTTTCACATCCTGTATTTCTGAAAACGAGGCTGCTGGTTCTTTTACATTCATTATCGCAGAATGATGGGAACGTCCACCAAGGGGCCCGCGCTCTGGTTGTTGCCGTGTTTGCGGGGCCAGGTCCGAGCCACAGGTGTCAGGCTGATCGGGGGCCGATGTGTAGATGCAAGACGCCTCGAAGGTGTGACACCTTTGTCTTTCATGAAGACGAAGCGCTGCGCTAGGACTCGGATGGGCGTGTCATGTCGTCAGATGAGATCAATCAGTTAATCTTACATACCGTGGAGCCCCCTCATGTCAGCTCTAAAGAGCTGCTTGAAGTAATAAGCAACCATCCCCACCGACATGCAGCGTACAATGTCATGTCGGCGATGTGCTAAACGTATATATTTGCAGGCAAAGCTTGCGTTAAGGCAGGAAACACAAGTTATGCATGCAACATCAGCTGGCCATCAGCTTATTCTAATTAGAGCTAATTACTGTCAGCATTAAATGCCATGCAGTTCACTGAAGCTGTCAGCTCTTCATTTAAGCCATCAACACGTCTGTCATTCATTGTCTCAGCTGCTCATTGTTTGGATCAGTCACCCCGTTCTCTTCCCGTTCTGGTTCCCTCCTGATCGAACACACTTTGCAGTGGCATGTTTTAGCCCGTCCTCACAAGAACTTGCATCCCACATCTCGGCGCTATGCGCTTGCATGGCTCTGCTTTCTGATTGAAATGGCGAACAAAGGAAGTGCTGCGATCATCACATCGAGATCAAGTGCCGCACATTGTCAGCCCTATAATTAATCACCAAGTGCTTTGGGATTTGGCACATAAACACTGTTAGGTTGATGCTAATTGCTTTTGAAAGATATTGTTGCTTGTTAACCGGTCCTCAGTCCATGCATCAATCTGTCTGCTCTCCGCGAGCGCTCGGCCCGCCTCCTACAGGAAGCACAGCGAGGAAATAGGTCACTTGGCAGTGTGCTCGGAGATGACCCGAGTTGGTTCGGGTTATGTTTAGATCACCGATGTTTCAATTGAAATGTATAATGATGCCGCGCCTGCCACTTTGTTTAAGGCTGCAGAAAATGAATCCCTCCCCGACTGGCCGGCAGCCATCTGAATTCAGATGATATTAGCTCCAAATAATCCCAGATGGGACTCTGGCATTTTCCACACAAGATGTGTGGCTGCTCTGAGGACAGGAGACCTGTGCTCACGGCCAAACACGTCGCTCTAGAGCGAGGCTTTTCAATCCCGCTTCTTGGCACTCGTGGTCCTGCTGATTTTCTATCCCATCGCCTCGTTAATTGAAGCTTGTTGCATTCCCCGTCAGTCCTTAATCAGCCCTTGATGAGATGGCGAACATAAGCGCCAAGAGCACATTGGAACTGAAAGGCCCTCCTTTCAAGTTTCAAGTTTCAAGTTTTTATTGTCACATCCCCTTTTATACAAGTATAATCGGTTCGTGAAATTCTTATGTGCAAAACACCCGACAGCAGTAGCAGACTAAAAAAAGAATAAGAATGAGAATAAACTATACAATATCCACACACAAAAAAGAAGAAAGTATTAACAATATATATATAAAACAGTGTAATAGAATATACATCATGACAATATATATATATAAAACAATGTAATAAAATATACACTTTTTTGAGACTATATATATATATATGTATATACATACAATATATATATACCATATATATATATATAAACAATGTAATAAAATATACACCATGGCCATAGATATTCACAGAATATGTTCTGGTGTGTAGTGTTAATGAGGGTCTCAGTCCTTGTTCAGCAGCCTGATGGCCTGACTGAAGAAGCTGTCCCTCAGTCTGTTTGTGCGGCACTTGATACTGCGGTATCGCCTGCCTGACGGTAGAAGGGTGAACAGTTTGTGGCCGGGGTGGTTATTGTCTTTCAGCATCCGTTTGGCCCTGGCCACGCACCGCTTGGTGTATATGTCCAGGATGGAGGGAAGCTCACCTCCAACGATGTACTGTGCCGACCGCACCACCCTCTGTAGTGCCCTACGCTCCAGGGCGGTGCAGTTCCCGTACCAGACGGTGATGCAACCTGTCAGAACACTCTCGATGGTACTGGTGTAGAATGTTCTGAGGATGCGGGGGGCCATGTTGAATTTCCTCAGTCGCCTAAGGAAATACAGGCGTTGTTGGGCCCTTTTCACCACGTGAGTGGTGTCGTGGTCCATGTGAGGTCCTCGGAGATGTGCACGCCGAGGAACTTGAAGCTGCTGACCCTCTCTACTGCAACTCCGTCTATGGAGATGGGGGTGTGCTCTCCTCTCCGCTTCCTGTAGTCCACGATCAGCTCCTTGGTCTTCTTGACGTTGAGGACGAGGCTGTTCTCCTGGCCCCACTGTACCAGTGATCCAACCTCCTCCCTGTAGGCTGTCTCGTCGTCGTCGGTGATCAGCCCCAACACTGTTGTGTCGTCAGCAAACTTGATGATGACGTTGGAGCTGTGCATGGCCGTGCAGTCGTGGGTGTACAGGGAGTAGAGGAGAGGGCTCAACACGCATCCCTGAGGGGCTCCCGTGTTGAGGGTCAGCGGCTCTGAGGTGGTACCGCCCATCCTCACCACCTGGCGGCGGCCCGACAGGAAGTCAGTATCCAGCTGCACATGGTAGAGTGCAGGCCTAGACCTCTGAGCTTGGTGTCGAGCTTGGCGGGAACAATAGTGTTGAACGCTGAGCTGTAGTCCACAACCAGCATTCGCACACAACAGTTCCTCCAATCCAGGTGGGAAAGGGCGGTGTGAAGTGCCATGGCAATTGCGTCGTCGGTGGATCTGTTTTGACGATATGCAAATTGCCATGGGTCCAGCGTGGCAGGCAACATGGAACAAATGAAGTCCTTGACCAACCTCTCAAGCATTTACTGACAATCGAGGTGAGGGCTACGGGTCTCCAGTCATTCAGGCAGGTTACCTTGGGGTGTTTGGGGACAGGCACAATGGTGGACATCTTGAAGCTCTCAGGAACAACAGCCTGGGACAGGGAGAGGTTGAAGATGTCTGCGAAGACTCCTGCCAACTGGTCTGCACATGCTCTGAGGCGCGCCCGGGATGTGGTCGGGACCTGCTGCCTTCCGGATGTCCACCCGCTTGAAGGCTCTGCGCACGCCGGCCTCTGAGATGATCAGCAGGCTGGTCTCCTCGGCGGCGCTGCCTTGGCGGGCTGCCGTTCACGTCGAACCGAGCGAAGAATGTATTTAGCTCGCCTGGGAGGGAGGTAGAGGAGTTCTCTTCACCGCTGGTTCTCCTCTGAAGTCCGTGATTGTCTGTAGCCCTTCCACACACCTCTCACGTCATGTCTCTTGTTCTTCTCCTCCGCCTTGGTCCTGACCGCCCGCTGGGGAGAGCCGATGCTCTTACGGAGGTCGCGGGCTCTTTTGTATTCCGCCATATTCCCGAGTCAAAGGCGGTGTTACGCGTCGGAGTCCAGCGCGACCATCGCCATTTATCCACGGTTTCTGGTTGGGATAAATCCGAACCGACTTGGTAGGAACAACGTCATCTATGCATTTCTTGATGAACCCGGTGACTGAGGGCGCGTACTCACTGACGTTGTTGTCCGACGCGACCCTGAACATATCCCAGTCCGCACGTTCAAAACAGTCCTGTAGCATAGACTCGATTGGTCCGACCAGCGTTGCACTTCCTTCACAGCGATTGGTTGCTGCTTAAGCCTCTGCCTGTAGGCGGAGAGTAGTTGGATGGAGCGGTGGTCCGATTTGCCGAACGGTGGGCGGAGGAGGGCTTGTATCCATCCCGGAAGGGAGTGTAGCAGTGGTCAGAATCCGCTCCCCTCGTGTTGCTTTTATGTGTTGGTAAAACTTGGGAGAACTTTCTTCAGGTTCGCTTTGTTGAAGTCCCCGCCACAATAAAAGCAGCCTCGAGGTGTGCCGACTCCTGCTCGCTGATCGCCCGTAGAGTTCCTTCAGCGCTATGTCCGTGTTAGCTTGAGGCGGAATGTACACAGCAGTTACGGTGACTGCTGTAAACTCCCGGTAGCCAGAATGGTCGACACAAGAGCATTAGGTACTCCAGGTCCGGGAACAGAACGACTTGAGAGTATGTACATGACTTTGGTTGCACCAAGATCTGTTTATCATGAGACATACCCCTCCACGATCTTTACCAGAGAGAGTCTTTGTTCTGTCCGCGCGGTGGACGGAAAATCCCTTGATTCGATGGCTGAGTCGGCAACATCCTCCGACATCCATGTCTCCGTAAGGCAGATGATGCAGTTGTCCTTAGTTCGCCGGTGGAATTGAATACGAGCCTGTAGCTCGCATAGCTTATTGTCCAAAGACTGTACATTTGCCAGTAAAATGGTGGGTAGTGGGGGTCGATTGGCTCGACGTCTCAGCCTAACCAGCACGCCAGCTCGCTTCCCCCTCCGTCGGCGACGTTTGCGTGAGATCGCGCCTAAAATGGACGGAGATAGTTCCGCTACTGTTCCTGGCGGGACGTCCGAGTAAGAGTTGAAAAACTCTGGTAGGCGGCGAGCAACTGCCGATCCAATCTCCAGAAGTGTGCATCTGTCGTACGTTAACCGGCTGCTAACGTTTTGTGCAAAAATAGTCGCAATAAGAAGAATAAATATAAAAAAACTGCTACAAAATCCGGGAGCTCGCAACACAGCGGCCATCACGTACGGCGCCATATCACCACGGTCGTCCCGGCATGTATATGCACAGCTGGCCCAGTGAGACAAGGTGAGCACTGGTCCCAGAGCCGTGTTGTGGCCTATTTGGCTGTCGAGCACAGGAAAAGTAGTTATCTGGAGAGTGCAGAGGTTCGTGCCGCTGCATCCGGCTGACTTAAGTTCCAGGTTTTGTATTCGTACTGTTGATTTCACATGGGACAACTTTTTTTAACTTGGGAAAAAACTGTCAGCAAGGTCGCTTTAAAGTATCATATCTGTCAGGGGTAGTCCGGGTTGTCGCAGCGAGAGAGGACCCAAATGCCGACATTACTGCACAACTATATTTATTTTCCACAAATCACAGACCAGACCAGAACAGGAGGACAAACACGCGGACCAAACAGTACGAAGCCACACTGGGAATGAGACGAACAGGGTTTACATACACAGGCAAGGTGAGAGGATTGGACAACGGGGAACGAGACACAGGTGGACACAATGAGGGCGGGACCAGCAATCACACAGAAGGAAACAATCAGGAACAGGGCAGACAATCACAGGGAGACAGACGACACAAGGACTTCTAAACAAGACACAAAACTAAACACAAACTCCAGATCCTAACAGTACCCCCCCCTCAAGGGACGGATTCCAGACGTCCCAAGCGTTCCACACGGGTGGGTGGAGGGGAGCCGGAGGAGGGTCCAAGGCTGTAGAAGCAGTCCGGGGGGCGGGCCGCAGGACGATCACCAGGCCAAGGAGAAGGGCGGGCCGGAGGACATGAGTGGGGAGCTAGGGGACCGGGCTCAGGAGAGGAAGTCACAGGGGTTCCGGGGTCTTGGGATGGGGGCTCTGTGGGACCAGGACCGGGCAACAAGACATGGGGAACTGTGACTGGATGGGACAGGTCACGGGGAACCGGGGATGGACGGGACGGAACACGGGGAACTGTGACTGACCGGGACGGCGGGATGGGGAGAACCGGGGCCGGGCGGAACGGAGGCGGAATACCGGGGACTGGAACATCGGGGGCTGGAGCCAGCAGCGGAACACCGGGGACTGGAACATCGGGGACAGGAGCCGGTGACGGAACACCGGGGACTGGAACCGGAACATCGGGGGCTGGAACCGGCGACGGAACACCGGGGACTAGAACCAGAACATCGGGGGCTGGAGGCGGCGACGGAACACCGGGGACAGGAACATCGTGGACTGGAACCGGTGACGGAACTCCGGGGACTGGAACCGGAACATCGTGGACTGGAACCGGTGACGGAACACCGGGGACAGGAACATGAACATCGTGGACTGGAACCGGTGACGGAACACCGGGGACTGGAACATCGTGGACTAGAACCGGCGACGGAACACCGGGGACTAGAACCAGAACATCGGGGGCTGGAGGCGGCGGAACACCGGGGACAGGAACATGAACATCGTGGACTGGAACACCGGGGACTGGAACCGGAACATCGTGGACTAGAACCGGCGACGGAACACCGGGGACTGGAACCGGCACATCGGGGACTGGAGCCGGTGACGGAACACCGGGGACTGGAGCCGGCACAAGGCCAAGGGCCCGGAGGGACTCCCACATGTTGTGGAGATGCACATCATGGGAGGCTGGCCAGACCAGAACCGGCGACGGAACACCGGGGACTGGAACATCGTGGACTGGAACCTCGGGGTCTGGAGCCTGTGACGGAACACCGGGGACTGGAGCCGGCACAGGACCAAGGGCCCGGAGGGACTCCCACATCTCCTCCAGAAGTACCTGAGACTTAGTTGGCCAGGCAGGAACCGTGCAGCGGAAACTGAAGGCTGGGTCCATTCTTGGTGGCTTCGTTCTGTCAGGGGTAGTCCGGGTTGTCGCAGCGAGAGAGGACCCAAATGCCGACATTACTGCACAACTATATTTATTTTCCACAAATCACAGACCAGACCAGAACAGGAGGACAAACACGCGGACCAAACAGTACGAAGCCACACTGGGAATGAGACGAACAGGGTTTACATACACAGGCAAGGTGAGAGGATTGGACAACGGGGAACGAGACACAGGTGGACACAATGAGGGCGGGACCAGCAATCACACAGAAGGAAACAATCAGGAACAGGGCAGACAATCACAGGGAGACAGACGACACAAGGACTTCTAAACAAGACACAAAACTAAACACAAACTCCAGATCCTAACAATATCCCCGGGACAACGGCTTTTCTTTGGCCTCTTCAAGCTTTTTTAAATTTAGCACCTTTCACAGAAAATACATACCCACCTTTTCATGTGTATATGTACAGTATTTAATGTTTATATTATATTTGATGAGGTAGTTAAGCTCTTGTTCAAAAGAGGAAGTGCTGCGATCATCACATCGAGATCAAGTGCCGCACATTGTCAGCCCTATAATTAATCACCAAGTGCTTTGGGATTTGGCACATAAACACTGTTAGGTTGATGCTAATTGCTTTTGAAAGATATTGTTGCTTGTTAACCGGTCCTCAGTCCATGCATCAATCTGTCTGCTCTCCGCGAGCGCTCGGCCCGCCTCCTTGCTCCTACAGGAAGCACAGCGAGGAAATAGGTCACTTGGCAGTGTGCTCGGAGATGACCCGAGTTGGTTCGGGTTATGTTTAGATCACCGATGTTTCAATTGAAATGTATAATGATGCCGCGCCTGCCACTTTGTTTAAGGCTGCAGAAAATGAATCCCTCCCCGACTGGCCGGCAGCCATCTGAATTCAGATGATATTAGCTCCAAATAATCCCAGATGGGACTCTGGCATTTTCCACACAAGATGTGTGGCTGCTCTGAGGACAGGAGACCTGTGCTCACGGCCAAACACGTCGCTCTAGAGCGAGGCTTTTCAATCCCGCTTCTTGGCACTCGTGGTCCTGCTGATTTTCTATCCCATCGCCTCGTTAATTGAAGCTTGTTGCATTCCCCGTCAGTCCTTAATCAGCCCTTGATGAGATGGCGAACATAAGCGCCAAGAGCACATTGGAACTGAAAGGCCCTCCACGGCCGTCCCGGCATGTATATGCACAGCTGGCCCAGTGAGACAAGGTGAGCACTGGTCCCAGAGCCGTGTTGTGGCCTATTTGGCTGTCGAGCACAGGAAAAGTAGTTATCTGGAGAGTGCAGAGGTTCGTGCCGCTGCATCCGGCTGACTTAAGTTCCAGGTTTTGTATTCGTACTGTTGATTTCACATGGGACAACTTTTTTAACTTGGGAAAAAACTGTCAGCAAGGTCGCTTTAAAGTATCATATCCCCGGGACAACGGCTTTTCTTTGGCCTCTTCAAGCTTTTTTAAATTTAGCACCTTTCACAGAAAATACATACCCACCTTTTCATGTGTATATGTACAGTATTTAATGTTTATATTATATTTGATGAGGTAGTTAAGCTCTTGTTCAAAAGAGGAATTTTTCAGAAAAAACGCACAGCTCAATCCCCCACCCACATTCAGAAGCTGTGCTATATCGCTACCTACATATCATTAGCATTAAAATAGCATACGTTACTTATTCGATTGACCTTTATAGATGTTAAACAGGAATGTCTTTTCTCACATTTTATTGCGGTAGCAGACCCATTTTAATAACATACAGAAGCTGTGTCACTCCAAGCATAGCACTAACACTACCATTATCAGAAAACAATCATCTGCCTTCAAGGAAATACAGATAATTAATCCGTGAGCTGTTAGTAAGAGGATCTGCGCATTTAAGAACTGGCATATGGATAAAGTTTCCTATTTCATCTTCAGATCTATCAGAAAACCTTTTAAGTAATTTAATTTCATATCAAGTAGACATAAATTATAACCCTAAAACCACAGTTTTAATGAACTTAGCTCGTTTCTGTCTGTAAATCAGTCTCCTCAGTTCCACTGTGGTTGACTTGGCAAACTCCCATCTTAGGAGACTTCTATTCTGAAAGAAGGATCATTTAGAAAAATCAGCTGACTATCACCTGAAGAATGTATAAGTATTAGAGAACTTATGTCTCAAGAGAATTTAGAGAAACGTGTCCATGCCTTTATCTTCGGTAAACTTGACTACTGTAACGGTGTGTTCACAGGTCTCTGTAAAATGTCAGTCAGAAAGCTGCAGCTGATTCAGGACGCTGCAGCTCGAGTCCCCACTAAGACCAGGAAAGTGGATCACATCACTCCAGGTCTGAGGTCTTTGCACTGGCAGAATCCTGCTGCTGGTCTGTAAAGCACTGAATGGTTTAGGGTCTGAATACATTTGTGATCTGCTGCTACCTGATGAACCATTCAGACACTTCGGGGCGTCTGGGACTCGTCTAATTTCTGTTCCAAGAGTCAGAACTAAACACGGAGAAGCAGCGTTCAGTTTTTTTGTTCCACATATCTGGAACAAAGTTCCTGAAAGCTGCAGGTCTGCTAAGACCGTCAGAGACACTCAGAGACCCTTAACTCCGTTAAATCCAGATTGAAGACTTTTCTGTTTGCTGTTGCCTTTATTTGAATAAGATTTAAGGATTTCAATACATTTCAGCATCTCACTACTGTATTTCATTTATTTTACTGGACTGCAACTTTTATTCTATTTATTGCTTTTTGAATGTGTTTATCATTTTAATGAATTGTTTATAAATCTAGTTTTCTTTTGTATTATGTTTTGTTGCTTTTAATGATTTTATGTGAAGCACTTTGAATTTCCTTGTTGTTGTAATGTGCTATCCAAATAAACGTGCCTTGCCTTAGCTGTCAAATAAGGAGCTCTTTATGCTAATTAAATTCTTTGAAACTGACACACGCACAACACAGACAGTGTTTTTACACCAATGGCAGACTTCTTCTGACAAAACTGTAATAGATTCTATTTTTTACTATTGATCAATACTCCAAACCATCCCTGTATCGTGTAGTTTGTGACCACACATTTTGAACTATTTGATTTCTCCATCGTCCGCCGCTAACAAAAAGGAAAGAAGAAAAAAAGATCACAGTTCAACGATGTGATCGGAGGGTAAACGAGATTTAGGCAGAACCAAAGACATATTGTATTGGAATTCTTAGAAAGGACTGAAAGTCTAAACATTTTCTTACAAGCACAAACTGTTGGTAAAAGGAAAGTTTGGAGAAGGACCCCAGGGGGTGAAACTATCATTCTCTTTGTGTGAAGCTGCATCAGTCTCCGCTGCTATCTCTCAGTTGTCTTCGGTATTTAAACTTCTGAAGTTAAATAGAATAATGAGGACATCATAAGTAATGCACAACTAATGTTAATATTAAAGGAAAGAAATTCAGAAAATCCTAGACTCTGTAAGAATGTGATGCTAATAGTAACACAAGGGTGAATACTATCTTCTAATACTATTAAAAAATTCTAATAATGTTAGAAGACCAGCTCCATTATGAATATCTGTTCTAATACTAGAAGGATTTATGAGATCTATTTCTCATATTTCTAGTTATGTGATTTTAGATTAGTTGGGTGATGGGAAAATATGGATATTTACATTTATGCTCATTGTTGTTGTTTTTTATTCAGCGTTTTTGTCTTCCCCTCACAGATCCAAGCGGGAAGGATTGGAATGCACACATTATTGATCCTCCCGCATGTCAAGTCAACTGACAGGCCCATTACACAATGAGCATTGTTTAATTTGTGTCTTTGTTTCGCATAACATGTGACATGTAACGCATAGGGTTTGATCTTTTCTTGAGTAAAAACTAAAATCTGATTGTAACTATTTCATCTCCCGGCCGCCCCTGGTGGTTTGAGCCACAGGTAGCATCTCTGAAATAGAGCCAGCCAGCTATGTAGGCTTCAAAGAGTTTGCTGCTGTGATGTGGATTTGACCAAGCAGAAACTATGCTTTCAAGATTTTTTAGAAAGTAGAATACCTGCTATAATGACTTCCAGGAAACATATCCTGCAGCAGTCAGACAGACATAACAGCTTTATATCTGGGCTGAAATCTGCCTCTAATTTGTACAAATGTGTGTTATTTAACAACTTAAACACAGTTCCCCATGTTAAGTAGGAAGATTTGATGAGCTGAGAAGATAATGAAGTAAAAAAGCTATTTAGGAAGAGGTGAGACACACTGGACAAATTCCTGTGTAAATCATACAAAGATTCCAATTTAATATCTCCTTTAGATATATTTGGCACTGACAACGTCGTCATTTGCTGCAGAGCATGGACGTATAATTCAAAGTAAACCAACAGGAATAAATTATTGATGTGTTAGGAGAGACAGCCATACATCATTATGGCATTTTAGGTGGGGAGGAAATAAGAAAGAATTATTGAGCAGGCACAAGTTAGGTCAGCCCGGGTTCACAAGGGAATGCAAGAGCACACACGTCAACTTTCTGTCATGCCAAAGAAAACCAACAGCAGCCCGTAAGGCCCAAGTCCATCATTCGGCTCTCTGTTTACTTTGGAGGGCTCGCTGTGCCATAGGAAGATGCAGTAAACACTTGAGATCAAGCATATGGAAGCAGAAAGCAAAAAGACAGCGGAAACACTCTGAGCCTGCAGCCAAGGCTCGAACAGTTTACAGTTTACAGCTGGGAGAAATGTCGCCAGGGCTTTTCATCAACAGCCAAAGGCATCTTCAGAGGCAGATACAAAAAAAAGAAATAAGAAAAAAAAGCATCGAGTGGCTGATGGTGGGGGGGTTGAGAGAAACAACTTTACTGTATCTGGGACGTGAAATCTGAAATTGTATCTCAAGGGTTACTGTAGGTTTGTGATGTACAGTAATGGCAGTTTGTGGTTAGTAAAATGCAGTTCCTCAAAGGCCTGATCCACTCCATCCATGTATTTCTAGATGGTTTGAAACTGTTTCTGTTTTTTACTCCTAATGATCAGGTTAACATAAATCACCACCAGATCTTTCATTATTAAGAAATTAAAAAAGGAATGATCACATCCCATTTACTGACAATCAATAGAGCCTGTCTGATGACTGGAATTGATCAACACAGTGGCAGAGAGTGGCTGACATGAAGGGTCATGACCTTTACAATCACGAAAGGAGGTATGCAAAGCTCTGAAGCAATTATCTTGTCAGCTCCGGGATCCTCTGTATGATTAATGGAGCGATGTGACCTCATGTCTACAATCACCTGAAGTCTTCAATAGCCTCCCGAATGTGTTGGTCTCAGAAAACAGTGCAATAATCAACACCAATGAGTTTGTGGGACTTTAAGCCCCAATTCAAATGTCACAACTCAAAAGCACATCAGCACAGCTGCTGCCAGATCAAACCGGTGCTGGCTTGAGAAGTGTTTGTGTGTGTATTTGTGTGTATGTGTGTGTGTGTCGCATAGGTGTGCGTGGGTTTCAGAGAAGCCAGTGTACTGTGTGCAGTCAAGACAGCAGAAGGACTCCAGTGACGCATAACAAATCAACAAAAGCTACTCTGTGCTAGGTGTGAGTCATCCAGTGGTTTATGAGGTCAGATAGCAGAGCTGTCATGGTGAACAGAGGTTGTGGTCATTCAAGCCAATATTTTTATTTTTTACATTTGTTTTAGGAATCCCATGGTCTATAAAATGTGAGAAATAATACAAAACATAATATCGGAAAAAAAATGCCCCCATGACATCTTCAGATTGCTTGTTTTGTCCTCCCATCGGTCTAAAATCTAAATATATTTACCGTACAATGATATGATAAAGAAAAAGCTGCAACTCCTCACACTGAACATGGTCTGATAGTGAATGTTTGGCATGTGTCTTGAATAAATAACTGAATATTTTACGATTATCAAAACCTTACCAACAATATTTTTATTCCAATTATTTCAGCATTATGTCCAAGCTTCACAAAACCACAATTTAATGTACCACTATTGTTTTCTTTTCTCTAAACACAGTACTTCACAGCATGGAGATGCTTTGTTTACTGAGTGGAAAGATTGTCACTTATAACACTGCCTGGTAGCAACACTCTTCCTCTTTATGTGCTCCCACAAGGGACAATTACCAGAAAACAGTGTCAGGTTTCCACAGTGGCTCGGTTGATACTGTACACATGGTTCAACATGTAAGGACTCTCTGTCCTCTGAATTTGATGAATGAATATTTTCATAATGAGGTGGCTGTGCCGTCACACTGCAGGCCACTATTTCCAATAACACATTTCAAGCTGACTAGTTGTCAAACATGTAATCTCACATCACTGCAGGCTTAAATCAGTTAAACATGAATTGGTGCAGAGCTTCAAATTCCCCTGAAGATGAATCACTCTGGGGTTCCTTCGACTTTTACACCAAGCGCCATGATCAGGTCAAAATATGAATTTTAAATACCTGCAAAAGTAGTGACATTCCCATCAGTCTCTGATGCACATTGTGTTTAGGACTACTTAGCAAATGTTAGCATGCCAAATTAAGATTGTGGGTTTGAATCCACGATCCAATTCAGCATGTTTGCAAGCTGATGTTAGCATTTGACTCAAAGCACCACTGTCAGTAGCTACAGCGTCACAGTGATGCTAGCAGAGCTGGACTCCACATCAAAAGTCAGATGTGAGCAGCTTAAAGGACATCAGGCTGATCAGAAATGTCATAAACCACAAAATATTCTTTGTAAAAGTAAACTGCATGAGGATAAGCATTGTTTTTATTTATCGATTCATTGATTTTGTTTACAGCCAATAGAAAGCTGCAGGAATGAGTCCTAAAACCCGTAAATGAGTTAGCTTTTTTTAACTGTCGGTTCCCTCGACTCGATTAAAAAAATAAGATATATATGACATAAAATACGTCTACAATATGTCCAAAACACTTCTAATTGGATTGGCCTGCCGCCTTGGTTTTAAACATTTACCTGCACGTTAGCAGTCCCTCAAGGGATCCCACAGCGTCTATATCCTGATGCCAATATGACCAATGTGATGTTTGTCTGGTTAACAGTATCATTTTACAAAATGAGCACGCTACACCTTTTTAATAATCAAACATTGTATTGTTGTTTTCCTCTAAGTCTGCCCTGTCCAGTCTCACCCTCTCTTTCAAATTAGACGCTGGTACGTCTCCATGTTATAACGGTTCCAGCTGAGCAACTGGCTCAAAGTAGAAAAGAACAATAGATCCGATGTGAGGTCCGGGGACAGGGATGTCGTATGTGTAGAGACTGTAAAGCCCTTTGAGGCACATTTGTAATGTGTGATATCGAACTATACAAAATAAACTGAATTGAATTGAATTGAATTGATATCGAACTATACAAAATAAACTGAATTGAATTGAACAACTATGTCAGATGAACTCATTTTTCCCCAACACACAAGTACATTTAAATGTGCCTGATGGATGGATGACAGATGGATCGACATAAGAGAATCACTGTCCCAATCTTATAGCATATTGTCAACATAATCTTTCTCTTGTTCGGAGTAAGAAATGACATCTGAAAACACAAGTGCACTCGCCTTGTCAGGGATTCTTCCCAAGCAGTGCAGATGGTGGAACAGTATAAATTGTGAGAGCTTGTCAGGGATCTTGCCGCAAATAACAACACGGTTAGTGTTGTAGGATATACATTTTGATGATGTGTAGCTGCAAGTGCGTTTTACTGCTGGCTGAGAGTGCTCACATTACGGGGGAGTATATGGAACGCTGGACTACAGTATTGCACTTTTGGATCCACATTTTTTAAATATAACTATCTATATTAATAACAGTTGATAATAATACTTTTTTTTAGTAGATTAAAAGGTGATTTATTGTATTTTTTTCAAGTCGTAGCTAAAATACAGCGGCGGAATTGATTGTGAGAGAGAGGGAGGGAGAGAGAGAGAGAGAGAGAGAGAAAGGATGCTGGTATGTGACAATAGGATAATACTTTCATGGTACACGCTTTAGTGATCTTATTACCTTCGCATTGAAAATGCCGGAAGGTTATGTTTTGATCGCCGTGTATTTATTTATTTATTTATTTGTATGCGTGTTATTCGCAAAACTCAAAAAGTATTGAACCGAATCGCATGCAATTTGGTGGGATGATTGTTTATTATCCGGGGACCAGTTGATTAGATTTTGGGATCGATAGGGTCAAAGGTCAAGGTCAAAGGTCATGAACAGTTCAAAATATTTCGCAGAACTCAAAAAGTATTGAACCGAATCGCATGAAATTTGGTGGGATGATTGTTTATTATCCGGGGACCAGTTGATTCGATTTTGGGATCGATCGGGTCAAAGGTCAAGGTCAAAGGTCATGAACAGGTCAAATCTTCTTGAATCACATGGAATTTGGTGGGATGATTGGTTATTATCCGGGGACCATTTGATTAGATTTTGGGATCAATCAGGTCAAAGGTCAAGGTCAAGGTCATGGAAAGGTCAAACTCTTTTTTTTACCATAGCACGATACATTTTTGTCCAATTGGCATGTAACTAATGCCAAAATGTTCATAATTCAATGCCCAATCTTGTGATATGCGAAGGTATGCGCTCTACCGAGTGCCCGTTCTAGTTCCAATCTGTTTTAATGATCAAGTGAAGACAGTGGTTCAGTCCGTCCTCTTTCTCCTTTATTATCCCACGCTGCCCTCAACAGAGCTATCATTGCTTTCATCTCTTGTCTAGATTAGTTGATCCCATCCGCACCCAGCCAGAAGGCACTCCTGCAATTAGTGCAACGTGCAGCCGCTGTACTTTTAACCAATCAGCACAGACAATGCCACATCATGCCCATGTGAGCCTCCCTGCGCTAGCATCCACATCGCTTCAGAAAGTACAGTTCAGACTTTTTAATTCCTAATGAGCCTGTGTGCAACCTCAGATCTTCTGGGTGGAGATCCCAGGTGTCCCTGATGGCTCCGTATATGGATTTAGATAATTGACACGCGACATACTTCACAGGTCTTTTCTTCACCACGGCCACGTTAGGTGTGTTTTCATCAACAGCATAAGATATGGGAAACCTCCCATTGTTTACATCACAAGACTGGATCCGGCCCAGCTGTTCATGCACGACTCTCCCAGCAGCATAAGCGACTCCGCAGCCAAATGTTTTATCACAGCTGATTGTAGGAGTATATGTTGGGCATTTCTTTTCATCTAACTGGAACAACCTTCAGCTTGCCAACGGCTGAACTCAGGAAAAGGGTTCTTGTGTGTGCTGAAAATGAAAAGAGATGAAGAATTTCCATCAGATCACAATCACATATTTGGGCCAATATTCATATTAATGATATTCAATATGTGATTTCATTCCTTTGTGTGATGTCAGAAAAATACAAGAAATGTACACTTAAATATAATAGGAATGAGGTTTATTTATGAATGTATTTTTAGATGTACGGTTCCTCATCTCTGGTTTATTTTCCCATTTCCATTGTATATTACTTGACTTTTTTGCTCTTTATACTTTTTTCATTGCATTATTTCATTAAAGGCTACGACACATTAAATAATGTTTGCTTTGATTCAGGCTGCAAGTCCAAGTCCAGGTTTAAGTCAACCAACAAAACGTGAATATTCAGCCTTACATGCTTAAAGATTCAGTTTCAGGGGTTTGCGTAAGCTCGCGATTGTTTTGACCGTTTATAAAGATTAACACAGGGGTGTAGATGTGAGAAACACAAAATGAGAAAGATCAGAAAACTAGTATAATTTTTATGACTTAATGGTATTCATGGTTACGCAATTACTCCTGCACCCCCTAATCATATGCTGAGCTGTAATGTTGGGGATTAGCCTTGGCCTATTTTTCCTTCTCACACTACAGTACAGAACCTCTTCTACTTCTCTGTATGTTCCTACGATTTACTCATCCTGTTCCTTTTCTGCTGTTTATTACTGTATCGCAACCCTCGATGAACTTGCATGAGCCCAACACACATGATAATTTAAGCGTGGTGCTGCGCAGCTGAAGCTAGACTAAGCTGTGATGGGAAGCACTGCAAAGCTGAAGGTATTTTAGTGTGTGCTCCTCTTCCACTGGTATTTCTCTCCTACCAGTCCTATATTATGTTGGTATTTTATGTGCACATGACCCCAGTGTCGTTTGACTTTTTCCTCAGTGAATAATGGGGAGGTGAGGTTTCCTTTCACTCGTCGGAGCGCCGTGTCCATTCAGGTTTGATTGGCTTGTCCTGTTCCATCAGGGGCCGTTGCCTCGGTGCTCTTTAATCTGTGCTAGCATTCTGGGCCTGTTACCTTGTTATTTGTGCTCTCCAAGCGTCAGAGCACTCTGAAATCGCTGCCTAAAGCTACAGTAATTGTTTTTTGCTATCAGCGCCGAACATCCAGAATGAATTAGGGAAACAGCTTTTGTGCAGTCGGCCCCCTCTTTTTGTTTTTTGGACAGCTGGTGTGACAGCAACTTCTCGTAACCTCTCTCTCCCAATGTTGTGAGAGAATGGGTTGATGCGTATTATTGCGCTCTACGCAGTGCAGTTTATTTTATTTTTATTTTTTTACCAATACCTTGAAAACGGTATTCAAAACCTGGCCAAATATTGTTGTAAAATATGAGTTTATTAAACAGATTATGTGCTAGGACTTTAGTAATATGTGAAATATAATTTGTATTGTAAACTTTTTGTCAACGTTGGACTGCAGGTATCACAGCGATTGTTACCATGGAAACAGGAGAATTTGGAGTTAAGGGTGGCCAACTTTCTTAGTTTGAAACACGTCCTTCTCCACTTGTGTTGATTTACGCTTGTATCATCTGCACATTGGACATGTAATCTCTTCTTCAGAGGGTGTTGCTCATGCCGTGGCTTCTCTTCAGCTGTACTTCTTCCTGTGGCAGTGACTTAATGTCTCTGATCACAGTGGTCTGCTGTGCTGTGATATGTCACAATGTTACTGGACTGGGACATATGGGTATGATCAATGCTTTGAAGTAGCTTATCTTGCAAAAGGTTATGTATTGTAGAAAAATAGCTTGTTGCATATGCAGACTGACTCCCCGGTATTACATGCACTGTACAGATCGGTCATGTATGCTGTGGAGCCTCTTTTCCTGTTGAAAGACAAAGGACATGAGGAGGTCAGTCTGTGATGTTAACAGACAATGCTGGACAGACTATTTGTTGGATTCAGGTGCAAAGTGACCTTGGTCATGTCTGGCATGGTGATGCAGGAGAGGAGAACTGACAGTGAATGTAAATCACATACCCCTTTAGCTGATTAGAGTGCCTTATGTCGTCTGACCGGACAAAATATGAAGGACTGCCCAAGTCCATGCATTGGTGCAAAAAAGTGCCACAAATAATGCACCCGCCGACCAAGAACAGGTCTCAAGAGAGAACGACAGGTTTATGCGCTGATTTAAAATGGTGTGTGTGTCCTTGGTAAAGAGAGTGCACTCCAACCGAATTGCCATCGCAACCAATATGACAAACTGTGGCTGTGGCTGGGAATACCAAATATTGAAACGGGACAGGCGTTTATCACAGATGTACTGCGGTAATGTGGGAGGTAAATGATCGAAGTGTTCGGATGGATGTACAACGCACGTGGCCTCGCACCCATCTCTAAAAAAAACGTCCTGATATTCAAAGGCTCCGGGGAAATTAAAATGAAGTGAGAAGCTACGAGGTGTCTTTTTCTCAGCGTAAGCTGTGGGAGATGTGAATAGTTGCATTCTCTGAGACCGGGGGGCTCTCGTCAATCTGGATGTATTGAGGCAGCCATTTAGTCTAGCTCTTCACCATGAAATGCACTTCTGTGAGTGCTAATGAGGCGCCATTTTTTCTCTTTTTTTTCTTGCAGTCATGATGAATTGTAGAGACAGTGAGCTCGAGAAGCTAGAATCAATATGTGTGCTACCGCTGCTGCTCTTTGTGTGTCTGCCTGAAGAGCTACAGACGGTCCTTGAAACATGGCTCAACTCTTTAACCATGACCCAGGAGGTCTATGCAAAATGAAGAATAGCTCACCACAGTGAAGTCATATTTATTTCCCCCAAAGCCAGCTCAGCAGAGTGATGAATCACAATCACTATTTAAATCGGAGGTCTCCGTTGTTGCGTCTCCAGTCACCGCACAAAATATGTTTCTGGAGTAGACTACAGCTTATACACAAAGGGTATTCTCGGTGTTCTCTAATGTGTCGGAGTGGGTTTATTTCTTCTCTGCGGCATTTCTGTTTGTCGAGTTGTCATTACACATCATTTATTTAGATTCAGATTTGTCACTTCCATTGAAGCGGAGGAGCTGAAACGTGAGCGTTAGGTATTGGTACAAAGCCGAAACAGAAATATCGTTGTCTTGTTGACTACAGGTTGAACACATATTTGTTATAATTTTCTGCCAACGCACAAATGTTGTTCAGAGCGTTTATATATTATACGGAATAGAAATTATACAACTAAAAGCAGCTGACAACAAATATGAGCTGAAACCTGTACATCAGCCTGGAGTCCAGCATTCTCCCATTTCAGATAATACTAACATACTGAGATGTACTTGTTGTGATTTTACTTTGTACTTTTAGGACTTAGCTGATAATAAAATACAATACATAACATTGTTAAGGATTAAACAAGTGATTTTAATTTGGAAACTTTAATATCCGGCTAATTTTACATCTGTACTTTGACGTGTAATTGAATATTATCACAGTTCTGTATTGGTAAGAATATTTCTATCACACCTGCAATCATATTTGTTTACCGCATAATATTTTGACAAATAGAGCAGCTGACCTCAGATCCCAAAACTTAATTCAGTGCTTTGTCTTTGATGTGCCCATCACAATGGAGCCTTTTGAACAGGACACAAGGCTTTTGTTTCAACTGTTTTCCAAGAACAGGAACAATGTTTGTTTTGTGGTTTAAAAACGACCGTAATCCTTTTTAGTTTTAGGGTTACTCGTGCCCAGTGTTACTAGAAAAGGCCACGCGTTGCTAATTTTTATCTTGCTGAAAATACAGATGAAAGAGATGAGCTTGTTCGGAGCAGCCTCTGTCTCTGGTACCGTGACGGCACCGGGACCACGCTAAGGGTCATTCTGTTAGCAAAGCAGAACCTAACTTTGTGTAATCTAATAGTGTTGTGTGCATACTAATCATTTCACAGGTTCAATGCTCTCTTGACATTATCTCTCACACTTTTAATTGGCATATTATTGGCCCCAGAAGGGATGTCTGAGTAACATTAAAACATACTTTTAAAAATGTTTTTCACTTCATCGCACTTATTCCGTGTCTAGTAACCTAATTGTACCCCAAATATAAATGTAATTTGTCACTTTATATGACAATTTAGGCATTTTGCTTTAACATATCATTTATATTCAAATATAACTAATGTGCCAATGACGAGGTATTGCTTACTGAGTCATAAAGGGAACTGATATAAAATATTAAGTATTACATATTTACAACTAAATAAGCGTATGTTTGTGTTAATATTTTGGAAAATGTATTTCTTAAGAGTCCAACAGTTAAAACTTTAGCAGATCTGCCTTATCATACTTTAAAATGACATCATACTGTGTCAGTCTTCATGTGACCAAAGCATTTTATCATCTCTTCTCAGAGAGGTCAGAGGTCACAGTCGGCTACATACGTCTCAGCTATCGTGGCTTTCCAAATGCAACATGAAATAGGAGATTGAATGAGTAAAAGGCTGCAATTTAAAGAGCTATGAAATATTATTCATCTAATGTGTTCCACACAAAATAGTGTTGTTATGTGTTCAGTGGGTCATTCATGAAGAGTCTCTTTAATGCCTTAATTTTATTGAAGCAACAAAACACAATTTGGAAGGATACTCACCGTTTTCTAAATATGTGGCTGCTTACTGTAACATGTGTGTGTTCAGCAGTGGCAGAATGAATCTGAAGGAAGCAGCTTTAATCAGAGCTGTGGGTGGAGGTGAGATAATAACAGGGCCAGGCGAGGGCAAACACAAATCCTTCACGGAGGAGTCGATCCATATGCAGCTAAGACTAATATCTTTAGGAGGAAATATGCCAAAAATGAGGCAGAAAAGTGGAATCCTTCTCACATCGGTTGCATGCAGGTTCTAAAATCCCCCAAGCCACCATTGAGGAGGGAGGACACAGGTTTGAGACACCATCCAGAGGACCACAGCAGTATTACATCTATGAATCAAAAATGTGGAGGGGTTG
This sequence comes from Pseudoliparis swirei, assembly GCF_029220125.1. Taxonomy (NCBI): domain Eukaryota; kingdom Metazoa; phylum Chordata; class Actinopteri; order Perciformes; family Liparidae; genus Pseudoliparis; species Pseudoliparis swirei. The sequence continues at coordinate 11,859,857 of NC_079390.1, read as the reverse complement.
AATTTATTTTCCCTCCTTCATCTGGCATAAAGCTTCCTGAATCACAGCAGTGGTCACCAGATGGTGCTGCACAGGCAGGTTTGATCCATGTGTTGCTCATCCAGGCAGGAGGATGAAGGAATGAGGAAGTGGAGGGTTCACCTCACGATAATCATCATAACTCTGGTGTCTGGCGTGCCGACAAGTGACTGATGGCGGCTATAAATCCGGCACAAGAGAACGGAGGCTATTATATATGCTGTGGAGGAGAGTGATGCTTTGCACTTTAGAAATTAGAGAGGTCCATGGGGACAATGTTCCTTACTTGGTAATGAAAAAGCTGTATCGTCACTACGAAGAAAAAACGAAATAATCACAATAATACTGAATTTCTTAATTTCAGTCAAATTCCGAGGTTTTTAATCCTAGAATAAAACAATCTTTTTTTAAAAGAAAGTCTTCCATTGAAAAAATGAATCAGTAAAAAGGTCAAATGTACCTAAGGATCAAAAGTAAATCTTTCTGTTGTCATTCTGTCTGAACATGAACACAGCCATTCTCTAAAATAGATACAGTCATTTAGATAAAATGATTTGGCTTCAGCGCAGTACTTTGCTGAATGCTCTGTCCACTGATGATCATTTTCCAATTTCATTTTTTTACGCACTAGAAATTGCATGTTCATGGCATTGTGAATGTTGGAGTAAATAATGTTATGAGATGATAGATGCCAAACAGCAGAGGAGCTCAGGACAATTTCCAAAAGCCCAGAGGTTGGCAGTGGGATGGGCGGTGGGCAGGGACACCGGAGCAGCAGATGGGGTGTCCCATTAGCGGTTGTCCTGTTAGCCCCGGCCAGCTGCCACTCCCTGGGTCTCTCTCCGGGCCCGTCTTCTCCCCTGAGTCGACCGAATGAGCCCATTTTGATTTGAGGTCTGTTGTTTTGATGGCTTGCGAGTGGAGCTTGTACACAGGGGGCTGCATGTAGGAAGCATTGAAGGTAGTCTGTGTGTGTGTGTGTGTGTGTGTGTGTGTGTGTGGGAGTTCAGAGTGTCACTTCTGCCGCCATTGAGAATCATTTCACGGATAATGTTTCATGATAAGGGCCTGCCCCTGAACATACCCAGTGAGTATCACTATGTATTAGCATCAGCAAAGAGTGTGGTCCAAAGCGTGCTCTGTTGCACCTGTAACCCTAACCCAGCAGGGATGCACAGCGTCCTGCAGTCCGCCTGTGCATCACAGCAGCAAAATGAGAAGTTGAACCATTGGAGGTTTGCAAAAACGCAAATGTCAGGGTCCAGTTTAGACCATTTTGTTTTTCCCGCTATACACAGTAACACATATGTGTCCATAGTGGGGAATCGGGAAGCAGCAACAGACCAGAGCGTGTCACAATACAATGCAAAATACATGAGAAATTAATTTAAAAATGAACTCCTCCTGTTTAACATAATTTACTTAGTATTTATTTCAAAATGAGTGCATATTTTACAAATCAGTAACATAATCAGATAATATGTTTCGGATCACAGATGATGATGATTAGTATTGCTGTTGCGCTTAATATTATTGTGACTATTGTCATGAGTATTATTATCGTTATTATTATTATTCCCTCTGGAACTCTCTCCCCAAACTCTTCCGAGACTGCACCTTTCGTTCTTTAAATCCCAAATAAAAACCCACCTGTTCTGCTTTTAATGTGTGATTGTGTGCTCTACGCTCTTATTTGCTTTTATCTATTGTTGTTATTGTAATTTTAGTTATTTTTCTTGTATAGCTTCTAGGATGTTTTAATTGTGATGTAAAGCATCTTTGAGTACTTCGAAAAGTGCTATACAAATGTAATGCATTATTATTATTATTATTATTGTTATTACTGGTAAAGAGATTGTGTTACACACGCAACCAGCAGGATCATACTACCACTCCTGTTGACGATTGTAATAATATTGTGATGATGATAAAAATGCTAATGTGTAGAAGGATGAAGGGTGAAAACAGAGAAGAGGAGGAATATGGATGATGTATTGCTCGTGTGTATGTGGCCAAAGTCAGCAGCATTGTTCCTCTGTTGCTTTAATAACAACAAATGGTAATGATGGGATTTCCTCGCCCAGACAAGCATGCTGCGTCTATCTCACTCTGCTCCGCCATTTGAGAGCGAGACGTGGTTGCATGGTTGCTTCACACCATTTCATACACCAATAAAACACGCGTGCAAAGATACAGACACACACAAGCACACACACACACACACACACACACACACACACACATGCACTTCTATACACGTGTCCCATTGTTTCCACAACCTTTCTTCTTTACTCATCCTGTCTTTTTTTCCTCGTTCTTTTTTTCTTAAATCGCTCTTTGTTCTCTGCCCATGTCTATTTTTATCCCAGCATTCACAGGAGGAGTCAGAGAAATGACGAGGCTCGGTAGACTTGCTCATCTCCATGGCAACTATACACTGCAAGCCTTCAGCTACTCATGTCGCCTTTTCTTCCACGTTCCATTCCTTTTGTTTCTCTCGTCTTATTATCAGATTTGCTCAGGGCCGTGTTTGACGGCATTTCCTCTCCACATGGAGGTCTTTTTTCCCCATGCGTGCACCCTCTCCTGCATCCTCATCTCTCCACGCTGTCCACCCCTCACCAGCGCCCTACCCCCAGGAGTGGATTGAGCTGTATTTTCCTCTCTGAACCAATGGGCGTGCTGTTGTGGAGTCATTCTGTACTAACCCACGCCTCACTCATGAAATACAGTTTGGATGCCATTCCCTTTGCTACCACTGTGAGGCCTACTTTCATGAGACCGAAAATCTCTGTGGGCTTTATTCGGTTCAAGGGGGTTTCCCCATTTCCCCCCCCTCCCCCCTTTTGAACAAATCCTGCTGAGAAATGCAAATTTACTGGCATCTTCCCCAGTCAATAACTGCAGTATGGCACCTTCTTTTGAAACACATGCTGTACTACTGGCCTTGTTTATGATCGGATTAGAACAAGACATTCATCACTCTTAGATTAACGACCCTGTATGTACCTGGCAATATACGACAGGTAAATCCTTTCATAGTAGATGCACTTTTTCTTTTTACGATATTTCCAATTAGAGCTGTATTTTTCTGAATAGTTTAATCAAACTCAAACAAATTCATGACGCCAATTGGAATCCTGTCCCTGTGTGCACCACATTAAGCAGCGCAAACACACCAGCATCCATCCTCATTAGTCCATCACGGATCTCCCAGGCGTTAGTCATCTCTTCATCAAAATATTTTCATCCATTGTAGCTCGCTGTCTGTTCCAGAAACAGGACATGCATTCAATTCCACATGCGGGATTCCTTCGAGTCACGTGGCCGGGCAGCGCAGACACACACACACACACACACACACACACACACACACACACACACACACACACACACACACACACACACACACACACACACACACACACACACACACACACACACACACACACACACACACACACACATATGCTGTCAGTGGAAGCTAAAGTGGCATTGGATGCACACAATCTCACATAGAGAGAGAGAGAAGTACAATCATAAGGAGCTATAATAGTTCCAACATGAAGGGGTGGGGGCTTTAGAGGAGGCGCTCCAATGAAACACAAGCAGGAGACAAAAATACACCACAGAGGCAAAGTGCACACTGATGCACAGCCTCATATTTCATACAGCCTGCACACTGTTAAAGGATAAAAAGAATATGCTCGCACCCAGACTAACAATGCCAGGTGAGACGCCGAAGGTAATTACGTGTTGCCTTTTGTGCCAGTCCACAAGCGCTGACAGATGTCAGTAGCCCTGAGGAACTAAGTGCTCACCCATGGTCCTCCAGATTGCCCCGAACAGAAATCTTTTTCACCAGTCCGCCCGTTCCCTGTGGCAACAGTCGTCCTCCTCCTGCGTCACCTGCCAGCGAGGGAGCAGGTGGACCCAGCGGGGCCAGGTGGAGGCCTCACCTGTCACTCTTCCAGAGCGGCCCCACGCATGCCAACACAAACACGAATAATCCAAACCTGGGATATTTCAAGGCGTTTTTTATTATGCAAAACACATACCCACTGCACACACACCGACACATGCAAACGCACAAGCATTTATAAATAGCCCCGCTATGTATGTGTATAGAGTGCAGACAAAATGCAGTGTATATCACAGACTACAGGTGTTTGTCTCTGACTGCATATCTTGAGGTCTCTTTGGATTGCAAACTGACTGTGGGGCTGATAAAGTACATTTGTATCGTATTCAAGTATGCAGATTCAGAGCCATCCCTCCTTGAAACGTTTAACATCGAGCTGAAGAGAGTGCCTTGTTGATAATTAGACAGAGTGCACTCTACAGGAGCAATAGAAGGAGTGAGCTTGTGTGGGGTTGTGTGAGGGCGGCATGTGACCCTTGAGGGGAATGAGTGACAGTCAGGCAATCCACAATAGTATCTAAGGTCACAGACCCTGACTCTGAAATACAGCGCAATCAATACTGGCAAAGAGCTGTGGTGTAACGAGTGGTCTATCAATACCTCCAGGCCGAAGGAGCTGGATTCCTAAATCAGTACATGTCTTTCAGGTTCTGATTGCGCAAGAACACTAGCAATGGCAGGCCAAGAGGGCAGGTCAGCAGTTTACTGTTATATACAAACAAAAGCAAATCTTCCAAGCAGATGAAGGTAATATAAATTCATGAAATTGTGACATTTATTAACTGCTGAATAATGTAGCCGAGATCCATTTTGAAACAGATTGCGTAATTTCCCCTTTGCTCTTGCAGTATTTCGGGAATGAAACCGAAATGCCAAATGTAGAAAATACAACATTACAATGTAAGCCTTTTATGCAAGTTGACAAATAGATTGATGATTTTGAACAGAGGAATGACAATGATGGAATACGCCATGATATTAAACTACTAGTCCAATGAACACTACTTGATGTGTCGCTACTGACAACTGAAATCAATTCCAAATGCCATTCAAATTATATGTTTTCTTCTTTTTCATTCCTTGGCCTGGCTCAGCCGTAATGGCATGATTAATGTGCAGGGAGAGAGTCGCATGCCACTTCTGGTCCGACGGTGTGGGACGAATGATGTCGTGGCTCCTAATGCTCTTTCCCAGGAATGAAGCAAAAGCTTTACTGGACCACCACCAGACTAACTAGAGGGTGTCGAGGGTTACCGATTGGAATCTTTATCTTTCTTGCTCTGAAACGTCCTCCCCATCCTCAAAGCTGTTCATTTGCTCCTACAGGAGGCCATTAGAAATGAAACGGTGACATGTGATATTACACTTTGTTGCCCGCTCACTGTGTGCATCCCATTCCCCGACAATGGTGAATATATGTGTGCAAAGGCACTGGGGTCTGACCTCCGGTACCACTGTTAGCCTCAGTTGCGAAATCAATGAAGCGCGTGCGAGCGCAAAACGGTGCCCTCAGGACAGTCCACATCTGCACAAATCAGCACTGTTTTGCTACCACCATTTTTTCTCAGCTCTGTCAGATGAGATCAGAAGGCACATTTTCTGCACCTCCATTGGATCTTCACAGACAAATAACCATAAGATACCCTGGAGACGGGCGATGCTGGCCAGACTTCCCATGTCTCAAAAAGGTGTTTAAAAAAGTGGAAGAGAAGTAGGCCACACAAGTGTTGCTATTGTACCATGACTAATAAGACACAAATATAGAAAGGGCTGCTTTATAATACACATTCATCATTTCAACATTGTTTTTCCAGTCACAATGTTTGCGGGTGACTCAAATGATCAGAATATGATCCCAAACCTTCCCCCAAGCCAAAACCTGCGCTCTGCAATTTCCCCCAAGTTTCCCTGTTCTCTCTCATGCTGCACAATCCATTTGCTTTCCCGGCAAATGATTTGGCTCTGCGCTTGTCTTTGCTTTGTACAGTATATGAGTTTCTCCCCTCGGGTCTCTTAGACATGCAGAATACTGAGCTGTGCACATTTAGGTTGACAGATTAGTTTACATTTGGTTTGACACTATAAGAGAAGGCCTCGGCTTGCCTGCAGGAATGGCCTCTGCTTTTCTGGGTCAGTTCAGTGTAAAAGCATGGCCTGCCAGGAGAAATCTGGAGGCTCCGAACCATGACCCAGCAGGACCTGCCCATGAGTTGCCAGCACCCGTGCCTATGGAGGGCGAAGTGAATCGTATATGGGAATCCATGTATACCAAGCAAAGCAGAAAGAAGCCCTGGGGAAGATTCTGTTTCTAAATTAGTGGCCACTGAAGGCTGCATTTCGGAAGAATGCATAATCAGGCTTCAAGTGCGTTTAATTCAACACCGACCGCCTCATAGAGAAAGATAGAAAACAAGCCAGTCAGTCATCTGCCTATGTGTAATATTGACTGTCGTTATTGTTTTTGCATTGTAAGCTTGATTATGGCATACATCATTTTACAGCTGATGTAGTCAGATGCTTGGTAAATCCATTCACATTATATGATTTTAATCATTTTATGCATTAAGAACTAGGTTTAAATAATCTGCCATTTTTAAGAAACTGATGAACAGACATATAACAACAAATACAATATGTGCTGCCTATAACTGATTAATTTGTTCCCATCTATGTGAGACCACCTCTCTAAAAGTGTAGCGCAGCTGCTTTGAGATGGCTCTGGTCCCCTGGCTGAACCCCACCACACACACACTTACATACACACACACACACACACACACACACACACACACACACACACACACACACACACACACACACACACACACCCCTCCTTTCCACTAGAGTGGGCTCCGCAGCTGTTCCTGTTGGGAGTCTGCGTGATTTGGATCACTAGGGCCAGAATAAAGTCTACACGGTTGAAGAAAAAATGGGTGCCTCAAGGAAGAATAGTACAAATGAAGACAAATGTCAGATATTTATAGAACAACATTTATAATATGGATAATTACGGATATAGGAATACTAACATGTGCATTTGTACCTCTGCAGTGATGCTTTTGGAAATGTTTACAAGTCGCCCAATGAGGTCCCCTTAAGCAAGGTACTTGACCCAGAGTGACAGCAGTATAGGTCCCTGGTGGCCAAGGCATTACATGCTGGCTTTACTTGGGTGCTCCCTGCTGCAACTGTGTGTGAGTGTTTGAAGCTTGACATTTCTCAAATTTAAAAAATAATAATTCAACTCAGCCAAAAAAAACAAAAAATGTGATTTACAGTTTTTTTCATTTGCAAAACGACAGCGGGCACAACTGGAGTCACATGTGCAAAACTCTAACTACAGTCTGCACAGCAGCAGTTCATGTGGACCAAACTCTAGTTTGTTTTTCATTGCTTGAACACAGTTTTCAAAACTCTAACACTTATCCCATGACTTTAACCACAACCTGCACAACACTGTGGATCTACAGCACTTTGTTCAAATGCTAACACACTGCTGTCAAAACTGTGAACCACACATTCAAAACGGAATAGAGTTCAGCCTTGTGCCTTTCAAACACTGATGATTGCAATTTCAGCTGAAAGGCTAAGCAGGTGTCTTGTTTTAGACTTGTTAGTGAACACACACACCCACACACCTATATATACTGTAATATATATATATATATATTACAGTATATATAGGTAGAGCTCAGAAAGACTCATTTTGGAAATGGAACAAGGAAGACGGGTTTGTGGAGGGAGAAGGGTGGCAGGGAGAGGGCGGATGCGTGGAGGAAGACAAAGAGCTGTTATTCCAGATGAAATAAGGGCTACACTTATAGAGCATGTCGTGAACCATGGTCTCTCATTGAGAGAGGCAGGTTGAGGGTGCAACAAAAGTGTTTGGTCACCACCCACATGACCAAATGTCTCTTTTGGAAGCCATGCGTGCCGGATGTGAGGACACGAGTCCAGAGGACTGCCAGGGATGGATAAGGCCCTCCAGAAGGTTCTTCCCCAGGTGCATGGCAAGAGAGAACATTAGATGTGATGTTGATGAAAACATGTGGCCTGATGCTAGAGAGAGGCAGGATTAGCCCCTCAATTATTTGTTCGAATTACAGTATGTACTTTTAGTTTCTACCTTTTTTTTCTCATTACTGTAATTCCGTAAATTACTACAGACTATTGAAGCAAACTGCTATATTTACAGTTTTTTTCATTTGCTAAACGACAGTGGGCACAACTGGAGTCACATGTGCAAAACTCTAACTCCAGTCTGCACAGCAGCAGTTCATGTGGACCAAACTCTAGTTTGTTTTTCATTGCTTGAACACAGTTTTCAAAACTCTAACACTTATCCCATGACTTTAACCACAACCTGCACAACACTGAGGATCTACAGCACTTTGTTCAAATGCTAACACACTGCTGTCAAAACTGTGAACCACACATTCAAAACGGAATACATGTCAGCCTTGTGCCTTTCAAACACTGATGATTGCAATTTCAGCTGAAAGGCTAAGCAGGTGTCTTGTTTTAGACTTGTTAGTGAACACACACACACATATATATATATATATATATATATATATATATATATATTACAGTATATATAGGTAGAGCTCAGAAAGACTCATTTTGGAAATGGAACAAGGAAGATGGGTTCATGGAGGGAGAAGGGAGGCAGGGAGAGGGCGGATGCGTGGAGGAAGACAAAGAGCTGTTATTTCAGATGAAATAAGGGCTCCACTTATAGAGCATGTCGTGAACCATGGTCTCTCATTGAGAGAGGCAGGTTGAGGGTGCAACAAAAGTGTTTGGTCACCACCCACATGACCAAATGTCTCTTTTGGAAGCCATGCGTGCCGGATGTGAGGACACGAGTCCAGAGGACTGCCAGGGATGGATAAGGCCCTCCAGAAGGTTCATCCCCAGGTGCATGGCAAGAGAGAACATTAGATGTGATGTTGATGAAAACATGTGGCCTGATGCTAGAGAGAGGCAGGATTAGCCCCTCAATTATTTGTTCGAATTACAGTATGTACTTTTAGTTTCTACCTTTTTTTTCTCATTACTGTAATTCCGTAAATTACTACAGACTATTGAAGCAAACTGCTAATTTTCATTTACCTTAAAGAATTGTTTTGTTCAAAAAAAAATTATAAATCATGTGAACGAATGTCTCTCTTTTCTTTGAAGAAAATATTACTTTGTTTGAAGTCACTGAAATTGTTCAAACTGTAAAGATGAAAAGTTAGTATTTTCTGTATTGGTGTTTGATGCTAGTGTTTTTACTCTCAGTGTGCTCTGAGTGACAGTGTGTGTTACCTCAGTGAGGGCTGTGCAGAGTGTTTGGCTGCACTGAGCTTGTTTTGAATCATGTGTTAAGAGTTGTGTTGCTTGGAATGAGTTTTGCAGGTGATGTGAACTGTTTAGCTCAGGTGACTGTTAGAGTTTTGCACATGTGACTCCAGTTGTGCCCGCTGTCATTTAGCAAACGAAAAAAATTGTAATGTGCCAGGATCGCTCAATATTAGATTTACTTTATAGATAACACATCTAATGATACAATAAAGTTCAAGCGATTAAATCCAAAGTCCTGTAGACAATGAATCCTATTAATGAAACAGATGTTTTATTCGCACTGTAGTTCTGTCGCACCCTGAAGACTAAAAGGGTGAGAAGTTTTCTTGTTTCACCAATTTTGGATTTAATCCAATAAACAAACGATACAACGCACGTGGACCTGACCATGGATGTATTATCGACAAGCCCCTGGGGCCGCTCTCCTTTTTTCTCTGGACTGAGAGCTAAAGTGGCTCACTCCCGGCTCTCAAGTGGTACGATAAGAAATTAGCCGGGGCGAGTCCGTTACTACGCTCATTTCATCACATTGTAGACACAATACGTAGACGTCTTTGACTCAACGTCGGCATGCTGACATCTTCACATTCTGATGTTCACATCATTCTTTTATCGTTTTATACTTAATGAGTGGTGGTGAGACACTTACTAAAACAGTATGTTATGATAACTAATATGAAGTGCAAACTGTATAGGATTTGGGACACATCAATACCTACATATGAATTGTATTGTCATATAAACTAGCTAATGGCCTGGCAAGACAAGGCACATTTTAATATTGATCAAATTAATTAAATTGTACATCACTGATAGATAATGTACTGTCGGTCGGAACTTATACTTATGTAATATTCTATACTAATGTCTTTACTGACATCAAATGACACCATTTTTAAGATAAAGACGGGACATGTTTAACATGCAGCCTCTCCTTTCCCCACTGTATCCATGTATTGATCTCATCACAATCAGAGAGGCCAATGAGGCCTTAACAGAACAGTGGTTGCTGAATGCCTCTAAGTAAAACGACACTGACCTCAGGTCATTTCTCACTGCTGTTGCATATCATATTGTAAAGAATATACAATGTTTCTCTCAACCTCAAGTACAAGTCCTTCTTTTGAAATGATTCGTTTGATGAATCATGAGTTCTATACTCTGTCGTTGCACACAGTGCCTTTCTTAGCTTATTCCTACTAAACAAAATGCTTCCCGCAAATGTTGGCAATTTCAAAGCAATGCCTCAATTCCATTAGCGAGGGCGATAGCTGCAAAGTGACAGCATCCCATTCATTATCTATGCAGATGAAGAGAGAGGGAAGATGGCAAGAAATCTATAGGAAAGTGTCAACAACATAATTGAAAGTGGCAATGTGCCACTATAACTATTCATATGTTGTGTAAAATGCAAGAGCTCTTGGTATGGTTAACATCGTGTTGAATGGGCAGACAATGCTGGCCTCAGCTGTATCACTCCAATTTCTATCATCCAATTATTATGCCAGTATAGATTAAAGGGTGGATCTGGATCCTTGGATTGGGGTTTGATGAGCCAGATGATGTTTTCTTGTGGTTTGGCTTATCTGAATTGTATGGATGCCATCAGGTCACACTGCTTACATAAGCAATGTCAAATAAATGAGAGAGAGGTAGCTGCATCATGGAAGGAATATATTTGTAGCCATGCTCGTTGCTGCAGTCTCCTCTCTGCTGGAAGAATCTCAGTTGGAAAGGGCACCTGGGATACAAGTGGCCATCACTGAGTCACTCAAAAGCTCATATGAAGGAGAAAAAAAGTGTCCTTGCATGTTTGTTAATTTTCACTACGCTGCATCTATTGCCAGTACATGAGCAGATGTGTTGGCCAGGTAACAGACCTCTCCTTGTAAAGATGTGTTTAAGCATGAGAGACAGTGAGCCGCTTCCAAATAATTTATTTGGAGTAGGCTGTGGTCCACTCCCCATCCTACAGGTACAGTGAAACAGTGTGTGAAGGACGCACCGCTGCTGTCCCCTCACTACACCTCATGTCGTAAGTTCTGTTTTGTTGTATTTGAATATAAGGATTCAAGAATCCAGACTAAATTGATTTTGGCACCAGAGAAATATTGTATTCCTGCCAGAGAAAACTATTCTGATGTCCCGTTCCGCCACAATGGGGAATCTCATCTTTGAAAGTGACACCTGTGCTATTCCTGCTGCTGATGGGATCACAGGGCTGAAATATGAGAGAGATGCAGGATACTGTAGTACACTACACCGGTCTACTCCCTGTGTGATTTAAGATAGTGATGTCCAGGACGTCAGCAATGGCACCAGCTGGTAAATGGTGTAATTTATACCCACACGTAGATTACAAGATGATGGGCCCGATGCCTAACGGGGCCCTCGTCCTTCCTGATCGTGGTGTCCTGATGGCTTCCATGTTGTGTGTCTTCAATATGAAGATTTGTTTTCAGGACTTTTGAGGTAACATTTCTTTCTGAGGATTTAATTCATGCTAATTGCCCATGAAGTTAAAAGTAAGATTGTAAATAAATCGTACAATTTATCGTCTGAAAATTTATGATTTAATTAAATGATTAAATGATTTAACTTCAGGGTGTTCACACCAGTTATAGCAAAAACACAAGAAAATAATTCAATATGGTTTATTAGCAATTCATTTGTTATGCTGGTATACATAGCAAGGATGGCCAACTAAGTTCTGAGAGAGACTTTGTCCACAGCTTGGCTTAATAGGACTCATGACTCCACCACTCTCCATAAGACATGGTGGTGGTAATTGTGGGTCATTATATATAAGCCATCTGCAACAGTAGCCCACCACTGTCTCTGCTCCCTCACCCATTAAACATGATTATATTAAAACAGGTTCTGGATTACAATGGCCACCCAGGGCTCGGTGTCCCTCTCCTGTGACCGAGCTTTGGCACAGGTCAGCCAGAAGCATAAAGTACCATAGCTAGTCTGTGTGCAGCAGCTAAACTCATTGTTTTGGCCCTGAGTGTGTGGGCACAGTAATTTAGAGGTCCAGCTGAGTGGCTGAGGAGTTGCAAAGGCCTTCCTCAGAAGCGTGGGTTTACCTGCTTCCAGATGGCTGTTGGCCTTGGGGGGCCAAATAGTTAGCCTGCATGGTTTCTGTAGGAGGCGTCTGAGTATCCGTCTCATCAACATCTCAGCCAAGGAAGGCTTGACTGCGTTCCTGGGAGTGCCAAAGGATGTGTTTAGCAAGTCAGGGAAGCAGGCACAGTTGTAATAGAGAAGGGAAAATGTTGGCGTTGTCTCGCCATCTTTGGAGGTGCACCAATGGAGCTGTCAGCCAAGCCAAAGTGTACGAAGGCCGGTTGGACTGCAGACTGAGATGTGATTAATGGCTTCAGTCCTGATAAAACTGGCCAGGTGGAAGCCTGCAACTAAACTAAAGCAACATGCTAAAGTCAAAGTATTAGGCTCCCGAGATGATTTTTTAGATTGTGGTGGATTTCCCATGTCAGCCCTTAGCTAGGTACGGGTACATTTGTGCAGCTAGAACATTATCACAGCATTTTAGAAGGAAAGTCCACAGAAATGGGCATGTTGGCAGGTCGCCTGTGATTTGCTGTTTGTCCAGCGAGGCAGCTGGGTCTGAAGAAATGATCTGAACCATGATATATGCTGCACATTTCCTTTCCATAGGGTGACCAGACGTCCTCTTTTCCCCGGACATGTCCTCTTTTTGAGACCTAAAAAATGCGTCCGGCAGGGATTCCAAAAACGTCCGGGATTTTGCTTCGTCGGATATTTGTGTTTCTCTGGGTCTTTCACAAACTAGTTATTACGCCCTTACAAGTTTTGGAAATGGTATCTCCCTTACGTTCCACCTTCTTGCACGAGCTCTGACTGTAGAGAGAACAGTCATTGGTCGACCGATCTCAGTGTTGCCAGATACACGATAATTATCCTCCAAATACGACCATTTTGAGCCTTTGGTACGATACTTCACCATTTCCAATCTGGCAACACTGAGCACCTTGCCACCTCCACTAGTTGCATTGTTTACAGCACATGACATCTTTTTTATTTGTTATCATTATTGCTTCAATATATGGACAAGACACATTAAAGAAGCGCTGGATGCCACAAAAAAGATTTGTTTTACATTTGCACTTTGCAGTTTTGTTAAAGTTCAATAAATAGATGTTCATATAGTCATTTGTGTCATTTCATTGATGACATTTGTATGCATTCACATCATATGGTCATGGTGCGGCACTACCCGCCCCCCCCCCCTCTTTTTTTCCCTCTTTTTCACAAACTCAAATCTGGTCACCCTACTATCCTGTACCACAATTTTAATTGATTAACATTATATAGTAACTCAAGGTATAACACTCTGGGCTTGACAGTAAGGGTTGGCAGGTTTCTTTACCAACCATTTTGAGAAAATTCCAACAAATTATTGGCCTTTAAAAAAATAACCAAAATTACATATAAAGAATAGCTACAGTAAACAGCACAGACATCTGTTTTGGAGGTTTTAATAGGAAAGAAAATGAAGTTGTTTGACTGTGGGGTAAACAATTCAATGAATCCTTCCACATAATAAAAGAAGTGTTACAAATAAAAGTGTAGAAAGCTGAGCGTAAAACAAAATGGAACATTTGTGACATCTTGGTAGGGGCAGTATCTCGGCATCTTTAAGCTCTAAAGTACAACAGTGACACATCAAGTTCAGCAGTTCAAGATAGCACATGATACAGAACCACGGGGGCCAGACCAACGCTGGAGCTCAGGGCAACATGTGTGGGCAGCTCCACGACATAATGAGGTGGACGCTGCAAGAGCCAACACCATTGACGGGCCGTTGAACACCGCTGTTCACAAGACTGGCATTAAGCTGATGTATTACCACTTACTTCACGCGTTGAATGAATACTTATTACAGGTAGAAGGATCTGATTCCAAAGAGGAAAGCAAACAATAAAAGTCAAAATAATACAACATAATATGGTGTTGCAGAAACATGTTCTTTTTGCTTTCCCACCCTGGTAGCTAACGTGGTGGCTCTGGGTAATGAATCATGTCGTCATCGCAAAGCTAGTGTTATTATAACAGTAAAAGGAAACAACACATTTAGCTACCTGTCAGAAATCTATAGGTGTGATACATCAAAGGGAGTATTGTCATTATTGGATGATTTAGGTGTTGGCCACAGGGAAGCATTGTGTCATCAGAATATTTAAATCTAATAATGTTTTTAATTAAATTTGACAGGGGATGAGAAACATTAGCATGAAAGCTTAAAAGCCCAAAACAAAAGAGAAAATAGAAAAAAACATAGTAGCTGGAGTGTTGTTGATTCACATACTGTGCGAGTTTCGCTTATTTCTTATTTAGCACTCAACAGTGCAGGTATATAAATTCACAAAATGATGTCGACACAAGCGTCCTGTTTTTATCAGAGGTATCCGTTACATATAATGCACCGACTGCTTCAGTAATGCGAAAAAACTGCGAACACAGCACTTTTTCTTCCAGATGCTACAGAGCGGCAACATCATACGAGCTAGATTGCTTTTACAACTGCTGAAATATTATCCATTTGACATTTCTTTTCAGTCGAAAATTGTCACTGTTTTATTTGAATTCGTCAGTCAGTGCGTTTACATGATGGTATAATTCGAATCTTGCTTTAGTCGGACTATGCTATCTTTTGGGGGATCTGCTGTTATCCCAATATACATGGCAGTGAGTAATTCGAATCATTGGCCGAAAGCATGTCATATCCGATACGATAGGTGGCGCTGTTTTCATTACAACTCGTGGTGATACAGCCATTTCCGCTTGACCTCTTCACCACTACCAACAACAACCAACAACAACAACATCAACATTTCGAGAAAGATGGCGAACAGAGAGCAAGGCGAAGCTACATCCCTCTACTATTCTTGCATGATGTTAATAGTGACATTATCGTCTCTTTCGACTTCCGGGTCACGACATGGGAGGGAGGGAGGGAGGAGGGCGGCGGGATCTCAAGCATGCGCAAAGACGTAAAGTCCAGTTCCTAATCCAATTCACCGTTACATGCCGCGATAGTCGAATTATCAACCGGATCGGATCGAGTTATCCAGGGGTGTTAATCGGATCGTAGTCGGACCGCACATAGTCGAACAAAGGTGTTTACATGAAACGGATAATTCGATTTCAGTCCGACTAAGCCAGTTATTCGAATGCATGTAAACACGGTCAGTTTTATTCATTTGGAGACCACATTTTCATTGGAAAGTGGAAAGCTTATTAACTTCAGGATTGCATAGCACACGTCCAGATATTTATGATGAAAGAAAGGGGGTGATAACACAGGAGCTCAAGGTCAGCATACAACCGCAGCTGATTCAGAAGCGAATACTAGGTTGAATAATTTCTGCAATAAATAACAGCTCCACATTAATGTAAAAGGGTAATAAGTAAGATTTTACTGCCCCGTCGCACCGAATGGCCATAATATATCTGCGCTGGGTTAATAGGATTATTGATCAATACAAGTGAATCAACACACCGAGGGGCTGCAATTTCTCTCTATTTCAGAAATGAAGCTTCCTGTTCATTTAAAACCTCAAGACTTGTGAAGCTTCCTGTTCATTTAAAACCTCAAGACTTGTTCCTCCCTCCTGCATACTTCCATTGTCGCCTGCTTCAAGATGGAGGACGATGTTGTGTGCAACCGACCGCTGCACAAGACGATTTGTTCTCCAACCTCAAACAGTGCCTTTCTTTGTGTCACTGTATCTAAGCTTTTGCAGCTCTACTCCCATTTTGCAACTCCATTCTCAGTTGTTTTAAGTGCTTCAGAAATAATTGGGAATTAAGCATTTTGTTTATTTTTGAGGGGCATATTGCAACCTCATGACCTTCAAGAAGTCACTGAGCATGACCAAGAAATAGTTCTGCAAGTAACCCCACCTAAAACCATAACATGTAGTATTGTCAGTCTTTGCATGGATTAAATATAACATCATTTTATTATATGAGTTAGTTTGATTTAGTTTGCCTGAAGATGGAGACCCGCTAAACAGAGAAGCCAGTTTCCAGGCTTAATGCTAAGCTAAGCTAACCGCCAGCTGACAGTCGGCTATAGTTACTGTGCAGGCGACATGGATCTCCTTGTCTAACTCCAAGCAAGAACGCAAACAAGTATATATTCCAAAATGTCACACTAGAATACAGTTATCCTCCCTCCATTATCAAATTGTGTCTCACTTTTGTGTCTCTTGTGTAGCCATGAAGTTCTCGTGATTTTCTATGAGTTGGGTGACATCCTAAGAAGCACTTCAAAAACGCACCTCTAATATCTCACCTGCATGTCAACGTTAAGCCTGGCGTGTAATGTCTGGCTATAAAAAAAAGTTATAGTGTCCATCCATGTCTCATTTAGCAAATAAGAGGATATATCTTCGCGTATATCTTCGCGTACCTGCCTGACAAAGTCACAGAGCCTCCCAATGATTTGCTTTATGACTTACCTCTCTGTGCTTGTGTGATAAGATGATAGTCACCTAATCATGTAACTTCTTGGCAGCTGTGCGCTATTTCATCAATTAAAAACTCCCCAAAGGAGGATTGATTCCCAAAATGAATTACTAAAAAATGATTATCCAATTATGATCTGCTTACAGCTGTGTAATTACACTTGACCACAGTTCGTCCTGCTGTGTCAAGAGGGCATTGCTGAAGTCCATTTCTTTTTAATTAACTGGATGAATGTGGCTCAAAAACGTAACCCAATGGGCCGATGCATTGGTCTGAGCTTAAATTCTGAATCGACTGATCCCACGTGAGCCCCAACCTGTGACATTTGCCGACTAATTATAGTTCATGTTTGTTGATTTCTGAAAATAGCTTCAACTCATTTCTGTCACAAGTGAACGTGAACACTCTGTGCCTGTTTCACGTTTCCTTTGGATTGCATTTCTCTTTCAGCAGGGAGCAAATGGAAAGCAACATCACAGGCCTTTTTCTTCTGCAGAGGATGTTGACACAAATCACGAGAGAAGCAGCGACTCCAATATGAAAATAGTAGAATTGACTGACACAACGTAACTTAAGGCGTACCTGGAGCATACACACTCTGCAGCCGGCATAATGGACGGGGCACATCCTGATGGAATGTGGTTCAGTTCCTGAGAGAGATCCCTGCTCTTCTTTCCGATTGGAGGAGGAGGGGAAAAAACAATCTTTTAGTCCCAAATGGACAGAAAGACACATCAGCTTATTGGTGTTTTAATGCTTGTGGCTGTTTATTTATCTCCTCTATTGGTTTGTAAACTGAACACTCCACGCTCGATGCTTCCTGCACCTACAGCTCCTCGCATCGCTATGCTAACGCCACTTTATGGACCTAAAAGCTTTTCAATGCATCTCAAAATATTTATGAATCTAAATACAGTCCTTTTGCTTCAGCAACTGAGTGCCAGCAGTGAATGCTGCAGAAAGCAACTTATAGAGTCATATTTGCAGAGTCAAGCAGAAAAGTCCATTTGGGCATTACGAGAGACTATTGACTCGCTATTGGGAGGATGGCTAATGGCACTGAAAGAACATGTTTTTGTGTGGGAGTGGATTAGGAAATCCTACCAGCTAATAGTGGGCTGTGCCACTTATTTTGAAAACACGGACAGGGTTGTACAATTTTGAAGGACAAATAATTACTGCATGTACACTACCGTTCAAAAGTTTGGGGTCATCCAGACAATTTCGTGTCTTCCATGAAAACTCACTTTTATTTATCAAATGAATTGAAAATTGAATAGAAAATATAGTCATTGACAAGGTTAGAAATAATGATTAATATTTGAAGTATTAATTTTGTTCTTCAAACTTCAAGCTCAAAGGAAGGCCAGTTGTATAGCTTATATCACCAGCATAACTGTTTTCAGCTGTGCTAACATAATTGCACAAGGGTTTTCTAATCAGATATTAGTCTTCTAAGGCGATTAGCAAACACAATGTACCATTAGAACACTGGAGTGATAGTTGATGGAAATGGGCCTCTATACACTTATGGAGATATTTCATTAGAAACCAGACGTTTCCACCTAGAATAGTCATTTAACACATTAACAATGTATAGTGTGTATTTTTGATTAATGTTATCTTTATTGAAAAAACAGTGCTTTTCTTTGAAAAATAAAGACATTTCTAAGTGACCCCAAACTTTTGAACGGTAGTGTACATGCGTGCATGTGTGTGTGTGTGTGTGTGTGTGTGTGTGTGTGTGTTGGTACATGTTTTGTCTTTGAGAGCATAATAAGCATCACAGCCCTCAATCTATTCCTTCTTTCTCAGATCAACCGCGAGGCTCATTGCCCTAGGTCTGTTTCATATTGTGAATTCATTATTCTCTGCTGGAATTGTGTTATAGCGTGCGTGTGTGTGCGCGCATGTGTGTGTTTTTGAGTGTCTGTGGCTGTGTGTGTGTGTGTGCGTGTGTGTACTTTGTTATTGCAAAGGAAATGACAGAGCATAGTATTATTTCCCATCTACCACATCCAGACCTCATATTTTAGAATCTATTAACTCCATGGCTATTGCAAATGCATCTCCAATGCCAATCACATTCCTTTTGAATTTTCAAAGATAGAGAGAGAGTGGGGAGGGAGGGGGTACGGGGGTGCAAGGTGGCTACTCATCACTCGTTGTGGCTCTGTGCTTGTTAAAAAAATCTAAATTTAAAATGTTTTCTTAAATGCAGCTTATGTGTACTGGAAAGCCTATGCGAGCTGAATTTTAAAATACCTTTGGCTTCATTGTTTTATTGTTTTTTTTCTTCCTCATGTGTATACAAGTGTGTGTCACGCAGCTGTTTCCATGGCAATATCTATCTGTGTGAGGAATTCATTAACCCTTTCTCTTCGGGGTTCCGTGTAGAAATCCCACGTAGAATACAGATAGGGAAAGAGGTAGGGATGCTACAGTGCTGATTTTGACTATATGTGACTATTTATATAATGCTACATATTTGTGGCGTGTAGTTTTTTGCTCTGGTGTTGACATTCATTGTACTGTGTGAAATGGAGGCAACTAAAGGCTGTTGCATCCAGGCTTT
This sequence comes from Pseudoliparis swirei, assembly GCF_029220125.1. Taxonomy (NCBI): domain Eukaryota; kingdom Metazoa; phylum Chordata; class Actinopteri; order Perciformes; family Liparidae; genus Pseudoliparis; species Pseudoliparis swirei. The sequence goes on along the minus strand of NC_079390.1, from coordinate 11,840,475 downwards.
GACATTTAAATTTAAGGAAATCTGAAATGAGGACACTTTGAATGCAAATAAGGGAACTACACGAGTTGCCCTTTTGCCACAGGAAGACAATGAGGGACCAATTGAAGCCCCTAATAGCTATACGGCGTCCTCGTAGAAAGAAATGTATTAAAACCGTGTTTGATAAAAGATGAATCAATGGCATGCTTGAAGTGTGCTTTAAAAAATACATGGAGTGTAAAGAAACAAAGAGGGATCTATGACATAAACAAGCAGGCTGCTTGTACCTACTCACAAATGCAAAGACAAACAAGCACACTTATACGCTCGTTCTCGAGAGGCAGAGCGAGGTAACGCCGGTGACTAACTGGAGGCTTTGCCGGACGGAGTGCGCGTCACAGGCGTGCTGTTTTGATATTGATAAACCATTGAGAAGATTAACCTCGTGTCAGACCTTTACAAACACTTAATTAATTATTTTGATTGTATCAATAAAAGGCCACCAGGGCCTGGTTAAATATGCACCACCCCAAATGTTCTATAAATGAAATGCACTGAGAGTCGCAAAGGGACGCGGGCGAGGTGTGGGACAGAATTACAGACTCGTATTAGTGTTTGTCCTCCATCAATAGCTATTTAGCATTGAGTGTTGTGCCCCACCCATGCTAATTTTGAAGCCAGCGAGCCAAGTGATATGAGATGGGGGGGGGTTTAAGTTTTCTCACTTAGGGGGTGAACAGGTAGGTGTTGAGCTGCTTACATTGCATGTAATAGCACAAATTGCACCGAATTGAAATGTCTTTTTTTGGAAGGTGGTGTGACACATCTAACCTTTTGCTTAGTCGCATTTGTATTGTTCGGACCCCCCGAGGACGAGCACCTCATGTCATCGCTATTGATCCATTCTGAAATATGTATTACATTTTCCCTGCCTGTCCTTAGGGCTACGACTCTCTTGTTTATGGTCAATGAGGACGTGTTCATTAATTTCCAATTATGTTGTAACATTGCTGTGAGCAATTCACCACGAGAACAAAACAAAGTACTGAGTGCTAAAGGTGAATGTCCGTCAATTTCATGGCCATGTTTAATAATCGTGAATGGATGTTATTTGATTTGAGGTCATAAATCATATACAGGATTTACAGTATTATGATCAATAGAGGATATTATTCATGATGCATCAGTCTGGCTTGTTGACATGATTGTGTTTTTTTCCTGCATAAACCTGAGATGGACCGAGCGGAAGCATTAGCATGCATTTCCCCCCTCGCTCTCAAGATTCAAGATTCAAGATGTTTTTATTTGTCACATACACACACAGGGTGTGCAGTGAAATGAAAGTGGCAATGCTCAGCAGGAATGTGCAAGGGCAACAAGTACACACTATTTACAAATAAAAAACAACACAATATTTACAGTAAGTGTGTGTGTGTGTGTGTGTGTGTGTGTGCCTAAGAGGGGCAGTTGTGTGGGTCTATGTGGGGGTCCTGGTGAGGTCGGAGTTCACAATCCTGATGGCCTGAGGAAAGAAACTCCGTCTCAGTCTCTCTGTTCTTGCAGCGTGACTACGGAGGCGCCTGCCTGACCGCAGCAGCTGAAACAGTCTGTTGTTGGGGTGGTGAGGATCCTTCATGATCCTGCCGGCTCTGGTTCTGCACCTCCTGGTGTACAAGTCCTGCAGGGTGGGGAGTGTAGTTCCAATAGTGCGTTCAGCCGAACGCACTACTCTCTGCAGAGCCTTCCTGTCCTGAGCGGAGCAGTTGCCAAACCAGGCTGTGATGCTTCCTGTCAGGACGCTCTCTACAGCTCCAGAGTAGAAGGACTGAAGGATCCTCTGGGAAACTTTAAATTTCCTCAGCTGCCTGAGGTGGTAGAGGCGCTGCCTTGCCTTTCTCACCAGAGTGTCTGTGTTTGTTGACCATGTCAGATCCTCGGTGATGTGGACTCCCAGGTATTTATACCGCTCACCCTCTCCACAGTAGTCCCGTTAATCCCCAGTGGTGAGTACGTCCTCTGTTGTTGTGCCCTCCTAAAGTCCACAATCAGCTCCTTAGTTTTGGTGACATTCATGATGAGGCTGTTGTCCTGGCACCAGAGTGACAGATCAGCAACTTCCTCCAGGTAGGCCTTCTCGTCGTTGTCGGAGATCAGGCCCACCACCACTGTGTCATCCGCAAACTTGATGATGGTGTTGGAGCTGAACCTGGCCACACAGTCATGTGTGTACAGGGAGTACAGTAGCGGGCTGAGGACGCAACCCTGGGTGGATCCTGTGTTCAAGGTGAGGGATTTGCAGGTGTGTGTGCCCACCCTGGCCACCTGTGGCCTGGCGGACAGGAAGTCCAGGATCCAAGCACACAGGGGTGTTCAGTCCCAGCTCAGTCAGCTTGCCGGCCAGACTGGAGGGGACTATGGTGTTGAAAGCTGAACTATAATCAATGAACAGCAGTCTCACATAGCCCACCCTCTGGCTGTCCAGATGAGAGAGTGTGGTGTGCAGTACCTGGGAGACAGCATCATCCGTGGATCTGTTTGGGCGATAAGCAAACTGCAGCGGGTCCATGGAGGAAGGGAGGAAGGCGCAGATGTAGTCCTTTATCAGCCTCTCAAAGCATTTCATGACCACCGAGGTGAGGGCCACTGGTCGGTAGTCATTCATACATGCTGGAGAAGCATTCTTGGGCACAGGGACAATAGTGGATCTCTTGAAGCAGGCGGGGACCACGGACTCAGCCAGGGAGAGGTTGAATATTGTGGTGAACACTGGAGCTAGCTGGTTAGCACAGGTCTTCAGTACTCGCCCAGATATGCCATCTGGACCTGCAGCTTTCCTGGTGTTCACCCTCAACAGAGCCCTCCTCACACTGTGCTCGGTCACAGAGAGTGTGTGTTCATCCCCAGCGGTAGAACTCACCTCGGCTACGCTTAACGGTGTTGTTGTTAGCCGGCGAGCTAGCGCTGTTGTTGCTAGCCTCAAACCGTGCATAAAATGAGTTCAGGTCGTCCGCTAGGGATGCGTCGGCACTCACCATTGCGCGGGGTCTGCTCTGGTAGTCTGTGATAGTCCGTAGCCCCTGCCATAGGCGCCTGGTGTCGCGCTGCTCCATCTGTGATTCCACTCTGTCTCGGTACCTCCTCTTGGCCTTCTTCACCGCCCTCCTCAGTCCATAGACCGCTGCCTTGTACTCGTCCATGTTGCCGGATACAAGACCGGAGTTATAGGCAGCAGTACGGGCGTTCACAGCTTCACGGATGGATCTATCAACCCACGGCTTTTGGTTAGGAAAGTCCCTAACTTTGACCGTGGGGACGATGGTGTCCGTTAGCGTTGCTATGAGGCTCATTGCTACTTCCGCAAACTCGCTGACGTCACTGGAACTGGATTGGATCATGTCCCAGTCGACAATACTCAGAGCGTCCTGTAGCTCAGCCTCTGATTGGTCAGACCACCGCATTCGTTCCTCGTCACTACCGCTTCCCGCGATCCTTTGTTTATACTCCGGAAGCAGAAAAATGGCGGCATGGTCTGATTTCCTAACGGAGGAGAGAGACAGCCTTGTAGCCTCTCTTGAATGGCGTATAGCAGTGGTCCAACGTTCTTTCCTCTGGTAGCACACGTAATGTGCTGGTGAAAGTTCGGCATGACTTTTTAGGTTTGCCTTGTTAAAGTCCCCTGCCACCACCACAGCCCGTCGGGATACTTGTTCTGATGCCGACATAACACATCATGTAGGTCCGATAGTGCTACGTCGGTGTCCGCTTGTGGTGGAATGTAGACGGCTGTGGTGATGACCGAGCTGAACTCCCGGGAAGGTAGAATGGACGGCATGAGATCGTCAGATGTTCCAGGTTCGGCGAGCAGGAACGAGAAAGAGTCTTAATGTTCTTGGGGTCGCACCACATGTTGTTAGTCATGAAGCACACCCCTCCACCCTTAGATTTACCAGACTCTTCCGTTCTGTCTGCACGGAAAACAGAGAAGGACTCGGTTGGGCATATGACTCGATCCGCACCAGCGGGTCAGCCAAGTTTCCGTCAGACAAAAGATGTTACAATCCCGCATGTCCCGTTGGAATCTGATCCTTGCCCTAAAATCATCCATCTTATTTTCCAGAGACTGGACGTTAGCAAGAAGGATGCTGGGCAAAGGTGGACGGTGGGCTTGAACTCTCAGTCTGTTCCGAATTCCGCTCCGTTTCCCTCGATGTTTTCGTCGTCTCCCCGTAGTAGCGGCTCCACTGTTGTTGCGGTTCGCTCGTACAATCTCCGCCGGCCACGCTGGATCGATGGAAAAAGTGGACAAAAACCCTTGTTTTGCGCAAAAGTTTATGTCCAAAAGTGTGCTGCGGTCGTATGTTGTTAGTGCCGATGTGTTTGTGGCAAAGAAAATATTAAAAATAAACACAAAAACTAAAAGAGCGCACAATCTCCGCGGAGCTGCCGCGACGGCGACTGGACACAGCCGCGCCATCTCTACTCTCTTGTGTGCTTTCTATGCTTTGAGTGTAAACAGCGCTCCTCACAAGTATTTGGAACATTGTGGTGCAGTTCAGCCTCAACGAGCAACGCACTGCTCTTTGATTGGGCTTTCTGCGGTAGCATAGCAACAATTGCCTGTCCGTCTGCTTCGAGGTAGTGCTTCAGAGCCGTGCGCTTTCAAAGCCTCCAATCTCATCACTGCGGTCAATGAATGGTGTGATGTACATTGAAGTCGAACCTTCATTTTCTCAAAGCTTGCCAGGTGTACTGTTGCACAGCGGGGAGGTGAGCTCTTGCAGCGCTGCTTTGAGCTGCCAGTGTGATCACAGTGTACGATTGCATGGTGAACAGTGGATGATCATTAAGTTTAGTCCTCCTATACAGATTCAAGCTGACTCACCTGCCTTCAAACTCCCATATACAGAACCTAGCACGGTGCTTGCATGGATCACAACTTTGAACTAGACTCTGACTTTATAGTCAGATAATGCCGTCGTGACTCAGATGGTCAACTAAGCTCCCAACTTTGAGAGGGGTTTGGCTTTTGTCCGGGGGGAATCGAGAGAACTGAAAAACACCTGTGGGTCTTACTACTGTCCAACCTTGTGCCTCATTGCATAGGTTTTGGTTTCCTCTTGGGCTCACTTCATGCAGCAGTGTGTTGTCACGACAACTCCTCCATCAGCAATGAATAGCTTCAAAATCTGATTGGCCACCGCAGGTGCCACCCCATTGTTCTAAACTAGGATTGGCTAAGTGCCCTGTCGGAGGTGGGATCTTAGTCAGAGGCAACCGTGACGACTTAACCAGACTTTTGTTTTCTAGGTGCAATTCCAGATTGGTGGCAATGCGCTGGGGCAGATAAAGTATAGGACCTTTATATTTAGATTGTATGTGTTTGTTAGGCACGTTTATCTTTTTTAATTTAAAAATAAAAAATCTGAAAGATGCTGGACGCACTACTGTGCATCCACTCCAGGTATGTCTGGGCTTGGTAACACAATACGGGAACGACAAAGGTCAACAAGTTCAGAATTGAGTCGGACCAATATTTCCGTCTGTCTCTCCGGGCAGATTTCCCGCTCTGATTTCCAAACCAAAGTGAGACAGCTGTGATAGCGCTTTAATTCAACCAGTAAAGGAGAGCGCTCTCACAGTGAGTTGGACTAAACATTAACTTGAGCTGTTGTTTCACCTCATGGTTACAGACTGCCCTGCCTTACATTGAACCTAACTTTGATTGTGGTCTCTAATCAAAGGGAGTACGCAAAGTCCCACAACACATCAGCGTTAAGCGAACCCTCATTAAGTCAGCCCCTTTTATGAAACACACATATTCACTTATCTCACTGATGGTGCAGTTGCCTGAAGAAAGGATGAAACATGTTAAAATATCTTTAAACACATCCGGTAAATATATCATCTGTTACTTAGCGGATTGGGGTGTGTGACGGATATGAACAGCAAGAGGAACAGGGAGTGACTGGAAGGCACCAATGCATTAACCATGTGATACTATTTATATCATAGGAGCATTGGTTACCCAGTAACTCACGTGTGTTATGCAACATATGAATGGAGCAAGAAAGAGCATGGGGCTGGGATCTCCTTGTCATAGATGCCAATTAAAGGGAATTGCAGTAATCAGGGAATGCTGCGAACAGGAGCACTATTGAGAGTGAGAGCGACTATGGCGTAAAAACACGGACTGAGCATGCACATACATTAAAGCATGGTGCCACATAGGCTCTAACTCCATATTGCACACTGCTCTACTCTGACTCTCACTAACATAACCTATGGGGGATGGACCGACTACACAAAATACATGTATGGACAAAGTCTGCTTTTTCAGCAATTATTCAGCACACAATTACTGTTGCCTTGGCACCTATATATGAATAAACTGATTAAAAAACGAGAGTACGTCAAGCTAGTTTATTCTCAAATTGCCTGGTGATTAATTTGCATTTAAATCACTGAATCCCATTTTGAAAACCAATGTGGTGCTAGTTAAGTATCTACGATGGATTAAAAAGGTGAAAGCCGACTGAATTACTAAATTTACAAAGTTGCAAACAAACATACATTATTCTCTCCATGTTGGGACTGGATGAAAATCACTGGAGTGGGTGTTTCACTTCTTCAAAAACAAGGGTTGTTAATATTTCTTTACGATGTTTATGTTAATGATCATTTTTTTCACATCCCATTTCAAACATAAGGAATTACCACTCGCCAAAATTATGTTAAATATAATGAATGGTGTGTCCTGTTAACCGAGCTGCTGAATAAATGTTATTCGATTCACTGAATAAGTGGACAGGGTGCAGGTGGCCACTCAGTGGCTGCTAAGAGGCTTCAGCACTGAAATATATTTGCGTTGATCATTAACAGTTTTGGCTCTGTTGAAGATGCATAATATTATAGGTTAGGTAATATAATGGTATTAATATTATTATTTGTAATAATTATTTCGAATGCAGAATAAAGTGAAGGCGACGGTTGGCTAGTGAACAAATGGCTCGCTGTTGAAAAGAATAATATTCAATCCCTACTAACCCAAAAGATCCACATCGAATGTAACTGACTAATGTTGGTCGGTATAGCAACTGGAACATTAAAACACATTTTAAAGTTCACCTTTATGATCTATTGAGGGTGTTTTTAATGTTCATTATTTAGTTTTTAGAGTAAATCTCATAAGAAATGGATGACATGAAATATAAATCAAGAGCATGGAAAATATACAGACCCTCCCTTTCAGATCATCCTACATGGTGTTTTATCGGACATTCAGTCACCATTAAGTGTGATTTAGAGAGAGTATCATTGTATCTGATGTTCAGAAGTTCAGAATACCTAAAGCGGACATTGCAACTCATTTAAGGATTTGATTTGTCTTTTTTGTTTGTCTCTCAGAGAAAAGACAGAAAGCATTGGGGGAGGAGCCATAGACCGCATGGAGACGAGGACGTCATGGTGTACCTGAACAACACGTCCTCAATACAGAGCTGGAGACAAATGACATGATGTTCTTTAAATATCTGAATGTTTGTTTGTGTGTGATGTATTATTTTTGTGCGTTTCCGTTGCCGCTGGAGAACCACAGGGAGACTCATCTGAAGCCACCGCCTCCGAGACGAGATGGATGCTGGACAAAGCCACAGAGGAAGAAAGACCAGGAAAGCATCCCATTCTCTTAATACTTTGATTTTAGTTTCAGATTGTCTTTGTGTGTGTTTTATGTATATTTATCTGGCAATTTAGCCTTTTTCTTGTGGATGGAAGAAGGTGGTGAATGGAACAAGGGGAATTGCATAGTCTGTGTCCGACTACCTGGACATGAACGTTTTTATTCATCTTTGATTTGTATCTTATCTTATTATTTGCTATATGTGTTACTTAATGATTGGACTGGTAGACAGTGAAGGTCTCCATGTTGATAGTTTGTGACTTAAAGGACCATAGATATAATTGCATGTAAGTCATGTTTGACTCCTTTCCATCATCCCACAAAGCACATTGTGATTACGTGATCAGATTATCAATGTATGACTCAATATAGCTATCTGTGCTTTGCCTTGTACAAGGTTTTTATATATCTTGCATTAAAAAGGGTGTAAAAGGTCTGTTTGAAAGGTGTTCAATCAGGCTTGGTTCTTGCAGCAGGAGAGACTTTATATGTTCTGTAAATGTTTGATGTCCAGACTGCTGAATGAACAAAGGGACTTGAAGGGCCTGCAGGAGACCAGAACTGGAGCCCATGGAACAAACACCGGGAACTCAAATCAGCTAATCATAGTAGTTTTAGTCATAGTTGGAGTTGCTGTAGCCATTACAGTTGTTGTTGTTGTTGTTTAATAGCTGTTGAAGTAACATTTGTATTATTAGTTGTTATAGTTATAATAGCCATAAAAATGTCACAGTATAGCATTCCATTCAAATGTCATAAATATTCAAGAATAATTTTGCATTGCATGCTATAAAGTGTCAAAAAGGTATGAAAGTGTCAAAATATGTTACATGTATCTCTCGCACGTGGGTTATGCTAAATAATACTGATACCTCTCAAGACTGAACGCGGAAGAAAACTCCCTGAACACAGAGCGTAGATATGAAGGCTAATGTAAGGTTGTGTTAAAGACCTCTCTCTCTCTCTCTCTCTCTCATCCATGAAGGGGACTAACGATCCTGCCTGCTAAAGAGACTAAAGCTGTGGTCAATTGGCTGATTAGGGGCGGGGCTGGATATGGATAAGAGTCTGGGGAAGCCAGCCAGACGACCCTGTGGGCCGGCTACGGATACAATCTGTGTGTGCGTTGATGCTGTTTTAGTCGCGCTATGGGCCAGGCGCTGGATAGTTTGATGGCGCGATTACCTGTTATTAGAAATAAATATAAGGATTCTTACAACTGTTGTTCTCTTATTCTGAAAACTGAAATAACTGGCAGTTACTCTAATAGAATTAGGAAGTAAAATAAAGGGTCTATGACTATTATTAATCGCTACTTGCAATTAGCAACACAACATTATTTGGTCACAGAATAGAAAACAATAAACAAACTTGTATGTACCTCTTGAGGATCACACCAGTTCAAACCATAGGATAACTGCTCGTCAGTCACTAAGTTATGAACATTGCTCGAACAGATGTCTAAAAGATTATTTGGATACAGGAAGTTGCGCATGTCTTCCAGAGTTCAGGCAAATAACACATAGCCTATTGTTGTCATCAACACATAAATACTGTTAGTCTTCAGGCTTTTGACCGTATGGTAAATTTAACGTCTAAGTGCGTATGAGTTGTGTTTCAGTGGGGGAGGGTCTCTCACGGTCAGCTGTCCGAGTTGAAGATGTTTTCCCTTTATCCTCCTACAGAGTGAAAGGCAACGTGTATGTGATACGAAAGCGTTATATATTATGCTGAAAGACGTTACGTGGAATGGGAACTAAAGTGAAATTGACTTTTTCTAGGAACATGGAGAGCTATTAAAGACTCATCTTGGATGAACAGGACATACAGATAGTGTCTCTGGATGGAAAACCACAAACTATTGAATGCATGTTGAAGTATGATTTGAATGTTATGAAGACCCTGACTTCAATAATGCCCCCTGCGACCTTGATGACATAAGTGACTTGCCAGCTACAACAGCAACTGTGAAGGTCATTCCATTGCTGGTGACTGCCTCCACCACCAGCTTGTGTGATGCCTCCAATTCCTCTGATGATACAGAGATTCTGTCCACACACAGCTCATCACCATCGACAAGACAAGAGCGATGAAAGTTTTTGGACTTTCCAAATCTCTCAGTTGATGTGAAGACGGGCTAATCTTGCATGTCTCCGAGAGCAGACATACCTGAATGTACCAAGTACATGAAGCATTAGCAGTATTTTGGGAACGCCGGCAAACAAGTTGAAATGGCATCAAATGGCCTCAAAAGGTGAAAACGGTATGAGGTAAGTGACCTACCAGACCTCCCTGGTGGTCACGATAAAGTTGTGAGACTGGGAGAAAGCTCCTGGTTGAAAAAATAAAAAAGACCAACCCCAGTGGAACTGTGATTGCATCAAAGATGGACCAGAGCTTCTCACTGTGGGGACGGGAGATTGTGGAGGCTGGACCTCCGGTGACAACACTGAAGGAGCGGTGGCCAGGTCTTTTTAAAGAGAGCCAAGTAAGACTACAAAAGTTGCATTCTCATGTTAATTTACCTAAAGTTGGTGGATGTATTACGCTTGCATTGAGCAGCAAATACCATGATATGGGGAAGAATCCCAACTATCACTTTAATTTCTCCTTTGCCAAATATCAATATCAACTTAGTTTTCATGAACAGCGTAATGATGTAGCTCCTGTTTGCAAATTGGTTTTCAAAAAAGTCCACAATGGTCCAAACTGATTTGGTCTCTTTCCCTGCTGTGTGTTCGAGGTGTTTGCAGAGTTTAACAGGATATCCACCACAGACCTGCAGAATGAATGTTTTTAATGCTGTGGACCGATACGCATCACACTTTGTCACAATCTTCAAGTCCAAGAAAGAAAGTGTTAGAGACGTTGGCTAAGTTATTCCAGCAAATTGATTCACGGGTAAATCCGTACTGTCAAACAATTGTTCCGGTGACACTCGTTTCATTGTCATGTTGACAAATGGCTTTGTACTGTCAGATTTGAATGTTGCATAACATTGAACTTTCTTTAATAATCATGCACTTCTAGAAATCAAATGTGACGTCAATGCACGCCCCCGTACTCGGAGGCCTCCCTGTTCTACTTGGTAATGATACCAGTAACTTCTACCCCACCTACTTTGTAAGTTCTTATAATTACATCTAATCCTTAACATGTGTGTGAAATTGTCAGAATTAGCATATGAATTCTTGAGTTATGGCCAGAGTTTTGTGTTTTGTGAGTTCACAGCGACCTTTAAGCAAATTTCATCCGTAAGTCCAAGTGGACTGGACTGACTTAGTGACAGACAACCCGAATAATAATCATAACATAATGCCATAAGCCAAGGCTCATGCCAGCTTCACATGAGCTAGGCTAGTAGCATCACCCAGAAGGTGAAGCAGCGACAGAACTAACTCTGTTTGCAGTCCATGTCACTGGTGCTAAGCCCGTTTGCCATGACATGGTTGTGTTTTTTGCACAAGAGTTACACTCGCTAGTTCAGGCTAACGGGCATGGCAATGAATCATGAGGAAGACTTCAATAATTAATTTCATTCCTCTTCTTTACTGGGCATCTGTAAACTGGTCAAAACTGTTTTAGGTTCACGAATGTTGATACAACTGCTAAATTCATGTGTGTGTGAAGTGAAAACATTACAGGCAAGACTGGAAGGCAGTGTAGGCGGGCCATATGACAGTGATCATTTACATTTCCTTGTTGTAATGTTGTTCTTGTTTGGTCCTACACAGGATTGTGACAGTGATGGTGCCTGGATGTACCTGTTGGGGTGCTGACTGCCATCAGTGAAGATGTGCCTCTCTCTATAAATCAACTCCCCTCCTCTTCTCTCTGTTCACAAATTCTCTCAGCTCTGCCATTCGTTTGCATGGCTTTATACCATAGCTATGCTGATGACACCCAACTGATCTTCTCGTTTCCACCGTCCGAAACACAGGTGGCGGCGCGAATCTCTGCCTGTCTGACCGACATCTCTCAGTGGATGTCTGCTCACCACCTGAAGATCAACCCTGACAAGACCGAGCTACTATTCCTTCCAGGGAAAGGCTCCCCCACCCATGACCTGACTACCACCTTCAACAGCTCTGTGTTGGCCCCTACCCTGACTGCCAGGAACCTCGGGGTGACACTCGACAGTCAACTCTCCCTGACGGCCAACATCGCTGCGACGACGCGTTCCTGTCGGGACATGCTGCACAACATCAGGAGAATACGGCCTCTTCTTACTCAGAAGGCGGCACAGGTTCTGGTCCAGGCTCTGGTCATTTCACGCCTTGGCTACTGCAACTCCCTCCTGGCTGGTCTACCTGCTAAGGCCATCCGACCTCTGCAGCTCATCCAGAATGCAGCAGCTCGACTGGTCTTCAGCCTCCCGAAATTCACCCACACCACTCCGCTCCTCCGCTCTCTCCACTGGTTACCGGTGGCTGCCCGCATCCGCTTCAAAACACTGGTCCTGGCGTACCGTGCTCTAGACGGATCGGGCCCCGTCTACATCCGGGATATGGTCACACCGTACACCCCGGCACGTTCGCTCCGCTCGGCAACAGCCAATCGACTTGTGACTACTGCACCTCGAGCTAATCACTCTACATCCAGACTGTTTGCTGTCCTGGCTCCTCAGTGGTGGAACGAGCTCCCCACTGACATCAGGACAGCAGAAAGTCTCTACATCTTCCGCCGGAGACTGAAAACACACCTTTTCCGACTATATCTGGATTAAAACACAGATGTGCACTTCAGTGGCACTTAAATAGCTCTTACTTATGGTACTTTTGTAGTTCGACTATGTTGAGGAAATGTTACTTCCTGTATTCTTGTTGTTCTTAGTTTGTATTCTAGGTTGAAATGTACTTATTGTAAGTCGCTTTGGATAAAAGCGTCTACTAAATGACATGTAATGTAACTCCACCTTGACCTAGTGTCTTCTGCCATCATTATTGAGGGAGGTATTGTAATGGTTGATCTCCTGAACCAACCTCGCACACTTTGCCTCTTATTTGGGCTCTATGCTTTACTCTTGGACTACCCTAAAGCCATGAAAAACACTTCAAACTTCATTCAAAGAGTGATGATTGGCTTGGGACAGGACACACTCCCACCAAAACTGCAAACTCATAAAAACCTCCTGTCGAGGTAGAATGTAAATAAGCGTGAGTTTTGACGTTTTGCATTAGATCAAGGATAAAGGATGTTTGAAGCACTTAAGTTAGACAAGTAACATGAACGTGGTCGTTTTAAGGCAATCGGTTTGCATGATTTTAACAAGTAAATTGTACTGTTAATGTTTTAGTTGCAGAACAAGTAACACTAGCTGGCCCAACTTAAATACATGTGTTGTTTGGAATACACACAAAGTATATTTCACTTGAAAGAATTTAGTTGTAAGAAATAGTAATTTCAAGTAGGCTATACTAGTCACAAGTACATCTTGAGTAAAGTTGTAAGTACTCCTGACTCACCTTTATTTAGTTACTTAAACTAAATAAGCATGTGTTGATAGATATTCAACTTTACTTGCTTGTAACAAGTTCCTTTTCTTGATTATTTTAAGGCAATCGGTTTGCATGCTTTTTTTAAAGTAATGTGTATTACATTTAACAGTGTTAGCAGAAAGGAAGACACATAATAGATCCCCCTTTTCCGCTTTTTCCATTATAAGTTCACGATTGCAGATTCTAAAGACTACTTCAAATTATTTCCAAAGTGGTTAAAGACACCTTTAAACTTTTGCTACACAACAACAACATCTAGATTTGAACTCTGGACTGAAGTGAAAAGCCGAGGCAAAAAACAAAACAAATACGCGCACAAACTATTCTGCACAAATAGTCTTTAAGAACTAAACTGACTTAACTCAAAGTCCACGAGCTAACCTTTCTCAAAAGCTTTCACACACATCTCAAGGTCTACTTTGACGGGTATGTTTATTTAAGAAATTACATTATGTGGCATAAACACTTTAAGTTTAGGGTTAGGCAGGAAAACCACTCCGTAAAAAACATCAGGGTTTAGCCTCATTTATGTACATAAACAATGTGAACCTTTCACAAATGTAACTTCCCAATCCGGCTGTGAAAGCGTGGAGACAAATGTCTTCACTCTTGTGATGCAACAAGTAGTCTGTGATCTCTGAAAGCCAGTGTGTGTGTGTCTTGCAGATCATGTTATGTTAATTGCTCTCCCTTGGGTGCCAGGTCACGGTCAGTCATGGTGTTGCTTTTTTGATGCACTGTATGTAATTGCAATGCCATTTCTTTTTGAAAATGTCCAAATGATGTCAGACTTATGATTGGGGGATTGAGTATTGTCATGTTCAAAGGCCATGCCTCATCCGACGCTCGAGCACTGAAAAGCCAAAATACAAATGTATAATAATTCAACTTTTTTTTATTCTTCTTCTTTTAGATCGACGCCCAATAAGTCATACAAAAAAACATTATAATCAATACAGAAAACATTAAAGAAAGAAAACATATTTATTTGCCATCTTCAGTGCTGTGACATCCCCTGTGAGAGGGACAATACTCATATGGGTATGGATGACATAGTCCAAAGCAACAACTACATGTTGAGTATAACATGTTTAAAATATATATAAGCCCTGGACTGATTGATTCTTCACAGTGGCTCTGGGCTCTGACAGTGATGGTGGTGATGAGGAGTATAGCACAATGATGATGAAGCAAATGTGTAGTGTGAGTATAATATCCTGGACACGCCACATTTCTTTTACATGTATTATTGTCGGCTAAGAGCCCCCCCCACACACACACACACACATCCCTATCATAACAGAAATGGCTCCATGGTACATCAGCTGCTGTCAGCTTTTGTCCCACTGACACTCCAGTGGTGACAGCATCGGGTCTACTCCTTTAAATGAGCCTTTGCGCAGAGCCTTCGAATCACCACAACTGCATCAGTACTGGCTGGGTTGCTTAGCAACTGGACAGCACAGAGATCCCTGAAGAAAACCTCATCCTCTGTATAAAACACGAGCTTGTGGGATTCTTCAATTGTGGTGTGCGCGTTAGCAGTTTCCAGTGAGGACGTGCATGCTTCAAATACACCGGCGCCAGTCCTGGGTCGCCGTGAGGAATTAAACGAATAGAAATAGATACACTTAAAACCACGCTGTGTGCGCGCGCGTGTTTTGGGGTGCTTACGTGCCGCGTGCGCGTCTCTCTGTATGCGCGTGTTTCCAAAAGAATTGTAGGCAAAAGTGGAAGAAATGCACGAAAACGCACCGGCACACACTCCCAGCATCCCAATGGGTGCTCAGAGAGAATAGACAGACGCGACTCAGTGCATGGACACACTGTCGCTAAGGAATTCACCGTAGGTGTCCCCCCCCTCCCCCCGCCTCTCCCACACGCCACCGTTCTCCCCCCCCCCCCTCCTTCAGTAGACTAGGACATCATTTTAATTTCAACTAAGAACTCCAAAAGACAATCGAAAGGAGTCCAGATATCCTCGGCATATCTCTTTGGACTGTTGCGCGTCTGTCATTTGCTCGGTGTGTCGAGGAGAAGCGGCGCGGACCCACATGAACGTGTTGAAACGCCATTCGACGTTGGACAGCGGAGGCAAATGGACTTTTTCAAATAGGTACGCTATCTTTGACATACCGACTCCGTGGTACACGCACTGTCTATAAGGGGGGCATCCATATTTCCCGGTGTCTAAATTGTTGTGTTTTTTTCCCACCAGAGGAGTGATATAGCCTGCTCTGACGTCTGCATCAGATATTACCCAGTGATTTTTCAATGTGCATTTTCCCCTCAGTGACTTTGCGCTGATCTACATCATCAGCAGCAGCGGCAACGGGGGTAGGGGGGGGGGGGGAGAGAAGAAAAAAAAGGGAATGAAGATTTCATTTTTCTTTTTTTATACCCACCGCTCCCCTTCAGCCGACCAGCCTTTCCAGCTCAAAAAAATATCTTTTAACAACATCACGTTGTGGAATAGTCTGGCGCCAGAGCATCGCTGGAACCATGCCTCTTCTGCAGATTTGGACTGGGAGATTTCATCCACCGATTTGATCATCAAGAGGCTGCTGCTCAGTCATTCATGCCAGTGTTTGTTTTTTTAAGGGGAAGAGTACTTGTCATCACTTTCAAAAGTATTGTGTGTGCTGTTTTTTGAGCAAGATGTCTGATCTTCTGGTGTTGGTCGAGGGGCTCTGTGACCTGCACGGATTTCCATAGCCGAGGAAAACAGCGGGGGCCAATTACGAGATAAAAAAAAATCAACAACCGAAGAAGCCTATTATAATGAACACATCGCATGCGTAGATGTAGGTTAGTTTCTTCGGCATTTTTAAAAGGCAAATTTTTTTAAATTGCCTTTTTTTACTTTGTGAATTTTCTGGAGGACCACTGGACTGGTTGGATTATAGAAACTATATCTAAGGATTTGTGGAGATGTTGGGTCGTCAAGAAGATAAATTATGTGGAATTTTCTCTGCTCTGGCGGCTTTGTCCTTCTTCTTCTGCTTTGTTCAAAGGTAAGAAAACGTCGCCTTGACCAAAACAATAAAACAATAAATTCCTGTTCACACTAACAGACCTTATTGTCGGTCAATAAATGGCTGAGATGTGTCAAATCGCATAAACAGGGCACCCAGGCCTACTTATTAGGGGCATTACTGCCGATATATGCTCTATTAGACGGTGCTGTGGCGCGCGCGAACGTAAAAACATGCGCGTGCACCGTATCAAGCCTATTGTGAAACGTAACTCCAGATATCAAAATGGGGATGTGTACTGGAAACGGAGACTCTCATTATGATGATGTCCAGAGTGACAGCCCTCATAGGCTATGGTGGCCGATGATTAGCTGATGGGATCAATCAGCCGACAGTCGATTGATTACTCCAGGGTAAAAGCAGCCAGATCTGTCTGTGGCAACACATGTCCGGAAGCTTACTTTATGTATTCATCTCTAACAACGTAAATCCTATTCATATAATTAACCTGGTTGTATAGACCATAACCAAATCAATTACAACCCCCCCCCCCCCCCCAAAAATAATCCCTCATCGGCTGTTGTTTTTAAAACAGGAGGGAGGGTGTCCGATTTAACGTTTCAATAAATACGGTTTTGTCTCGTTTTTTAAGATGTTTAGCCTACAGTATGAATAACTGCACAGGCCTTGAAGAACATCATCACAGTCCCCAATCTCCAGATCAGTCCCTTTATTGTTTTGTTTTTAAAGGCACTGATACATATCCCTCATGGCCCACTCCTTTTCCTGGGCTGCAGCAACCTGCAGCCTCACTTGTAAGATTCAGGTGCTCAGGGAGAAGTGGGTTGCACTTCTTCTTTTTTTGGGACGTTCTGATCCCATTGCATTAACCCAGCATTTCGAAAGAAAGGGGTGTGATCCTGCATGTGTTTCAGGTGTCATTGATAGTCTTCTCGTAATGATGCACTCAGGTGTCAAACGCACAAGTCCTGTAACCGGCAAGCTTGATGAACAGCTGTACTACCTATGCGCTAATTGAACAGAGCTTCCCTGACTGAGCCGAGGACTTGTGCCCCTATCAGGGGAGCAATTTTAACCCACTTCCTCCTCCTCCTCCTCCTCCTCCACACGCTCATTCCACAGCCTCCCCGTAACAAGGAACCTCAGGTGGATAGCCGGTCTCGGTCAGGTGATGCAGGTCATGGCACCAATGTTATAAGTGTCAGTCAGACTAGTGCGAGCGATGCGTTCCTCCCGAGGATAGTCTGCCTTCAGTCCAGGCTCAGCCCAGTGGAGCTTGTGCCTCTGACAGCACAGAGGGAGGCTGTGTTTAAATACATGGCCCACGAATAATATGGCCCATCTACTTTACTCAGGCGGAAAAAACAACAACTTTAACGTTGTTACTTTTAATGCCACTTTTTTGAAGGACCCACATCAATAAAATGCTTGACAGGTGGATTACATCCTTTAACCTGATTAGATTAATACACTGGAGGTGTGGTACAGAGGGGGGACATGCATAGACAAGGCACATTGCTTAACCTTCCCCATGACAACACAACAGTCAACATGCTTATAAATATATTTGTCTGCCAACTGACTATAAAAAGCCCCCCCAAAAAAAACATTTGCTAAAATATATTTGTGTGGTGAATGTTTATTCTTCTGTGAATGTGGTTAACACCCATGTGAAAGATTCAAACTAAAGTTGACTTAAATTTAGGATGAAATAGATTAAATATGATGACTTTTGAGGAAAAAGGAATCGTGGATGAATGTTTGTGTTGGGTGTTGTTTAATGCATCCTAACTCCTTATTCCCTTTGGTCAAATCCTCACCACGTTGGCGTTAGAGCTTCCTCTTCCAACGTGTCATTAATGTTGAGACCAGAGAGCAGGTGCAGTCATCATTTATCATACAGTTGGTGAGCTGGAGAGAAAACAAAATATCTATGACAAAAGTATCAGACAGTCTTCATCTTTCTCCCACCACTTAAATGGCTCTTACACTTGTGGTTTGTCCCCTCAGCTCTTACACTGGAAGCACCGGAATGTCTCTGGCCAAGACCACCGTGGACAAGTTGCTGAAGGGATATGACATCCGTTTAAGGCCTGATTTTGGAGGTAGGTGTCGCGGCTCTGTCCTTTTTGGGGTCTCTGCTGTCGACGGTGTGTGCACAATGATACTCACGAGTCATCCCTCTGAAATCTGTCGGAGAACGGGGGCCTGTGGCAAAATACAGGGGAAGGCTTTGATGTGACTGCTACCGCGTCATTACGATGCATCTATTCGCATATCGAAGATGGCTGCTCCTCGAGAAGTGGGCCACACATGGAGAAGAGCAGTCAAACATAGTGCATGGTCTTTGTTTTTTTTAATACGAAGGACGGTGAACATATTGATTTTTGATACCTTTGTGATTTTTGCAGGACATGGCAGTGCTTCTGAGCATTTTATCTGCAAATCAGGGAAAGCACTTTTGCCCCATTAACTTTTATTGGAAATTGTGCATCTTTTTACATCCACTCTTAAGAATAATGGATAATTAATTATTTTGAGAATTTGAAGGCGTGGGAGAACAACTCATTAGTGTATGTCATTCGGGCTGATTGTTTTGCTGAAACGATTCAGCCACAATAGATGTTAAGCAATATTAAAAAGAATATTTCTTTTAACAGCATACTAGCCTGATGGCTAATGATGTATGACCACCAATGGGCTACTTAAATCTAAAATTAAGGGTTTCCAGCAAAACTATTTTCGCAAATTGAGTTTGGCACTTTGGTATCATTGTGTAGGATTATCTTCAAAATGAAGCTTCCTGTTTCATGGTTCAAACATTGGCAGCCGGGCCCTGGTCTGTGCGAGGCCACTCACTGAAGACGTCATAACACAACTCTGAATGACAGCCGCACTGATGGCTCTAATTGAATACAGTATATGATTGTATCTATTAATTTCAGCACCAGCGTTTTTATTTTTTGCTGGTCATGTGCTTCAAAACTTTGTGTTCAGGAAAGCTTATTGCTACATTAAAGAAAACCCCAAAAACACAACACAGAAGGCTTTTTACTTCCAGGGAATGTTATGCGAGTGTGATATTAATTTAATGAGAGTCTGTCACCGCTTGAATTTGCTCGAGCTCTTTAGTGTTTCATATAGACAAACACAGCTATCCAATATGTAAAAATGTCAACATGCTGAAAAAACCTACTTTCAAAATTGAGAATAGACCATTGTTCAGCCACAATTAATTAAAATTGTAGTCATAAATAACAGACGTGACCTTCAACTTATTAAAAAAATACATTTTAATGAATGATAGATAGAGATAACGTTGCATGACTCACCTACAAAATATCTGAATGTGCTATGCAGTCAGTTTATTTATAAAAAAGCATTTAACAAATCATATAATGATTACATGATACACGATGACGTTCATGGCCTCAAGAACTTCACATACATAATTCACTCTGGCAGGTTGGCTTTTTATGTGAAGCTAAAAAACATTTTTAAATTTGGAATATTTGATCTTTTTCAGGTTTAAAAGTACATCAGTTTACATTTCTTTTGACATAATTTGGCCTCTTACTATTATTATGATTATTATTACTATTATAGATTCAATCTAGTTTTTGGCTAATACATATGTACTATCCCCAGCATCTTCTCTAAACAGGCTTCATGCAGCAGCTTGTCAGTCATGCGACCACATCACACTTTATGAGAACGAGAGCAAGCAGTGAAAAGCATATAGCAGGTGCGCCTCCTCATATAACCTTCCTCTGGTTGGGTGCTCTGGCAAAAACAGATGCTCTGATGAAGGCGTACGCGCCAAAATGCGTTAGCCTAATGTTAACCATTGTAAAAAATATGTTATAGTTGAGGTTACGTCTTTGAGTGTGTTTCTTCATTCTGTGTTTTTGATCACTGCCATTACAAAGTTGTAACATAGATTCGGTGGAAGGAAATGAGAGCGAAGAAATGTCTCATTCACAACTGTCAAACTGTTGAATAAACAGTAGTTATGAACATTTCAAATTCAATACATTTTCAATTTGCAGCCAATTTCATTGGCGGAATTATCATCCAGTTGCTTTTCTAACATATTCAAACCGTACACACTATTTTATGACAGTTGGCGGCAATTATAACCAATCAAAATGACTTTAAAGATGTTCTTGTCTTCCTCAGTAGCAGTTTTGTAACAGTCAAAGTTAAAGCAGACAAAAATTACAAAATGTGACCAAGAAGTGTTAAAAGTTTGTATCCCATTTTGGTGATAAACATGAATAAAAACACATATGAAAGAAAATTTATTTTTTGTTTATAAAATCACACATAATTAAAAATGCACATCTTGTCCACAGTAAATTATGAAACAATACATTAATTATGATCAGAAGATTGGATAAAAGAGGCATATGCACAGAATATTGATATGTAAACATCTGAAGATATTTCTCAATTCTTTGGTTCCTTACATTTGATAGCAAACAGATAACCGATGGATTAACGACAACAACACCAATTTGTTTCACTTCAACTGTGAGTTCATTAAAATGCAAGAACATACAAGTGGTTTGTTGGTTATAGGTTAAATCATTTTTTGTATTACACTTTGTTATTAGACGGTTTTACACATCTTTAGAGATACATTGACTTACATTTCTTCGTCGATGTTGGCTTCTGAAGTATTTGTTGGCTACTGCGCACTTTTCTCAAGCAGCCTGTGAACGCATTGGAGTGGTTAGAGCAAGTTTTAGAGAGTGAGTATCCCAGGCAGAGAGTAACTGTGCTTTACCCTCAGGCCAGGGGAGCTATAGTCCATCAAGTCTTGATATTCAGTCAGCTACTTCTCCTGTGACACACACTGCTGACGACCTTCAGCTCTGGAGATTTAACAGGGAGGGTCTTAATTTGGCACAAAGCTGGACGTACACTGGACTGTGGCTCCTGACTGCCTGGCTAACACCCATAGTTGAAATCAAAAACATCTCACAGATGTACTTCGCTGGAAAAAATATGTTTGGCAATAAAGATGCCATGTGATTTTACTGATGTGGCCACCAGCATATCAAGGTGAAATACCCACTCTGAAGTCAGTCTATTCAGACCCCGCCCTCGACTACTTATTGGCATGTGAGCCAAACTGGAATTCAAGAAATGGGACCCAGACCCACATTGCAGCTGTCCCAGAATTCAGTATCTTGCAGGGAAAAGATAATTGTACTTTGTTTTGTCATTATAGTTATTAATATTATTTAATTTATTGAAAAAAACGTTTCATTGTAACTTTCCCCTGACTGATGCATCTATTGCAAATGGTGTCTGTTATGATAAATTATTGAGATGTATAGTCAGCAAGATAACCAGAGCATTGCCTACACTGCAAAGAAAGTATATATATTTTTTATTGAGCAATGTTTTCTTTCTTTCTTTACACATTTAAGGTTTAAGAGCGTAAATAAAACTGTATGCATACTAGCATAATATTATTACTGCCTAATACATTACTGGAATTTTAAAGGTGTGCTTTGTCAGGAGAAACGGCACATATGTTTGTGCTACACTCTGCCTTGGTCATTGTAATGTGATTATAAGTTACTGTATTTTAACATTGGGTACTAGAAAGGACATATGGCTTTGATATAACAGTGATTATAATACCTTGGAAAAAGATTATACAGTATGACAGTAATGGGAATTTCGATACAATATTATCATCACAAATAAAATTACAGTGAGTGACCAGCAAGTAGTATGATATTTGACCATATACGTCAAATTCTTTATGGGGTCACATTAAGAGTAAGAGAAAGTGTTTTTATAATGCATTATAGACATAGAAAGTGCCACCGTAAATGTGTCAGTGCTGTTTATCTCCTTTTTAATATTCAACCCTAATGTAATCAGGATGAACATTTTTACTTCCAGTTTCTTATTCTGTAGTTAAACTTTCTCACACTGTCGCTAGCTTTTACTAGATCTGGCAAATGTGTGTAAAGATGTAAAAAGCTTTATTCTACAAGGTGTGCCATATCCCACATGAGAAACTACTATTGGAACCACCGGGATCCAACGCCTTGGTTGGCCAATACCAAAGTTCACAGCAATTCCAATAAGTAAGGCCAGTTTGACGTCTATATTGTGGCATAGTTGAACAACTTGTTAGAGGGTTGAATTGTGTGTTGTGTTTGGTGACATGCTAGACAGGCTGCTCTGAAGAGTGAACGATCATGATAAGAAGAACTGTCTGTTTGGAACGTTCCCTGACTTTCAAGAAAGCAATTTAGATTCATCAAGGAACTTAATGACTGTAAAACATGCTCGCAATATTCAGAGGGGACATGGAGGTGTTTAAATCTTCGGGGTCGTCTCATTTGAGACTGATTTGAGGTATCATCATTCATGATTGGCTCAGAGAGATCTGGATGAAATGGCAAAAAGAAATAATCAAGCAGAGCACCATATACAAAGATACTGTGATGTTCTTAAGAAGGAGCTGGGCCCCCTCGAGGGTTTTAAAGTGAGAAAGCACATCGATCAAGAGCCCACCCCATACTATTACAAGTCCAGCTTGTGCTAAGAATAGAAAGAGTGGGAGCATTTGTACCGTCTGGAGATTATTGGGCCATTGCAAGTTCCCAAGTGGATGGCACCCATTGTATCAGTCATAAAAGTAAAAAATGAACATAAGCCCAAAATTAAAAGCACAAGGATTTGTGTAGAAGAGGCCAAATGTGTGCCACGAAGAGCCAACTGTCTGCTTATTTTCACGCCAACCAAAGAATCCCTGTTGTGATTAATATCCTTGGTTTTGTGGTATTGGCATCCAGCCTCACCATTTTCCATAAGCAGTTCACACACTGTATCGAGGAGGACCTGCTCCTGTCCCAGATGTCCTGTATTGGCAAAAAGCAGTATCTGGAAGACAGACGCAACCTTTGAAGTAAACCACAACACTTGTGAGGAGATACATGAGGATCATCTGAATCCCTCTGGTTTGAAAAGCCGTTCCCAATAGTCTTGTTGGGTGGCCCGACATGGACAAGGAGGTAGAAAACAAAGTAAATCAAAGAATGCTTCTACCGTCGCCTTACACAACTTAGATTTCGGATCAAATATCTGGTTTGGAATTGTGAATGCTCACTGAAAGTAAACTCATGGCCTCACCACAACTAAGGGTCTGCAGTCTAGGCCCTGCATGGTTTAGCAGGGCAATCAGTTCAGACAGTGAAGGAGAGCTTAAGGAGAGGAAGAGGGACCAGGACAGGTTTGTTTTGTGTTCGGCACCGTCTCATGCCAAGGATAAACATGAGCTGCAAGTTTCTTTGAGCTATCCAAAGCCAGAGGGGCCCTGTCTCATTAATGTCAAGACGGCAGACAGGAGGGCCTTCAAATTGCACTGAAACCATCTTCGTTTGGTGACTTATGATGATAGTGTCAGTTTTCCAAAACCTCTACTGGCAGCAAAAGACACTGTCTGCACCAGTGCACCTGGTACCATCAATGTTGTTGCCAGGAGACCAGAGAATGGCAGACAGTTCAGACTTAAGGCTAGAACCTTCTCACAATAACAAACAGGATCTTTTACACCATCAACCCCTGATTGCCAAGAGCCTCCTGCACCTGTAACGTCTCATGTGACACTAAGGATCTTGCAAGGCCGTCACTTGTAAAAAATCTTCCCGTTGAGTTAAACATGTTTTGTTTTTACGGTATTTCTCCTTTTATGGTTGTTAGTTAATCCCCTGTGTACATCTCAGCGACTTGTTTTTCTTTGTGCATGCTCAGGGACATTAATCTACAAGATTTACAGTTTGCTTTGCTTTTCTAGTTTACCCAGCTGAGAGGAGTAAACTGCAGCTGTGGTTTGGTGAATGCCCTGGCAAAGACCTACAGTGGACACAACATGTAGACTCTTGAAATGATTCATCCACAATAGTAAAGGCTTTTAAATAACACTTTCCTTGTGGTTCTGAGATTATGGCGCCTGGATTGCTTTATTGTACAGCTGCCATCGGGATTCTAATGAGTATCACCCAAATGCAACTAATGTGCTCTTTTAAGATGTGGATTACCAGGAAATCTGTTTTCTATTCTAGCACAAATGCATTAGCTATGTAAAGCTTTGCATTTTGTCACACTATTTATTATTAGGATACTTTTTTTCTTTTTGTGGGAAGTTTTTGATGATAAAAAGTTAAAATAACAATATCCTTATAGTTTGACTTAACATCTTTGATGTTATTTTTTGGGAATCAATTCACACTCATGAGAGAACAAAACGTGTCATGCACGAGGAAAGCGACACAGGGATAAACGCTTACACAAAACATTTAGCAACTAACTGGCACAGAACAAGGAGTTGACACAGACTGAATACAAAAGGGAACAAGGCACAGGTGGAAACAATGAGGGCGGGGCTTGCAATCACACAGGAGGGCAGCACACGAGGAGGGAGGAGTCTGAACCGAGAGGCAAGGTGAGTGACAGACAACACAACAGAAACAGACAGTGAACACAGAACTACCCAGAAGGTCCGGGTGTAACACTGGCTACTGAAATCCCTAAGTCTAGAGAGAAAGTTGTCAAGTCGGCAACACTAAAGCCACTCCCCCAAAATGATCATTATGAACATAAACATATCATATGAAATCAAATTAAAATAAGACCAATAAGAGTCCAATGATTGAATTCGAGCTGAATGATTGGACAGGCTTATAAGAGGTCCTTAAACAGCCACAGACACCAGATTTATGTTCTTGCTTTTGTCAGAGATTTATTTATTGCTGTCCAAACCTCGCTTTTTAAAAGTTATTAATGATTTACATTTAAATGCATTTTAATTGAGCTTTTTGTTGCTCATTTAAAAAGATTCAGAGATGTATTATGCTACAGTTCAGTCTAACACTCAGCTGGCCATTTGCTAGAAAGAAGGCCTTATGTATCATGCAGCAATGTTGACAAATATGCGATTTATCATGATAATCACATAAACACCCAAATTCATTGCAACATCGACAATAATGGCTATCTATAAAATAAATTCTCACTTTTTGAATACACAGAAACATGTATGCATTCAGGAGTGCTTGAGGCCATGCATGTCTCTGCATCTATTGATTATTTCTCAGTCGAGCCGTCTTCCATGACAACATAACTACGACTGCAAATACTGCTTCTCCTGGACAACACTGCCCACCTTGAAATATCCAAACCCTCTGAAACTCATGAAACATGGCCTCAACACATGTGTGCGTACATGTTGGCACGGTTGGATGGCATGCTCTATGATCATGAAGTGGTTGTCATAAACGACCCATAAAATGCAACTGAATAAATTTATTAAGTAGAGTAATGAAATACATGACCCAGATAAATCAGTTTCATAAGAGGCCCATTTAATTATTAACCAGTCTCTCAATGCATTTACAAATATGGTGTGTTACCTTGAAGTACACAATTATATAAAAAATGTTTTTATCAGCAACAACATTAATGTTTTGACTGTTTCTTTTCCATCGTGGGGAAGACAGTTATGCTGCTTTGCTGTAATCGTGCTTGACAATATTGTTACCTGTAACATGAGATTTCAAGTTGGACATATATTCTACCAAACTGTACACAGCGATTGTCTTCTCTGCTCTTTACTGCATACAAAGGCTCCTGAAGTGTCTGTTGCTCCACCTAGTAGTATCAGGTCATGTGTGTGTCTTCATCTGGGTATGTGTAAGATCCAGTAAGAGGTTATTTATTACGTTGTGGTGCAGTTTTGCACTCAGGGGTCATGGACATTGCCGATTGGGGTTTGACGGGTTGATCTGACGTTGCTTCTCTCGCTATTATTGATTCGCACAAGGAACTGGAATCATGTCGAGTAATCGGTCATCAGTGGGCAAACTTTTTCAGATTCTATTGATCTCAATATTTAAAAGAACAAAACATATAATTAACGTGACGTCCAGTCAGTTGCAGGAGGTAGCAGGAGCCAGCTCAACCCTAACCTCCGTCTCCCACAGAACATATTTTAAATCAAGCTGTCCTCAGCACAGGAGTGGGTTTTATGATCTCAGCTTCCACCATTAACAAAGCGGGAAGGGTGACATATCACCAATGTCATGAACATGCCATTTCATCCGGCTCAGCTAAGTGCACAACATGTCTGGACTACAAAGAATCGAATTTCTTCAAATCTATATTTACACTCAGCACTAAAGCATTTTATGGATAGTTAAATGCTGCTGGGTTGGGATCACGTTTAAGACAATTAGACATGTATGTATACGATACCAGGCATGGCAAAATATCTGTTAAAAAACAAGTGCTGATCATGAAGAGCTATCAGTGAAGTTGAAAGCCCCTCTCCACTAAATATAGTTGACAAATGTCCAGGGGTCATCTGAAGCAAGCACTTTTGCAATGGTGACTTTGGATGAGCTCGTCGTCTTAGAGAGAATGCCTGGAGAATAAGTCCTTGAATAGTTGATGTACGCAGAACCAAATATATACAATTAAAAACATCAATACTCTTTCTGTCATGAGTAACTATGTAATCCGCTTGCTGGCAAGTCAGCATCAACAAATGAACTGCAACTACAGAGATGAGTTGATTGAACCTGGACTCTGATGCAATGCGTTGCGAATTATACTTCAATTGATTCTATTTCAGGTCGATGACAGTAGACAGCTACGGTCTGCAAAATCATCCAAAACAGTTATGAATAATGCTGTATAGCAGTCGTGATTGCTCTGGAAATTGTATTTGTACTGTATGTAATGTATTTCATGCTATTCAGCTTTTTTTGCAATGGTTGTTGATTATGTCAGCATTTACATTGTCTTTCTCTCCTTACTATACTGAACATGGTAAACAATTTAGATTATCAGCACAAATACGGTTCTCTAAAGTTACTCTCCCTCCATAGTTTGGTGTAATAAACAGCAATACTGGCTTAGTGTGTATTAAATGGTATTCTGTCAGTTGTGCAGCAGAGAGAAAATTAATTTCGCCAAGCATACTGTTGATGTGCATAAACAGGATGACAAAGAAACTGGAGAGCCAGTAAATGTCGAACAGAAGGTGCCGTACGGGGGTGATTTATGGAGTGTTGTCATTTGTTGTAGATAGCCCTGCATATTTTAGAAATCCTTGTGACTTGTGCTCAAAAGTGGAAATCTGTTTTGTGATTATTTTGGATTACTTCAAATAAAAGGCGTTCAAAGGTGCATGTGGAGATGCAAAATGTTTCTGCGCGGGATGTATTACTGAAGGTTCACTCGAGTATTTATAAGGCAAAAAGGACGGAAAAGAATGTGTCCTGTCCTTGGGCTGTAATGTCCCACATGGACATTCAATATGAACATACTCACAAAGTCCTTAGCACTGTCAATGTACTGTAGATCAAGGCATGAGGTATTGGCATCACCCTGAAATAAAAGAAATATGCAATGAGTGGATCACAAAAAAAAACTGAAACACACAACCATATATCAATATAAAATACAGCCTTAAAAAAACATGGAGTTTTCCACAATAACACAAGAACAAAATGGAGCTTTACAAATGGCGCTGAGCTTTTGAATGACATTGGAGGTACAGTAATGTCACCCTGTATGTAGCCAATAAAAAGAATATAACTTCAATGTTGTTATTGTCAAAATACATTTCAATTTTGCACAAGTGAGGGAATTAGAAAATGTGATAACTTAACCACCCGGGTACACTGATTATGTTCCTTTTGTTTGATCAAATGTGCAAAATATGAGAACAAAAGGACTTTGCATGATGTCATTGTCTTTGGTTTTGAGTTTGAAGTTTTTAAAGCCGCATTGCTTCGGTTTGGTCTTGCACAAACTGTACGAGAACGCTGCATATCATTATGTATGTGGACGGTATGGATTTGTAACCTCAGCTCATGTGCTCTCATATGTTCTAACCTCTAATGTTGAAAGCCACATTCATATCTGCACAAAAGCACATCTGTCTCTCGAGGCTCCATAAAGACTGAACTGAGTGTTTATCAAAATGTACTGACGAGGAATCTGACATGAGCCATTAATGGTTCCAACTGAAGGAGCATTAGCGTATGTTTGGCAGTTTCCAGCATCCCGAACATGAAAGAGCATCAAAAGGTGCCAGCCGCACAGGGATGTGAGAGCCTGACTCTCTGTAAGGCAGCTATAGCCATAACCGTAAGCAACTGATCCCCCGGCCATATAGGCGGCATTCATTCCACCACTCCGATGCAGCTCGGTGCCAGTGTCATCAAAGCGTGGTCACCTGTCCCTGTCTGCCATACGCAGCCTGGCTTTTACTGATCTCATTTCCCATTGACCCAAATGAGCCCCAGCTGCAGCATGATCTTGTTTGTAATGGAAAAGCAGAAAATGTAGCCATGGAACTGCAGATCAGTTGCAGTGAGACTGGTGAGTAGAATAGACACTTAATTGACCGAATATGAATGAGAGATCCGAATGAGAAAAGCAGGAGCGGCAGCACTTTGCGCTGAGTTTCTAATGTACTCTCCTGTATGTAATGTAAGTGTAATTGATCTTAAAGGCTCTGCTGAGTGTCCCGGGAGATAACAGACTAAATGCTCTTCACATACTGTCTGCGTGCAGCCATTTACAAAACCCCTTCCCACACGGGAGTTTTACCCTCTGTGAACATGACCGCTGATGGATGCAATCTGTATTTTGGCGGACGCAGTCATTAAGTGATGTATGGCAGCAGTTCTTTCAAGACCAGTGGACGCTTTTTCAATACTGAGGACAATCTCTTAGTCTGTGTGCTGCCACATGTCCGACGGGGAGCCGCTTGCATACAGGCGGTTAGCACAGGCCGTCGTAACTCAGTCTCAAAGGAATGCCTATTCAGCACAAGGCGGCAGTGTGTTGTCAGAATCCCAGGATGGATGCTGGGGCATGAACAAGTGGTATCTGTCCTGATGAAGAAAGAACGGCCCATGATTTATTTCACAGGAAACACAGGAACAATTTTCAAGCCGGGCACTTTTCCCTTCACTTAGAATTTCTATTTGAATTAAATGAGGTTTGTATGTAGGCAGGCAGAGGGGAGCAGGAGGGAGGGCTGGGGGGGGTGAGGGGGGGGGGGGTATAGGATGCAGGAGAAAGGACATACTTCATCTTTTTCACTCCATTTAAAGTGTTGTTTTCAGCTACTTTGGAATGAAGGAGAAAAATGCTGATAGCATTGCGCCGGGATGTATTGCAGTGGGGTGCAAAGTACAAAGACCCTGGGTCAGACTTCGGGGAGGCATCCTGCATGCTGGGCTGTGCCCCCCACCCCCCTCCCCTAATTTCCTCTCTCCTCGTAAGGTCCCCAAGGACACACTTTTTGAACCTACAGTGATTGATGGGAGGTGTGTCCTTGACAGAGCTGGCCAAGGGCAAGATGCAGCTATCCAATTGTTTCACATATAAACAGGGAAATAAATGTCATTTACAGCATCTGAAGATAGGCGCTGTCATCCTCACTACCAGGACGCACGCTTAAAAGCCCACCTCATTATTGAACTGCAACAGCCGGCTGTATGAAACGGCTTTCCACATAAAAATGTTGTGTGCACCATGCAGAGCTGGAGGGGGGAAAACAAGATGAGAGAGTGTAGATGTTGAAGTCAACAATATAAGCGAAATATAAAAAAACATCAATGGTAGATATTACGCTTCACAAATATGCTTAAGGTCAGAGATCTTGATAATAAGTGGCCTTTGTAGTTCTATCCTCTAAGGTTTGGCCTATTGTGTTCACTTCTATACTCGTGTCTATCTACAGAACCATCTATTCTCTGACTTTGTTCCACTCTCTCATGGGAATGCAATTGTTCAGCATCTACTAGTTTGTATATTAATAACCGTTTCTGGTTTATCTGTGAGTCTAATCCAGTTGCAGTGTCATATCTAAAATAGACAGTAAAATTTGGTTTTCTGATCGCTTTGGTCCCAGTCTCCGATAAAGAGCATTAATTTAAGTCGAGATGAAATACAAAAAAAGCATTTCAACCCTTTGTCCCCGATCGTCTTGTGGATTTGTTAAACAATATATGCAAAACATTTACCCAAAAAGATTTGTTTTGTTATATTTATATCAAAATGCAATCATCTGTTCTTCCTGTAAAA
The DNA here is from genome assembly GCF_029220125.1 of Pseudoliparis swirei. Lineage (NCBI taxonomy): Eukaryota > Metazoa > Chordata > Actinopteri > Perciformes > Liparidae > Pseudoliparis > Pseudoliparis swirei. The sequence continues at coordinate 11,810,191 of NC_079390.1, read as the reverse complement.
CCAGAGCTCATGTGTGCCTAAGTAAGCTGTTACAAACTACTTTTTAAACAATAATATCATGACATCTATTCGTCAATTAATATGCAACTTTCAGCGACAAGGGAGGTGTGTGTGGAGCCACAGGAACTCCATCCGAAGCCTGCCCACTTTTCATCTGTCCATTTAAATGCAAAGGATTTGATTTATATCCCTCAACTAACTGCAGCGCTCACATACTCTCGGAGACATTCACAGCACAGAAGATAAAGACGCTCTGACTTACGTTTCACTGGGACTTTAAGGGTCTAGAAAAATCAGGACGCCCTGAACAAGCCGTAGTTCTAGTCACCATTATGGTCACCATTCAGATTCCAACTGCAGGTAACCATAGCAACAGAACGTTCTGCTTTGTGCTGCGTAGACCTTGGTATAATCATGACAATGCACTCTGATATAGAAAATAACCTCAACACCATTTTGTGTTTTGTCACTTACATGCAACTGTTATGCCTCGTCAATTATGAGCAGTGGTGATCGTCAGTGTCAATGCAGGAAGCCGAGTGGTATGCAGGTCCAAGCGGTTCCACATGAGCTGCCAAAATCCATCCACGCTGTAGTAGTTAAGGTAACGTATTGAGACATGAGGTGCTGGCATTTATATTTTGTATAGATCCTTACTGAAGCTCACCAGGCCCTCAAAAACATGCCTGTCTTTAAAGAATTTAATAAAAAATGGTGCCATTTGCTATACAGGACTGTCTCAGAAAATTAGAATATTGTGATGAAGTTCTTTATTTTCTGTAATGCAATTAAATAAACAAAAATGTCATGCATTCTGGATTCATTACAAATCAACTGAAATATTGCAAGCCTTTTATTCTGATTTATTGCTGATTATGGCTTACAGCTTAAGAAAACTCAAATATCCTATCTCTAAATATTAGAATATCATGAAAAAGTATACTAGTAGGGTATTAAACAAATCACTTGAATTGTCTAATTAACTCGAAACACCTGCAAGGGTTTCCTGAGCCTTGACAAACACTCAGCTGTTATAAATCTTTTTTTTTACTTGGTCTGAGGAAATATTAAAATTTTATGAGATAGGATTTTAGAGTTTTCTTAAGCTGTAAGCCATAATCAGCAATATTAAAAGAATAAAAGGCTTGCAATATTTCAGTTGATTTGTAATGAATCCAGAATGCATGACATTTTTGTTTTTTTAATTGCATTACAGAAAATAAAGAACTTTATCACAATATTCTAATTTTCTGAGACAGTCCTGTATATGCCATCTAAAAGACACACTCATGTCAGTCGTCATTTGTAATAAAATGATATGCTTGTTCTTTATAGACAATGAAAACTATAAACAAAATATAAAATTGTTCAATATAAATTCATTATTTTCATTTGCATTTTTGTTTAACGACAAACACGATATGCGATGCTGATTGCAGAGTAATGTGTCTGTTGGTGTTGTCCAATGTAAAGTCTGTATTGGATCATGAGACAATATGATACACGGTAGCTTGTCTTTGACCTCTCTACTTTAGCCTCAGGAACTCATTCGACTGTGAAAACACATTGTGGTAAAATATGTATACGCCAAATGGTGTCTGTGTGCTCCCTACCCAGTGTGCACTGGGGCCCGTCATTCCTACCATACGCCACTGAAATGGCACATTTCGGCGGTATACAATTCCTGTAACTACCGTGCAACCACAGCTGTGTTACGATCATAACCATTTACTTAGAACATAGCCGTGGCTCCAAATATTGAGCTTTGTTAAACTAAGGAGTAAATAAGGCCGGCCGCTGGCTGTTTTTTCGCCACTGTTTTTAAAGTGCACGCTTTCAAAAGATGATCCATTATTCAAGACTGGTTTGGTCTGGTGGTGCTTTGACGTTGCGGGTACACTGCTCTTGTTCAGTCTAAGTTTGACCTGCTGATACTTAAAACGTATGTTCTTGTGTCAACCTAACACGCCATTTTTCTGCTGATTTGGTTCATAATCTCATGGCCCAATTGATGATCTTCATATTTATATATATATAGTCGGACATTCTGTCCTTTTCACAGCGTGGCTGCCGTGCACGTCATACATGTACAGTGTAGTCCACTGTCTTCTGGACTGCCATCATTTAATACCTGCAAAGTGCTCATTTAGTTCATAATTTATGCTGTCTGGTCTCCATTAAAAGCATCTGGAACAGATCCGTCCATTTAGCCTCTGAGGACACATGCCTCTAGAGTTCCAATATCGACGCTGGACTCAACTGGCCGGCGAGCTAAACATCGTCCTCCCGTCACACCTTCTCTCCTCCCCTCAGCCTTTGAGCACACGCCAGCACACAATATCACGTCTCCTTTTAATTCCACTTTTTGGGGTTTCTGTAAGTATCTTATCTCGGTGTCCTCGCTTTACATTAAAGTCTTTTTTTTTTTTATAGACTATTTTTTCTTTGTTTTTGAGTTTGTCATTTAGAGCCTGTTATCCAGCTCTGTTGACTTTTGTTTGTCACGTTTTTTTCTTTGTTTCTTTGTCGTGAGTTTCTTTTTTTATCTCACCGGCACAATGTGACTTTCTCTGTTCCTTTCGTGTGACATCATTTCATGTGCAGATAAATTAACTCTAAACTTAAGATGGCGATGCGGGAGAAACAAAGATTATGAGTCAGTTATATGGGGAAAAAATAAGTATTATGTGACTCAACATTCTCATAACGCTCTTACATCCCACACTAGTCAAGTTAGTAATATTATATATAATTTGTAGTTTTCCTTGAGGCCATTTCTTGATGGCAGGACTACATACATATGATGTGAACTCAAAATCCAGTTTAACGCCGTCATTTTTATTGTCATGGCATTGAAGAGATGACATGAGATATGGGGAAATATATGAGGGATGACATGCAAAAGTCTCGGGTCAGACGTGAACCAAGGACGTTGCGATTCATCGTCTCTGCCTTATTCCCTGTAGCTGCGTCTACAGTGTATGTAACAGGATTGTAAGTCGCTTTGGATAAAAGCGTCAGCTAAATGACATGTAATGTAATGTAATTAACCGCTCAGCTCCCAGGGTGCCCCAGTATTTCACGTTGTAGGGCCCGTGGTTGATTTAAAAACTCGCTCTTTGGTCACTGTAACTGCCACAGCAGCTTGAACAAGCGATTGTAATAATGAAAAAAATCTGAGGTAATAAATACAAGTTTTTCAAAATGGCAGCCGAAAACATGATTGCCTTTTCACTTGCGCACACATCAGAGTTAATGTCATGGCCACCAACTAATATATTAATAAATAATTAATTCACAAATCCTAGCCATGATTGTTGAGGAGGATCTGCACATAATTATCACAGGTTAATGTAATTACACAGGCACCTTCGGCAGGACTTACCATTACACATTACCATTGCCGCTGATTTACTGCACATGTAGGGTTACTCAGGAGATTAGTTTTGATGGAGACAGAGACCATTTCTTCAGAGAGAAAAGAGCGCAAATGCCTAAAAATCCTTACCTTTCTCACTTGGTCATACTTCAAAATGTTCCCCGCAAAATCATAAAGGGACATGGAAACAATGGCATTGATTAAAACTGCCAATGTGCGACCTGCTGAATTAATCAGATCTATAAATAAATGAATTAGAAGTTGGAACATAAATGAATCATACGCTTCTTTAGCCAATAAGTTTCCAAATGGCTTCAGGATAAATCCTGCACACTTTGTCCTCAAATGCCCACATTGTACTTCGACATATTTTTTCTTCTTCATTTATTCATAAACTAACCTTCCAGGGTCCACTTTTTAATTTAAAAGTGGGGTTAAAACAACAGTATGACCTCCAAACCTGTACTGTACATACCGTGCTTTGTCTGAGCAGCACATGGCCGTCAAATCCAGCTCTGCACATCTTTTGACAGTGTGAAGCATAATTTTGAGGTATTCTAATTTGATGTCAAATTAATTTCCCTCTTCTGTCTCCAGTAAAGACGTCTCACGTTCAACCGGAGTGGGCATGCTTTTTCACTAACTTCCCTGTTTAGATACTTCCATAAAATGGACTAATTATTTAACAGCTCACGCAATAAAATGACAACAACATATGTATTTTATACATTTAAACTCTACTTTATTCACCTGACTATGGTAAAATGTACTCAATGAAATGTAATTGAACTAAACCTTCTCTTGGAATTCACTCTTCATCCCTTTGGAGTGCTTAAATTATGTTTCTCAAGGGATTGTAATTTCTGAGTTCGAAAGGCAGCCGGTAATGTGCTCAGTGTTTTTTTATAATTCACTGACAACATCTTTGTATGTAGGAAGCATTGTTCATATGCAGCAGCGTCTTAGTGTGGAATCAAAGTAGGTTTCATATATATATCAGGCTGGAGGTTTGTGACAGGATAGGACGATAAGATGAGGGCACCTTTACTTATCCCCTGTCTCTCCGGCTTCCTGTGATGTACTGTCTCTGCTCTCCTGTTTTACCTCATCATTTTCTTTTTCCTTCTCCTCTGTCCTCTTTCGCTGGCCGCGCCAGAGCCGCTTTAATGATTTCCCGCTATTCACCGGCTATCACTAATCTTACCTCGCAGGTTTCTCCATCTATACAGTAGTTGCCATAACGGTGTGCTGTATATTTAGAGCTGCTTCAACCTGTGATAGAAATGTATTATCCTCAGATAATGGCGGATGTCACATGCATGTGATATTACGTTACATGTGGGATCAAGAGTACTGTGCGGGGAGGGCAATAGTCGCATTGGCTCACTGAAAAATAAAAAGAAGCGTGATCACTTTGAAGAAAACTGTAAGCATTTCAACTTGTGATTTCATCTAATAATAGAATTGATGGATTACGAAAGTGTCCAGGTTACGCGACTGGAGTTGGAAATATATGACACGATTAATTAGGCGTCAAGAATAAAAACATTAAGCAGAGCTGCAGAATGAATCGCTGTGTCAAGTCAGTTGGTCTCCTGCTGGCCTGTTGGGCAATGAAACTGAGCAGCACGGCTAAGATCTAATCCCACTCAGGACGCTACTAAAAATGCTGAAATATAAAGCTCACCATTTCCAATAGATATATTTATGAAACAACAAAACCCTCCTATTTCTAGAATGATCCGTGTGTATCTTCTTTTTTTTAACTCTGTTTTGAAGACTGTTAATCTTGAAACCAAAACATCTGAGTCTGGTCTTCATTGTCTTCATACAAAAACCTTAATGTGGCGTAATGCTCACAATAAGAGGCAAAATAGACATGTGTTTCAGCATATTGCATATATCGAGTTGAAAACACAGAAGGCATTTGCCTGATTGTATGTGTTCATTCGTGTATTTGTTTTATATGTCCTTTATTTAATCAGAAAGGTTCCATTAAGATACAATATCGGGGTTGGGAGTCCGGCACAAGATGGGCAGCAAGTAAAAAGGTTTCATATATGTCCAAAGTGGGATGGATCATCATGAAAATCAGACCAAAACACAGCAACAGAACATATTTCAATTTCTAAACAAGTCAAGAGAAGGGAAATATTTCAAGTTTAAAATCAAGATGCAGGTTTTTTTCTCCACAAACTCATTGAGGTCCATTGAACTACTTCATATATGAGTACAATGACATGTACGGAAACTTGCACTATTACAAAAAATCTATAGACTACATCCATGTTGTCTGCCTGCATATAAATTCACTGTATAGTCTCGGATACTTTGGACCCATCCTTTTCTCGACAAAAATGTTTCTTTGAAACAAAAATGTAATCCTAACTCAACCAGGGTATATTGAAAGTGGCAAATATGTGTTTAATATATATCTTTCTGCGATATCTATTTTTCAGTTTAAAAGGCTTTCAAAGGAGGGGACAGCATTGACCTTGTGAAAAAATGAGATTGCTGAACGTCTGTATGTGAGAAATAAATTGTGTTTCCAGTTGCAAACAGATGACAGTGAAGTAATATACTTTCCCAATGTTTTACCTTCCACGCTGCCACGCAGAAAGCAAGCATTTTATTTTGAAATGGCTACCGAGGGAGCACCGCGGAGTGGAGATAGTTACACGACTTATAAATGTTTTTGAATATTTATTAAGACCACATGGTGGCTCAGCGGTTAGTGCTGTGGCCTCGCAGCAAGAAGGCCCTCGGTTCCAATCTGCCAATCTGTTGGAGACTGTGATCTTTCTGTGTGGAGTTTACATGCTCGCTCCATGTCTGAGTGGGTTTCCTCCGGCTGCCCCACTTTCCTCCCACAGTCCAAAAACATGCAAGTTAGGTCAAGTGGAAACTGTATTGAATTGCCCGAAGGTGAGAATGTGTTCGTCAGTCTATATATGCGTGTTAGCCCTGTGATAGGCCAGTGGCCTGTCCAGGGTGCTCTCTCCGCGGCCAGTGCATGCTGGGATATGGACTCCAGATCCTTGCAATCCTCGAGTGTAGAAGATTTGAATAATGAGTATTAAATTATAATATAAATATGTAATGTGAAAAAACTCCTTCATTATTCTCAAAAAATAAGACTTTATATGCCTTACCTATCTGTAATTTGTATTTTTTTAAGAATAATTCCTTGTGAATTAAATACATGGCACGCAACACAAGTATTCTGAGAACATCCATCGGGATATTTCAGGTCTTGAAGGTGCAGCATGAATACATTTAGCCAGCAGGCATCTCCATGGGGAGCTAGCATCATTCATAAGGACCCTCGACATTCACAACCTCTCAACGTACTCTCAATCCACAGATACAAGCAACTCGTTAAAAGCATGATGATTAGTCCAATTCTTTTCATGTTATGTGTTTTTTATCAGCCTTTAGGTGCCTCATAGTGCACCTTTTTAATTGCCAACTATATTTAAGCATATTAGGAAGGCTTTACATTCCCATACCCAGATCTCAAACTTTTCACAGGAGCTCAATTGGAATCTTTTAAGCGACTCTAAACCTACGATAAGCTCATCACAGCCAAGCGTAGATGTGTTTTCCTGAGTGATCAGGATCAGAAATCCCTCACCAATGTAGGCTGCAGTAATGGAACTGAATTTAATACATTATTAACACTATTAAATTTTAAGCTGCGATTGTTACTTAGAGCTTCTCTCGTTGGTCACTGTCGATGCTGAACAAAGACCCCCTTTGGTTGTGTAAACCTTTTCTGCATTCAATGTGTGTTGGTTGCTCTCTACCACGATGGAAAGAATTGATGAGGCCACGGTGTTACATGCAGAGGGAGAATTTTTCGACGTAACATGTTAATTTGTTAATTCTTTGCTAAAAAAAGGCTTACACTGCTGAGGGCAGTGGCCATTGAAAATAAAAGCAAACACAGACTCAACTGGATAAATCATCATGCTTCTCTTGCAACACTGTAGGGAAAATGCTGCACAGTTGCTATGGAACCCTCTGTTGCTAGGCAATGGGTTGATTATCAGAGTTTTTTTTATTTTTTATATAAGAGGCAGAGTGGTGTTTTCTTTGCCGTCGACCACATTTTCCTTCAGAATTGACACGGTTTTACAACTGACAGGCTCTATGGAATAACATGACAACGCTATCCACGATTAAAATGCAATTCATCCACTTTGATGTATTCGTGGCGCACTGAATATTCAAACGCACCATATTTACATGAAATGTGAACATCATGAAAGGTTTCACTGGTAAACATCAATGTTGGGGAAAAACAGTACTTCTCCTCTCTATGTATACTGTACAAAAATGTATATGTGGCTGGAGCCTCTTTAATCAGATTTCATCACGTACTGGTGATGAAAGGGTGCAATGAGAAGTCTTTTCATCGGCTGAAAACTCGTTTTTCTTGGCACAAGTACAGAATCAACCCAGATATGCCAAAAGATTTAACTCAGCCTCTAATCTCAGCACCTGTTTGCTGGTAATTTATGCTGCTCCATTTATTAAAATATCCAATTTATAAGCAGTGGAGATAGTGAGGGAATATCATAATGTTGCCCTCTTGTGGTTTTTTATGGAACCAGCTTCCCCTTTTAGTCCAAGAGGCAGACACAGTCACCTCATTTAAGAGTAGACTGAATACTTTCCTCTTCGATAGTACTCATATAGGGCTGAATCAGGTTTGCCCTGCACTCAAAAAAACGATTCAAGCCCTTCTTAGAGGTGACACATTTAAATATTGTTTGATACATTTAAATAAATCAATTACAAAATGAAGATATTTATATTGAATGGGTGTAACACAAAATGTAGGAATACTTTCATTTATTAGATTTATTTAGGTTACACTCACAAAAACGATTCAAGCCCTTCTTAGAGGTGACACATTTAAATATTGTTTGATACTTTTAAATAAATCAATTACAAAAATAGATATTTATATTTAATGGGTGTAACACAAAATGTATGAATACTTTCATTTATTAGATTTATTTAGGTTAGATGGTGTGCATATCAACTCAAAATAAATGTGTTTCATTGAGGACTACCCTTTGCGCATGCGCCAGCTGAAAATCAGTTGTTTACATGAGGTGAAGACACTTACATTGCTGTACGGTGGTCTAGTGGCTAGCACTGTCGCAATTCCCAGTCGGGGCATTCCTTCTGTGTGGAGTTTGCATATTTTGTTAGTTAGTTTATATTTTGAGTTGGACAAACACAAATGAATTTAATTTAATGAATATCGTTATTTTATTTGAGATGTATTTGATACAAATGAGTTGGACAAACTTAATTACATTTTATTGCACTGATGTGCTAAATTTGAGTTGGAGTTGCATATAATTATTGGATGGAAAACCTGCCAACAATTTAATTGAGTTCATCCAATGAGTCATTTCTTTGAGTGTACACTCTGTCATAGTCATTGAATGTGTTGTAACTCTGTAATGTTACAAGGGACTCTCACTTCCCTTATGTTTAATGAAGTCACCAATTATTCAAATGGAAGGCATATCTTATATTACATTTCACAAGACTGAAACTAACAATGGTCACCCTAAGGCCAGAGTAAGCAAAGGCCTGATAGGTCCTGCCAAACTCCATCAAAAATCTAAAGATTTAGTGAAGCATCTCTTATCAGTAAATTAGTATAAACGCTGGGAAACATGTGAAGCATCATGCAGTGTTTTATTTTAGTGCAGTGCAACTTTGTTTATTGGAAAAATAAAGAAACCAATATCAGACTTTGGGAAGATAGAAGATGAAGTTGTTCAACATGTTTTATGTCTGAGGAAAAAATAGATGTTTCTTGACATTGACAATCCGTGATAAAAGCACTTGATGTTTTTTGCAAACCTGTCAAGCGCCCATCTGGTGACTCTCTCTCAGACTAAAGAGTGAGACCGCATTAAGCACAAGCTATGACTCCCCATTGCAGCCGTCTTTACCGACTCGGTCTATCCCTGGCATTGCGGTGACATGGAATGGCTTTCTGAATCTGGTTTATTTTGTGTACAAACAAGAATAATTTCTGAAGCATTTATTAGATTTCGACAACACTGACAGGATACCATGGGATTTGGAGATATTGGACATCTGAGGTCCAGCTACTGTGTGGTAGGTGGTTTACATTTTTTTATTTTTTTATTTAAATAAAACAAGATGACCACTACTTCACTCTTAGCTTATATTGTTTTCATATGCACTTCCATTACCAATGAAATCATTAAATAGGGCAGCCTCACCGCCCACTACAGTTTAGCTTGTCTGCCCTGCGGCGAGATGAGACTGTCAGACTTGAAGCTGAATGTGGCGACACATTGTTGGAGTCGAGCGGACAGCATACATACATAATAGGCAAAGAAAGAACAGATCTGATGAATAAATAAATAAAAAAGCAACTGTCAACAAGGAGTGGAAACATAATGAGCCCAGCGAGATGCGTGACTGGCTGTTTTTTTATCCATCAAGGGAAACTAGAAGTTGGATCCAGCTGCGATCATCATCGCAAGGTTCCCAACCTGGCTGCTAATTCCCTCATCCGTGATCCAGATCAATCATCCGATGCAGGCAAACACTTTAGATGTTCTGAGGATGGTATAATAATTGTAAACTGTTACCAAGGGGATCATCAGGCAGGCAGCACCATTCAGTAAGCACGTAATGTAAATGTTACAGCGTTTAGTTTCAAAATGCAGTCATGTTAGTATTATTAAGGAGGCATTTCCCAATAAAGATAAGAGGAATTAGGCCCATGACACCCCAGAAGGCGAAGCAGTAGTTATTTCCCTGCTCACAATATGTACACAATTCCATCAAGCATCATTGCTTTTTTGAAGAGTGAATGCCATTTTATTATGCAATAAAAATACCATTTGTTTTTGATATGTTGTTTAATTGATCACCTTTAGTTCTGCTAGATGGCTCTTTTGGGACAAGGTACTGTGAAAGTCATTAGCACATAATTTACACTCTAATAGGAAGGGTATCTGATGAGGTAATGATATCCAGGCAAGCCAGCAATACTGGTACACAATTGATTATTAAAGGACTAGTTTGTGTTCATTAAATGTCCTCTCAGTGAATGAAACCGCCTGAAACAAAGATGACTTTTGGTAAAATACCAACAAGCTCGGATGAAAAGCAATGCCATACAATTATACGAGTACTCTGTCAAGAAAGTTGGAAAATACCGCCTCTTTAAGGAAACCATATGGCAGTTTCTCAATCAATGTTCACCCAGTGATCAATATCTCATTGGCACCGAAGTGCATGGTGGTCGTTGACTGCTGATGCACTGTAAGCTTCTCAGGTGTCAGCGCTCTAGAATTGAATGTACTTTATGACTTTGATTGACTATGATTGTGTACTTTTTATTCTATTTAATAATAGTTACCTCTGTTGCAAAAGACTCTAGAGAAAGCTGGAGGTGGACTTGATGCACACCTCCAGGAGCCTCATAGCTGTAGGTAACTGTCGGAATGTGTTTGAAAATCTTAATACGCCCTGAGCAAATTTTAGATGAGGATTAGGCTTCATTTTATTGCATAAATGATTATAGATAATTTTTCTATGTAGGTATTCATGAGTGAAAGGACAGCGGCAGCCTTGTGGGAGCCAGCAGGGTTCTTAAGTTTCAATTGTTGTACAAATTAAACAAACAGGTTAATTAGTGAGCTTTAGATCAGCTGATATTTACATATTTTGTTACCTTTGTCTTGATGCTAAGCTAAGCTAAAAGTCTGTTGCTATGTGTTTATATTCACCCGGCAGATATGAGAATGAAACTGTATCAAACGTGCAAGTAAGCTAATGAGCCAATTTCAAACTCTTCTTTTCATAAATTTAAAGGAATCACTGCAAAATGCTGCCATATTTTATATCGTAAGACTGCTACATTGTTTTGATTGGCTATTGAATTGCAATAGATCTGTATAGATGTCAGTCAGATGTGTCAGTTGTCCATTTCTGAACTTATAGAAAGACACTTCAATGGAGATGCTCCTCCAAAGTGAAATCTCTTCATTGCTTCGCTTAGCTTAGTTGGCTAACTCTCCTCTTTTATTGGTACACTGGTGCTTCTGCAGCATATATATTGTAATCAGAAATAAATTTCTTTTCTTTATTTTTTTGTCAAAAATTTCAAAATTGATTATAACACTGAAATATTATAATCATTGATTTATTTTTTTATTCTTGAAATATTTTTGATTAAAGCAAACCAAAAAAAAAAACTAAAAAAAAATTTCTCATATTCTCAGAAAAAAAAAAAAAAAAAAAAAAAATTTATAAACACAAAAAAAAATCAAACATTTGAAATGTGTTTTTGTTTGTTAATATTTTAATTCGATGATTGTTTGTTTACTAAATAACTATACTTTATTTTTTTTCATGATATATTTAGAGATATTGATTTGAGTTTTCTTCTTTTTGCTATCAAAAAATAAGCAATTAAAAAAATAAAAACTAATGCATCAGTTTGATTGAATGAAAGAATGAAATGCGCATTTTTTTTTTTTTTTAATTGCATTACAGAAAATAAAGAACTTTATCACAATATTCTAATTTTCTGAGACAGTCCTGTATATCCACCAATAATTGATGCCACCCTTTGCAGTCCCTTTGTGCTCATGGCTCATTCTCGTGTGCATGCTGGCAGCACGTGTCGTCCGTACTCCGCCACACCTCAAATGGTCAAAAAACCCACAGGGCACCTTTCATTTTGTAAAAATTCTGTAAATCTCTTCTATTGTCCGAGCGCTGTCGCTGTGCCCAGTTCCATGGGGAAGGGAGGGGGGGGGGGGAGCGTTCAGTCAAGTGGCAAAAATGGTCGACAATTAGAGATCAGCACATATTGTTTCTTTGTCTAGTTTGTTTTAATGGACTCAGATGTTTGTTGAAAGCTGTTCCTGTTGTGATATTGAAATCGGTATAAAATCAGAAGCGGGTCGCTGATAGGATAATTGTTCAGAAACACTGTGGTTTGCCTGGGGACAGTATGTTCTCACTCACTCACTCCTTCCTTTTATATCAAACCAAGACAAAAGGATAGACTAAAGAATGACTGTAGGACTCTGTTCATCTGTTCAGTCGTATCGTTTTTTCTCTCCAAATATTTTGTGGTTCAAAAAAATCAAGCATTTTCGAGACAATGTTTGAAATGGTGGTTGACACTGAATGGAGAACTGCTTATTTAAAGATGTAACGGGGTACTATTGTTATCCCAACTTGTGAAGTATAAGTACAGGTAGCTGCGGTGACAAAGTGAGTGCCTCAGTTTCACTGAACATGGGTCAAAATATGCAGAAAGAGAGCGAGCGAGTGAGAGGGAGAGATTTGATGCTTTCTGTTTTCATCTCGCGAACAAATGTACTTTGACATCTCCGGGGAAAACTGTTACTGGTTGCCTTCACAAAGTGCGATGCAAAATGGCCCTACTTCTTCCCTTCTTCCTTTTTTTTTTTTTAAAGAGATGGGTCAGGGAATATGACAAAGCTTCAGGGCATTTAGTGTAGTGGGTGGAGTGGAGGGGAAGGAAATAGGATTACAAAATATAACAGGGAGGAGATGAGCCTCTCTTTTTTTCGCGGTGAAGTGGTTTGCTCGTTAATATTTTAGTACAAACATCATAATTCACCAATATCTGCAGGAAGGAATCCATGTTGTTTCAATCATTTCGATGAAGCAGAGTACATGTGTGCTGACCATCGTTGCTTTTAAAACTATTTGTGTTGTTTGTCTTTTGACCATCTGATGGTCATATTAAAGTCAACGTGCCCACTCCTTATGATGCATCCAGTTGTGTTGAACTCAAGACAGAAAGGCCCCAGAGCTTTACACCAGGAGTTCTGTATGCCTCCTAACGCTGTGATGTCACAGATGAGTACAGTCACGACTGTCTTCCCTCAGGCTCTCGGGGAGTATTTCCTGACCCTAATACCTCAGTAGAGAGCACAGGATATTACACTATGCGCCGTACAGTAAGGAGTAGGTTTGTTTGCAGCAGAGCTCACAAATAAAGGACTACATTGGGATCATGTTTTTCTAATTTAGAGGTTCATTAAAGTCTTGACCAAACGGTCCAGTTGAGATCATTAATAACATATTTACTCAAATGATATCAACTGGTATGGTCGCCTGCCCACATAATTCCATCAAAGTGCATCGGTTGGTTCCCATATTCCGTGAACTGGAGAAGTTAAGGGCAGCTGGAGAACACCAATCCTCGTCCGTCGACTTGTTAACGTGTGCAAAAATTGCCCAAGACACACATCTGCCACATGCTCCTTTTTTTCTCAAGCAATTATCAATGTTATAAAGCCAGGTGGTGTTTAGCCAATCCACTTTTATTTGCAAGCTGCCCCACTAAAGCTACTTAGAGTTCAAGCGGATTCACACACTGAAACGTGCGCAGTACGTTTAGTTGCGGGCGGTCAATGTGGATTTCTACCTATCAGTTTTTAGCAAACTGTGCTTAACATAAGAGACACACTTGTGTGAATGATTTATTTGGAATAGTGTTGGTGCAGACACAGACTCAATGGTCCCTGTGGTCAGAAGTTGCATCGGGTCCTGGCAGTGTGCCCGGCAGGAGGGCGTAGACGTCTGCCCAGGCATGCAAACAACCTTGTGTTAAACCACCTCTTTAAGCCATATTTGCTTTGGGTCTGTGAGACGTGGTTGTACTTTGCACGAGGTGCTTGGACCCCATTATGATGTCATGCATCAGCACTGAAATGTGCTGATGCAAAGTACAACTCAATAGTTATTAAACTAAGTGGGCATTACGCTTGGTGAATTCTCACCTATATGAAACAGGACAAAACAAATAATTGTATTGTGTTTCATCAGAGCAAACTGATGTGTGATTAAAGCATGCTTAATGAAGTCTCCACTGGCTAATTTAAACAAAAAGTTTTTGCTCAGATGTGCTCATTCCTCTTATTTCAGACACTAGCATGTCCGATGAGCTCCATTCTCTAAGTAATAGAAGCCAGACACATGATATGTGGCTCTATGCTGTTATGACTGTGATGAAGACCATAGTTAGCGAGGGTAAAGTGCAGACTGACAGCTTTGATTGGACTGTATTTTTAGCCATATCAAATTAAAAAAGAAGTATCGTCGTATGGCCTTTTCATGCACTTAGATTCTTTATTGAGGGTTATATTGTCAATTTTTATACATTGTCAAAAATATTATGGGATCTGAACTGTGCAAGTTTGCAACACATAAACGTCACCATGACACATGCTGTCTACAGTAACTGCCAAGATATTTTTTCCCTTTCATTTTTATTTCAAAGCATTATATTTTGCGAGAATTCAGAAGAAAGGCGAAGCCGTAGATCTGATCTGGTCAAACGCAAACGATACACACAAAATGTTGATTACATAAAAACAAAAGAAACCTGTGCATCACATCCATCAACTGAGCCTAGAAATGTGTCACCCCATAAGAATCGGTAGGAAGCTGTGGACTCCTACGTAACTCTTGCTTCAGCTCACAACTGTTACATTGTGCAGATACGACTGTGTGGGGAATGACGCCTTGCAAAGTTTTAAATAAGATTGGAAATATGAAAACAAGTGATCCAAACAGATGTGTCAGGACAAAACCAACAAAGGACAAACACCTAACTTCTATCTGCTTTTGATCCGGATGGTAAGAAAACTGTCCATTTCTCATCATGAGCGTCTTCTGTCTTGTTCTCGATTCGTGCGGTGAGTCAGAGAAAAGGACGAAGACAAACAGTGGCAGGGAGAGAGGGACTCTCCAAGGGGGTGGGAGGATAAGAAAAGGCACATAAGCATAATGTTTAAATTTGAGTAAAAGAAGGTTCTGTCCCTTTTTGATTTTGATGATATATGCAGGAGGTACATATTGAAGTACAGCTGTTTTCCGTGTTGTTTATGATCCTTATGCTAGACCGCGAAATATTATCTGAAAATACCGATTCAGCATCGCCTCATAAACCAATCACTGGAACGTTTCTGCTGTTTCTTTTCTCTGCGTCAGCACTTCATGTTGTGTGGCCCGATCATTCTCGCAGAAGCAATGTAAGGCTGACACGGTTCGAAGAAGAAGGCACGGGGGTGGGGGGTAAAGGGGGGTTTAGGTGTCAACATGAGAAGAAAAAATGCACGGAAGGACAAATAATTTGAATCTGCGTAAAAAAAATCAAAAATACAAAAATCTATTCGCTCACAAAGTCCACTGCCTCGGGGAACAGCTTCTCAAGTGCTGGGGTCGGGTTGTCTTTATTTTGCTGCATGCTGGGGAAAAGTACCAAGTAAAGAACAGAAGAAAGAAAGACAAACAAGTAACTGAATAGACTCCAGCCCTCTCTGCAGTTCCGCGTCGAGCTTTTTCAGCGTTGCTGTCAACTGTGTTGACCAAGCAGGTGTTGTTGTAGCGTTATCTCTATTAACAGACCTCCTCAAGTGAATGCGGGATCTGTCGGCAACGGGACACGATGTTGGTATCTGAAACGTTCTAGTTTCTGTTTGTCGTCCGTTTATTGTTGACCAATGAATTTGGTAGCATGCCGTCAAACAGTCTGTACGGCGGTCGTAAAAACCCTCTCTGGAACCCATCGGCTCTTGCCTGATACAATTGTTGTCCCACCGAGGGGTAAATCAACGTCAAACAGGGTTCCGAGATCAGTCGTAGTGCGGCGCTAATATTCCAAAGTTTATTTGGAGTTAACCTTATATGAAAAGAGCTGAAAATAACTAAACTAATTACCTCCAGCTTCGTCTTAAATGGAGAGCTCGAGGGTCAGGGGACAGACACGGCTGTACACTGTTGCACACGAATGGTAATTTATCGTTATTATTAAAAATTTGTTTTCACCGCATAGATGTGAAGCATGTAATTAAATACGTTGCACACAGGCTTGTCCATGTGATTGTACACAACATAGTCACACGTTATGTCTGAAGGCACCTCTTCATGGTTCCACTGAGTGTGGGCGCATGGGCCCTGTGAATGGAGAAGCCTTGTAAATCGTAAGTTGTGTGAATACTGAAGTGGGCTAAGTGTTATCTTGACATGTAAGGGAGATGGTGTGCATAGCTGTTTACATGTCTCCAGCATGTACTGAAATCATGTAAATGAGACACAGTCTGCTCTTCACGTTCCTTGCTAGCCCGGAAATTAGAACGGACGAGTGCATTTTCCCTGTGTTGTTTCACAAGCATACGCTGAGAGAAGCTGTTCGTTACTCGCTGTTTTATGTACACTCTCTGAACAGCAAAAAGAAAGAGAAAAACGATTAAAAATGTTCATCAATGTTGTTCAACATGTGCAGATAATGCAACATGTACGTCTTTGGTCTAATGTTGGACTTTTAACAAGGAATATTGGAATCATATGTACGGGTGAAATCCATTCCTCTGAGTTGCAAACATCCTCCACGATGCAAAATCTGACGTGTGAATTGAACATCATCGTTTGCATTGTTTGGTGCGCACACATTCAACGTGCAGCAGTTCCTTCTCGTACTTTTAAGGTGACGCTTTGTACTTTGTTTCCTCAGGTCTTCCAGTCATCGTAGGAATGAGCATCAACATAGCGAGCATCGACTCCATCTCAGAAGTGAACATGGTAGGTTACAAACTTCTTTGTTTTATGATCCCTCACTGGCTTCCCACTTACTACGACTGCCAGTTGTGATTGTTGGACAAAATGACCAAGGGAGCCAGGCCAATATTTGGCTCATATTGTAATCCTCACACTACTCTGCCAGACAGCTCACATCGGGATGCTCTGACTAAGACTTTGGAGCAGTCAGGAATGCAGGCGGAGTTGTGAAGAAGGAAATGTCGCCGGTGTCTGAGTGACGTCATTTAGTCTCACAGCACGCTCTTTATTTCTCTCAGCTTGACTCCTCCCATATGGTGTGGCAGATTTCCTTTTTTTTAAAATGTTCTCTAGTTAGGGTCCGAGCGACAGACGAAGTCTGTCCGAGAGGACCCTATTGTTATTGTTAGGGGAATTATTCTTCTGATTTTTTTTGAACATTGGGGGCATATTAGGGGTATGTATCATATCCCAAAACTCACCAATTTGGCAAGCTTGTCAGGCTTGGTGAAAATAGCCAGATGACATGGACCTCGAAATTCGGCTTTCAAAAATTGCTCTAGCGCCACCTGGAAGTTTGACCGGCGACGCCTCACCCAGTTTGATCAAATGACTAGCTTTTTAGTCCACTTGGACCTGCTCTACAAAAGCCTCTCAGGACCCTAAGCTCCGCCTACTTAAATTTTCCGCCATATTTTTGGTGAAACACATCAGAGGCGTTTGCTCCGACATACAGGGTCCAATTCAAACCAAACCTATTGGAGATAATGATCATGGAAGCTATATCATCTAAGATCTATCATTTTATTTCAAATATATCATTGTGGTAAGGATCTATGGCCCAGCGAACATTTTAGGGGCGTGTCCTGTTTTGAAATGCTCATAACTTCAAGACTATTGGGAAAAAAAACAGACTCTCAGGATATGTGCAGAATGGAGCCTGAAACATTCACAGCAAATTTCGTGTAATTTGAACCGTAGGGGGCGCTACAATAATTCACCAAAATTGGCCGTTTTTTGCGTTTTTTTGCGTTTTTTGCTTGATTTGGCCCTTTTCCACTTTTTCCCCTTCGATTATTTCTCCCACAAAACGCCAACAGAATCGGCTAAAAATCAGTTTTATAGAATCTCAAGACTTGAATAATGAACACTGTGAAAGAAAACGGACTTTTCGTCGGTAGGAAATTTTCGGTTTTTTACTGCCAATAATTTTTTTACTTTCTGTGATTTCTTTATGTTAAAAACTATTGCTTAAACTCATCCAATACTAACGCAAAAAATCATGTGTGATGCCAGTCAAGGCCTGAACACATTCACACGAAGAAACAAGCACATTTCTTGGAGGAACACCTATTGATCACCTATTGAGAAGTAAAATAACCAAATTTTTCTGCCCAAAATAATGTGAGCTCCTACGGCTACCTGTTAACCAGCTGGATCATAGCTCACCATGATAAGTGTTGGTCTGGACACCTGGAGATGCGTGTTCAATTCCAAGACAAGGCAGTGTTTTTTCATCACTTTTTTTTTTTACATTGAATTTACATGACGTGATCTATACTTCACGTAGGGACACACGACGCATGAATATGTTCACGTAGTTAAAGCGCCACCTAGTGGCTCAACTGGACTTCCTTCAGTACGCCCCAAATTTGTTTGACTAGCCCGTTATTTAGAATGGAATAAGAACTCTCTCTCTCTTTTCTCTCTCTTCTCTCTCTTGTCTCTCTCTCTCTTCTCTCTCTCCTCTCTCTTCGGAATGACTGAGATGGCGCTGTGTCAGGAGTCCGTCGGTAGCTCCGCGGAGATTGAGTTTTTGTGTTTATTTTAATGTTTTCTTGCCACAAACACATCGGCACTAACAGCATACGCACTTTTGGACATAAACCTTGCGCAAAACAAGGGTTTTGTCCACTTTTTCCATCGATCCAGCGCAGAGATCGTACGAGCGAACCACCTCAACAACAGTGGAGCCGCTTACGGGGAGAGCATTAAAACATCGAAATTGAACAGACTGAGAGTTCAAGCCCACCGTCCACCTCTGCCCAGCATCCTAGTCTCTGGAAAATAAGATGGATGATGTTAGGCAAGGATCAGATTCCAACGGGACATGAGGGACTGTAATATCTTTGTCTGATGAAAAACTGATGACTCGCTGGTGCCGGATCGAGTCATATGTCCAACCGAGTCCTTCTCTGTTTTCCGTGCAGACAGAACGGAAGAGTCTGGTAAATCAAGAACATTAAGACTCTTTCGCTCCTGCTCGCCGAACCTGGAACATCTGACGATCTCATGCCGTCCATTCTACCTTCCCGGAGTTCAGCATACCACCACAAGCGGACACCCATGATGTGTTATGTCGGCATCAGAACAAGTATCCCGACGCGGCTGTGGTGGTGGCTGGGACTTAATAGGCTAACCTAAAAAGTCATGTACCAGAGGAAAGAACGTTGGACCACTGCTATACGCCATTCAAGAGAGGCTACAAGGCTGTCTCTCTCCTCCGCTCGAAAATCAGACCATGCCGCCATTTTTCTGCTTCCGGGTACCGCAAAAGATCGCCTGGAAGCGGTAGTGACGAGGAACGTGAAGCGGTGGTCTGACCAATCAGAGGCTGAGCTACAGACATGATCCAATCCAGTTCCAGTGACGCCAGCGAGCTGAAGTAGCAATGAGCCTCATAGCGTAATTACGATCATCGCCCCCACGGTAAAAGTTAGGGTCTTTCCTAACCAAAAGCCGTGGGTTGATGGATCCATCTCTTGTATCCGCAACATGGACGAGTACAAGGCAGCGGTCTATGGACTGAGGAGGTGAAGGAAGCCAAAAGGAGGTACCGAGACAGAGTGGAATCACAGATGGAGCAGCGCGACACCAGGCGCCTATGGCAGGGGCTACGGACTATCACAGACTACCAGAGCAGACCCCGCTATGGTGAGTGCCGCGCATCCCTAGCGGACGACCTGAACTCATTTTATGCACGGTTTGAGGCTAGCAACAACAGCTTAGCTCGCGGCTAACAACAACACCGAAGGTAGCCGTTAGGTGAGTTCTACCTGGGGACGAACACACACCTCTGTGACCGAGCACAGAGGAGGGCTCTGTTGAGGGTGAACACCAGGAAAGCTGCAGGTCCAGATGGCATATCTGGGCGAGTACTGAAGACCTGTGCTAATCAGCTAGCTCCAGTGTTCACCACAATATTCAACCTCTCCTGGCTGAGTCCGTGGTCCCCGCCTGCTTCAAGAGATCCACTATTGTCCCTGTGCCCAAGAATGCTTCTCCAGCATGTATGAATGACTACACCTCGGTGGTCATGAAATGCTTTGAGAGGCTGATTCCTCCATGGACGTTTGCTTATCGCCCAAACAGATCCACAGATGATGCTGTCTCCCAGGTACTGCACACCACACTCTCTCATCTGGACAGCCAGAAGGGGGAGACTGCTGTTCATTGATTATAGTTCAGCTTTCAACACCATAGTCCCTCCAGACTGGCCGGCAAGCTGATTGAGCTGGGACTGAACACCCCTGTGTGCTTGGATCCTGGACTTCCTGACCGCCAGGCCACAGGTGGTCAGGTCACCCTGAACACAGGATCCCCCAGGGTTGCGTCCTCAGCCTGACTGTGTGGCCAGGTTCAGCTCCAACACCATCATCGATGACACAGTGGTGGTGGGCCTGATAGAAGGCCTACCTGGAGGAAGTTGCTGATCTGTCACTCTGGTGCCAGGACAACAGCCTCATCATGAATGTCACCAAAACTAAGGAGCTGATTGTGGACTTTAGGAGGGTACAACAACAGAGGACGACTCACCACTGGGGATTAACGGGACTACTGTGGAGAGGGTGAGCGGTATAAATACCTGGGAGTCCACATCACCGAGGATCTGACATGGTCAACAAACACAGACACTCTGGTGAGAAAGGCAACCACCTCAGGCAGCTGAGGAAATTTAAAGTTTCCCAGAGGATCCTTCAGTCCTTCTACTCTGGAGCTGTAGAGAGCGTCCTGACAGGAAGCATCACAGCCTGGTTTGGCAACTGCCCACCCTGCAGGACTTGTACACCAGGAGGTGCAGAACCAGAGCCGCAGGATCATGAAGGATCCTCACCACCCCAACAACAGACTGTTTCAGCTGCTGCGGTCAGGCAGGCGCCTCCGTAGTCACGCTGCAAGAACAGAGAGACTGAGACGGAGTTTCTTTCCTCAGGCCATCAGGACTGTGAACTCCGACCTCACCAGGACCCCCACATAGACCCACACAACTGCCCCTCTTAGGCACACACACACACACACACACACACACACACACTTACTGTAAATATTGTGGTTTTTTTATTGTAAATAGTGTGTACTTGTTGCCCTTGCACATTCCTGCTGAGCATTGCCACTTTCATTTCACTGCACACCCTGTGTGTGTATGTGACAAATAAAACATCTTGAATCTTGAATCTTGAATCTTGAATCTTTTTCTCTCTCTTCTCTCCTCTCTCTCTCTACTGCCCTCCTCGCTGGTCTGATACGGATCCGTATTGCCCTCTTACGTCATTTTCAAAATGAGCTATATTGATAGACAGCCAAGAGCAGTGGTCTCAAACAAGGCTCTGAACAATACCAGAGAGGCATTATGATTTTTTTCAGTCTGGCCACGCATCCTAGACTAGCCCGTTATTTAGAATGGAATAAGAACTCTCTCTCTCCAGTAAACAGCTGGACGAGGCTTGTTTATAGGACACATGATTCATGAATATGTTCACGCCGCCGCCCGGTGGGCGCGCGCGCCCCCCCCCGCGCGGGTGAGCGAGGACCCGTTCGACGCTGCTTGCAGCTTTAATTTTCTTTCTTTTGTTTATTCGTCTCGCTTTTGCATCTGAACAGATTGAATCATTTTCAACCTGTTGAAATCCACAGATGGCTTTTTTCTTTGATATGTTAATGATTTACTCAAGATGTCTTCTTATACATCTTTGTATTCTAAAGGCATGCTAGTGTATAGACATATATGTATATATATATATATCATTTATATTTTTATATTTGTATATATATATGAAAAACTATGCTCTAAAAAATTTATAAACAAAAAGCACCCAAAATGACTGTTTGTCATCGGCTTGATATTTCTTTAACCCTTGTGTTGCCTTAGGGTCATTTTGACCCGAATCAATATTACACCCTCCCCCCGCCTTTGGGTCATTTTGACCCGATTCAATGTTTCACACTCCTGTTACCTTTATATTTACTAACATATTTTACCCTTTGGGTTCAATTTGACGCCAGCAATTAAAACCTCCAGAAAATTATTAGAATTAATATTGTTTCCCAAGTTTAAGTGTGAGGCACTTTATGTTTGTTTGTTGACTACCGAAATAACACCGACATTAAACATTGAATGGGGTCAAATTAATCCTAAAGCGGGGGGAGGGTGTAATATTGATTCGGGTCAAAATGACCCTAAGGCAACACAAGGGTTAAACAGTCAAGTGTCAAAAAAGGTTTTTGTTTTTGTCAAACTAATTTATATTTCTGCATTTGAAATAGGGTATTTTCTATCGACAGATATGTTTGAAAGGGTTGATTGAGTTGTTTATCAATAGCGTGACAGCCCTAATTAAAACCTGGTTGTTCATTTACTTCTGTAACAATACAGAATACCTTGCATTGTTAATTACAAAACCGGATGTTAGGGTTTGTATTAATAAGTGATGCCCATTGAAAGAAATTCCTTTAAAATCATGTGTACTTTCCTACTTTCAATCACTAAACATCTTCAGAATGAAGGGAAAAATTACTACGGATGAAATATTTACTTGGAAAACTGTTCAAATGCGTCCAAAAAAGAGAGCATGCCGGTCAGTAGGAGATAGCCATGTAGTTTCAATTTGAGAAAGTGGTATTTCAGTATTTGTTTTTTGCCTTATCAGAGTTGCTTATTCCTCTTTTGTCCCCCTTCATTAAATTACATTGTGGTTTTCTCCTGAATGAAGGGATTATATTAAAAAGTTCTCGCCACCCTGTTTGTGCTCTCATATGTAACATACATTAGGTTACTGTCTTTCAATTGTAATTTTAGGATAGACAAATAATAAAGTGTTTTGTTTTTTTACCTGTGATAACATGTATCTTCATGTTTTACTCCCATTTCAAAAAACCAAACTCAATATGAAGGGCTCATTCAAATCAAGCACTCGTCAGACGATTTGCACCGTAGCTCACGATGTCCTTGTGTACAACTGAGTGTTTTTGTTATTTTTGTGTGTGACTTCACATCAGTGTTTCCTTCTCCACAGGACTACACCATCACAATGTATTTCCAGCAGAGCTGGCGGGATAAGCGTTTGGCCTACAGTGAGATGAAGCTAAACCTGACTCTGGACAACCGTGTAGCAGACCAGCTTTGGCTCCCTGACACCTACTTCCTTAATGACAAGAAGTCCTTTCTTCACGGTGTGACCGTGAAGAACCGTATGATCCGACTGCACCCAGATGGCACTGTGTTATACGGGCTCCGGTAAGAACGCTGTACACTCAGCTTTTCTCGCATGCTTTGCGTCATAACTTCTCATTTTTATTTGTGACTAATCAACACCGGATACTTGTTGTTGTTTTTCATCCTGTTTGGGTTTTCTTTCTCCATCTCAACATGTTCAACTTGAACTACTGGCACTGCAATTCTCAAGGATTATTTCTGTAAAGAAACATCTGCTTAGATAAAATAGAAATGATGAATAAATCAATTATTTTTAATTCACCCAAATAACAGTTGTGTTCAACAAAAGGCAAAACTGTTAAGAAAGCAGATGACAAATGATAAGTGTTCATTGTTAATGTATGACTGAGAGCTTTAACTAAAATAATGTGCATTTGAGCAACACTATGTAACTTCTTTTAGGGAACTCACACATTCTTCTTCTAACAAATGAAATGATGAGTTCATAAGCAATTAAAGCCGCTTCAATGCACTAAGGGGTTATGCGGCTCCAGCTTTACTGGTCTGGTGCGACCAGTATGGTCAAGAACAGTTAAGAGGGGGAGATGTCACACGTCTTATCATTGGGGGAGAACACGTGTGAAATCAAATCTGCAGCATCGCAGCTGGATGTTACACTTCACCAACTTTATGACGCCTCTGCACTTTCTTTGCTCCTGCAGTCCGGAATTAAAGGGAGTGAGCGAACCGGCCTCTCTGAATTGCCCCTGTGTCTGCCTGTTCCCAGCGAAGGACTGGACACCTAGTCCAGGGTGTTTCTCTGTCGTCTGCCCAGTGCATGCTGGGAGTTACCCAGAAAAGGAAGGTGGTGCTGTATTGAGAAGGGATGCCTCACAAGTGGCGCCAGAAAAAAACAGATCACAGCTGCTAGTGTTCTGGTCTCAATTATGACACATTTATTTTTGGCAAGAAATAAATACATGTGAAAGTTTTATTTCTAAAGTTAATAGTCTGCAGAGTTCTATGTGTGAGTCAGGACAAACAAAAACACTATTTTGGAAGGAGAGGGGGTCATTAAATCCAAGACTCTTGCTCCCAGAAAGGCAAAAAAAACGTGACAAATACTCACCACCTCAATATCCCAGATCACTGTGAGAAACTAGACAATTCTAACCACTTGTGTGCCCAATTTTTTATTTATTTTTAAATTAACATCCGGGGCTAAAGCCCTGGATGTTTTAGCCTAGGGACGCCACTGGTGCCCCCTCAGGACTTGGTGCCCTACGCGCAGCGCGTAGTGCGCGTTATGGGAGCGGCGGCGCTGATCACAACTCTGATCAAAACATAAACTAGGGATGATTAAATGACCTTCAGAATTTAACCGATTAAAAATGTATTTACCGACAATGTATGTTTTGGATACCATTTTCTCCGGAGCTCATATATATTTACTTTAATACTACAAGAGGGCGCCCCATTTGACATTGTTTTGTTTGGCGGTCAGAAAAATAGGTCAGATAAAAGAATAACACGTAATTTAAATCATAAATATTTTTATATTAATTTCAATCTTTTCAAAATTTAAAATTTAAAACATTTTATTTATTTATTGTAATTGACCTCTCGCGGCCCACCTGCAGTACCTTCCTGGTGGGCCGCGGCCCACACTTTGGGAATCGCTGGTGTAGATCATACAAAGAAATGAATTATTAATGCAATAATCAGTATTCAGAAACTCTGAATTCCTGAATTGGCGCAGACACAAAAGGAGATTTAATGGCAAAAGTTGTTTTCTTTTTTTCTTTTATGACTTTTCACAAGGTATCAGCTTTGTGGAAATGCAGTCTCACCACTGCGTTAAAGGCCGCGCTGCAAATGTCTGCCTCTCGGATGAATCTTTAAGGTTTGCTTTTCACCCTCTGTGACCGTGTTTACATGCATTCGAATAACTGGCTTAGTCGGACTGAAATCGAATTATACGTTTCATGTAAACACCTTTGTTCGACTATGTGCGGTCCGACTACGATCCGATTAACACCCCTGGATAACTCGATCCGATCCGGTTGAAAATTCGACTATTGCGGCATGTAACGGTGAATTGGATTAGGAACTGGACTTTGCGTCTTTGCGCATGCTTGAGATCCCGCCGCCCTCCTCCCCCCTCCCTCCCATGTCGTGACCCGGAAGTCGAAAGAGACGATAAGTTGTCACTGCCGGGAGCCTGGCCGGTAGAAAACAAACAAACAACGCCAATAGCGCCATTTGCATTCGCTGTACTCCGATTAACATCATGCAAGAATAGTAGAGGGATGTAGCTTCGCCTTGCTCTCTGTTCGCCATCTTTCTCGAAATGTTGATGTTGTTGTTGTTGGTTGTTGTTGGTAGTGGTGAAGAGGTCAAGCGGAAATGGCTGTATCACTGCAAACCCTTCTACTCCCCACGTGAGTTCGCTTCATTCATCCTGGCCGGAGTTTACACATGTCAGAGGGGGAACGTGAACGAGGCACAACAGACCCTCGCCGAACAGATACGGTGTGTGGAGCGGACCTTCCCGGACTCTTTAGTTATTGTACTCGGGGATTTTAACAAAGGAAACCTCAGCCACGAACTCCCTAAATATAGACAGTTAATTAAATGCCCTACCAGAGAGAAGAGCATTCTGGACCACTGCTACACAACAATCAGCAGGGCCTATCACGCCGTCCCTCGAGCTGCACTGGGAAACTCTGACCACGTCATGGTTCATCTGATTCCCTCATACAGGCAGAGACTAAAGCTCTGCAAACCTGTGGTGAGGAAGTTCAAGAAGTGGACCAGTGAGGCTCTGGAGGATCTACGGGCTTGGACTGTACTGACTGGGATGTCTTCAGGACTGCTACCAACAGCCTGGATGAGTACACAGAGGCTGTAACTTCCTACATCAGCTTCTGTGAGGACAGCTGTATTCCATCCAGCTCCAGGGTGAGTTATAACAACGACAAACCCTGGTTCACAGCGGAGCTCAGGAAGCTAAGACTGCAGAAGGACCAGGCATTCAGGAGTGGGGACAAGGACCTGTACACAGAGTCCAAATACAGGTTTAGCAAGGCGGTGAGAGATGCTAAACGACTGTACTCTGAGAAACTGCAACAGCAGCTCTCAGCAAACGACTCTGCTTCTGTCTGGAGAGGGCTCAGGCAGATCACCAACTACAAGCCCAAATCACCCCACTCCATGAACAATGTGCTTCTGGCAGGCTCAATGAGTTCTACTGCCGCTTTGAAAGACAATGGAGCAGTCCTGAGACAATCCCCACAGCCCCACCAACAAGCCACAGACCATCAGCCCACCCTCCCCAGCCCATCAGGGGCTCACACCTCTGAGCACCCTCCATCAACTCAGCCATCCTGGAGAGAGCCGTCAACAGGCTGTTTAAAAGCAGAACCCCCAAAGCAGCGGGCGGACTCCGTCTCCCCTCCACCCTGAAGCACTGTGCTGACCAGCTGTCTCCGTGTTCACCGACATCTTCAACACCTCCCTGGAGACATGCCACGTTCCAGCCTGCTTCAAGGCCTCCACCATCATCCCGTCCCCAAAAACCCAAGATCACAGGACTCAATGACTACAGGCCCGTCGCCTGACCTCTGTGGTCATGAAGTCCGGTCCTGTCACACCTCAAGACCATCACCGACCCACTCCTGGACGCCCTGCAGTTCGCCTACAGAGCCAACAGGTCTGCAGACGATGCAGTCAACATGGCCCTTCACTACATCCTCCAGCATCTGGACTCCCGAGGAACCTACGCCAGGATCCTGTTTGTGGACTTCAGCTCTGCCTTCAATACAATCATCCCGTCCCTGCTGCAGGACAAGCTCTCCCAGCTGCACGGTGCCCGACTCCACCTGCAGGTGGATCACAGACTTCCTGACCGACAGGAAGCAGCACGTGAGGCTGGGGCACACCCAGGCCCCGGACCACCAGCACGGGTTCCCAAGGCTGTGTTCTCTCCTCTGCTGTTCTCCTGTACACCAACAGCTGCACCTCCAGTCACCAGTCCGTCAAGCTCCTAAAGTTCGCGGATGACACCACCCTCATTGGACTCATCTCTGGTGGGGACGAGACCGCACAGGTGGAAGACTGACCACCTGGTGACCTGGTGCAGCCAGAACAACCTGGAGCTCAACGCCTGAAGACAGTGGAGATGGTTGTGGATTTCAGGAGGAATGCAGCCCCACCCGCCCCTCTCATCCTGTGTGACTCTGGCCGACGCTGTGGAGTCCTACCGCTTCCTGGGCTCCATCATCTCCCAGGACCTCAAGTGGGAGCTGAACATCGGCTCCATCTCCAAGAAGGCCCAGCAGAGGATGTTCTTCCTGAGGCAGCTGAGGAAATTCAACCTGCCAGGGAAGATGATGGTACAGTTCTACACGGCCATCGTTGAGTCCATCATCTGCTCCTCCATCACCGCCTGGCACCCTGCAGCCACAGCCAAAGACAAGCGCAGGCTGCAGAGCATCATCCGCTCGGCCGAGAGGGTTATCGGCTGCAATCTGCCTTCCCTCCAGGTCCTGTTCACTTCCAGGTCACTGAAGCGGGCCAGAAAGATTGTCGCCGGCCCCTCCCACCCTGGACACTCCCTGTTCGAGTCCCTCCCCTCGGGGAGGAGGCTGCGGTCCATCATGACTAAGTCCACCCGCCACAACAAAGCTTTTGGGCCGGGCTCATGAATGGACCCACTGACTGACTGTCACCCCCAGGGCTACCACCTCTTCTTCCACCTTCCTCTCTCCTCCTTCTTCCCGCTCCTTCCTCTTCCTCCTCCTCCCTCTTCCTCCCACCTCCTCCCTCCTCCTTCTTCTTCCCTCCTCCACACACGTCACTTTAACATGCACTTTAACTAAAACACACCACTTGAAGCACACACCCAAACACTCTCACATTATTTGTTGTCTTTCCGTCGCGTTGATTGTTGTTTGTTTGTCATGTCCAAATGTTGCACCTTCCACCAAAAAAAATTCCTCGTTTGTTTGTGAAAACATTCTTTGGCAATAAACCTGTTTCTGATTCTGATTCTGATTCTGATCACCACGAGTTGTAATGAAAACAGCGCCACCTATCATATCGGATATGACATGCTTTCGGCCAATGATTCGAATTACTCACTGCCATGTATATTGGGATAATAGCAGATCCCCCAAAAGATAGCATAGTCCGACTAAAGCAAGATTCGAATTATACCATCATGTAAACGCACTGTGTGACAGTCGCACATGGGCCTGGCGGTGCACAAGGGCAATCTTGGAACGGCATGGTGAGAAGGGAGCTGGATGAATTTATCTTGTATTTATTTTTTTAGAGGAACACGTGAGCAGGTCACCGATGGTGCGAGCTCCAAGGCCAATCAAATCACCTTCTGTCGTCCTCCTTCTGCCACTGTTGAATGGCTTCTGAACTATAACAGAAGGACCTCATACAGCCAAGCAGTTTTCGATAACTATATACTAAAAATGCTAATTCGATGTGAATCAATTAATTAAATGTATCATTGTTTGATTTGAATATGTTCTCGATGAAAAACGTCAGGTGTGCACCTCCACCAAATAAAGAAACGGGATAAATTTCCAGCCATTTGGAGCCAGAATGACGCTGCGCCGCCTGATCTGAATAAACATTCCCAGCTGCTCCACTCGGCGCACGTACACATCCGGGTTCCTTTGGAGCCATAAGAGCACTAAAGTAGTAAAACGGACTTGTGCCCGGAGAAAATGGCATCACACCTTCCTTTGCACCTCTTCGTGCCTTCATAAAACAGAGCGCTGAGGCGGTTGCTGGGGACACCGGCATCGTCCAACATCTTGTCTCCGAGCATACTGCACAGGGGTTTTACTGTTGCCATCACCCACTGCAGTAATGGCACAAGGCAGATGGCGTCAGGCCCTTGGATCCGTCCTCCAGAACATTTTTTCAGCAGTGTACAGTAATTAGAAGCAGTGCATAATCTACATGCCATGGTGATTCCAGGACCTCTGCAAGGCTCCTGTAACCATGCAATTAAACTGCTTTGTGAAAATGTTTGACTTTGCCCGAGGGTTGTGTGGACTTTTTTTTCTTCTTCTCCCTGAGAACAATAGATGTAACTTTGACAATAGATGGTGTGTTCTCAGTTCATTTCATTTACCGCGCCACTCAATTTTGACCACTTGAGGGTTTTTTAAATGTGTTTTCTTGTAAAGACCACCTGTTTGAATCCGTCCCTCGTGCTCCACTTGTGCACAGTAGAATGCAAACTGTGGACAATCACATTACACACACTGCTGCACCTACTGCTGCGCTCTCACCTATCCACTCACTGTGAAATGTGCTGATACTGGTCTTTGCCTTTTTTTAATTCTTCTTTTATTTAAACCATTATTTACCTCAAATCCTAGTGCTTGAAGTGGTTTTAATCCAAGCTGTTGAACAACCTCTACTAGTTTCACATTCATTGTAAGTACAAGCTCTACTTCACAACTGTGTCCACATGTTGTCCACGATCTTGTTTGGAGTGTTGAATGCTGCATTCTCTGTACCTGCATCTTTTATTCTATGGACCAGGATCATTTTATTCTATGGACCAGGATCATTTTATATGTTTACAAAAAAAATCTATCGCAATCAGATTTTTGAAAATGAACACTATAGTCACATAAAGATGTGAAAAAGTGATTTAAATTGAAAGAATTAGAAATTACATCATATTTCACAAGTGTACATGTGCCCATAATTCCTTTCTCTTGTAGTCTACGTGAATCTTGAGAATTAAACGAAGGAATGATGGTGCAGGAGAAGCCCAAAATTCATATCAACGCTGGAAAACTGCAGCCAAACAAGAATGAACGTTGTTTTTGCCAACCTTGTTTAAATTGACATTTTTGTATACTGTAGTTGGTGCTTTATTTGTATGTGAAGAGGAGGGAGGGGGCCGCACCCGAAGACTGCTGAGTGGTGCAGGAAAGCGTTTGGGTGCAAACAAACATAGTCATTGGAAATGTCAATAAAATAAGTCGGTGTCAGTAGAAAGTATACGGCCCTGTGTGCATGACAGAACCGCTTTCTTTCGAACTTGCCAGTAATCGAGAGGCTGAATCATCGATAGAGGACTGACAGCCCAGGGTTGGTATAATGCATGTTCTCCTGAGAGCATTGAGGGCTTTTTGGAGGGAAGCGTTCGCCAGATGGTGATTTCTCTCTTCTAATCTTGTGTACCTCTGTTTATTAGACCATGGTGTAGTACTATGGTCTTCTTTGGTAAGCAAGCTGCCTCACAGAGAGGGATACAGGAGTAGCCTGTGTAGGTGTCAAAACTATTGCTCATAAATCTGAAAGCCTCCCTTACTGCAGTGCTGAGCCTCTTGGATCCACCTCCAGGTTGCGTTCAGTTGTCACGTAATGCAGGCACGATACACGGTCCGACCAGCTAAGAGTGGCCTGAAGAAATGAGTCGAAGTCACCTTTTAGTTGTGAGTCACAAGTTTGTACTATACCTCCGACACGATGCCCCACAAGTAAGCTCCTAGTGATATTGACAGAAAGAGAAAACACAAAACAACTAACATTGCATATCAAGTAGCAATCTCCAAAGTGAGTGTGGGGCTGCAGCGGCTGCTCAGCTCTGAGGTTGCTGCTCGACCGTCTCCGGTGGGACGGGAAGTCACTGACCTACATCTGCTGACATTTCAAAATTCCAGGCCCTCGCTGTGAGCCGTCCCAACTTCAATCAATGAGGATTCTCTCCTGACTTGTTAACTGTCACATATAAAGTCAATTGTAATCATCCCGGCTTTTTACCCCCTCTCTACCGGGGTAAAGCGGGTGGGGGGGTCCATTACTCTGAGCTGCTGCTGTCAGGGTTTCACTGCTTCATTGTGCTACTAGCTGTGTCTTTACAGGATATGTCTGCCTGTTTATGATCACATTTTTGGCATACTTTTTTTTGGTGATGTCATTTTATTGCCACTACTTCACCTTTTGTACTTGGTATATGTAATAAATAGAAAGGATATGCTTAAAATATGCAGAACATGTGTAAAGTTCCCTCTTATTAGATATTTCATAAGTCGTTGAGATGTATTGCTGAAGTTAGAACAGCTTTGGTTATCTCAGATTAGAGACTTACGTATGTCTTTATTCCTCTGGGTTTAGTAGCTAGTCGTTGTATATTTACAAAACCGACATCCACCGCTCTGCAGAGAAATATTGTGAAAAAGACATGTTGCTTTTTCCCCCCAACTTTTTGCCTGTAAAATCATGATTGCCTAGTGACCTTTCCTATTAATGTAATTAGGCATGATGTCATCTCCTCACAGTGTGTGTCAGTAGTGGCCCCATTGTACACTCAGGGCAGAGGAGCACTGTGAGGCAGCAGGGCGGTGCAGCACAACACAATGCAGCTAGAGTGGCTTAGTGCTTGTCCAGCACAATGCATCTCAGTGTCATTGTCAATATATATATACCTGTCACACATTTTGTTTATGTATTATTTTCTTTAGCCTTCTGGTGCCTCCTGCCATCATGGACCCAGAGGCTCCACATACTTGTGTGCTTATCCGGCCCAATCAGCTTTAGCAGAACATATTTTGTTTTCCAATTACCCGCCGACAGCCCCTCTGTTCACTCCACCATGACCAATTTACAAACTCGATGTTCAAGCAACATATTTCCAATGCAAACAGCTTATTATCTACCGTATTACTAATTCTGAGGTACTGTAGATGGTGGTGCCCATTTGTTTACTGCATTCACTGTCAAACAAAAAGAAAACACTGCCTGTAGCAGATTTCACATAAACATGATTAATAACCTATACAAAATGTGAAACATGCTTTAAAGGGTAAAACTTCACATTACTCTCATCATGCTCTGTGTCAGGAGCCACCAGCACGTTCACAGGGGAACGAGCTGGTGGCTCCTGACATCGAGATGATGAGCTGAAAATAAATTTTTCTATTTCATTTACACAGGAGGGCAGTAAGCGAATGAAAGCTAGTATGATGAACACATAGCAGCTGGTATGAACAGCAGAAATGTAATTACTAAAATGTGCTGCACCGTTAATATTTCAGTTAAATGCCAAAGACCCCTACATGTGTAATTTGTAGCCAAAGCTTATTTTTTCTGTGCTACTGGGTTTATTGATATTAATAAACTGCTATGCATACATATTTTCTAATGCTACCTTGCAGAAATGCACATCTTGGAGTAGCAATAAATAACGTGCATTGACAAAATCTCCGATGCTGAGAAGTTAGTGATCCATAGAAAAGGATTTATTTCACCAGACTACTCACAGAAACATAAGAAACTAGAATGGGCACTCGGTAGAGCGCATACCTTCGCATATCACAAGATTGGGCATTGAATTATGAACATTTTGGCATTAGTTGCATGCCAATTGGACAAAAATGTATCGTGCTATGGTAAAAAAAGAGTTTGACCTGTTCATGACCTTGACCTTGACCTTTGACCCGATTGATCCCAAAATCTAATCAAATGGTCCCCGGATAATAACCAATCATCCCACCAAATTTCATGCGATTCAAGAACATTTTGACCTGTTCATGACCTTTGACCTTGACCTTTGACCCGATCGATTCCAAAATCTAGTCAATTGGTCCCCGGATAATAAACAATCATCCCACCAAATTTCATGCGATTCGGTTCAATACTTTTTCAGTTCTGCGAAAGATTTTGACCTGTTCATGACCTTTGACCTTTGACCCGATCGATCCCAAAATCTAATCAACTGGTCCCCGGATAATAAACAATCATCCCACCAAATTTCATGCGATTCGGTTCAATACTTTTTGAGTTTTGCGAATAACACGCATACAAATAAATAAATAAATACACGGCGATCAAAACATAACCTTCCGGCATTTTCAATGCGAAGGTAATAAATCATATTCATGAGTCACTGAAAAAGGAGGAAAAGTACTGTGGTAAATATCCATTTTAATATAAGAGAGCAATGGGTTGCCACATGAACACTATGGCCCTGAATCATGAATGTGCTACACAGGTACATACAGTCAAACCCAAAAAGATGCATGCAATATATGCAAAATGTCTTCTCAACAATAGGTTTAAAAGCTAGTAAACTATTGGACTGCTTTCACGTTTTCAACAAACAGCCACACAATAATCTCTATGAAAGTGCAACTTGAGAAAGAGGCGGACACACTGCTGGTTCATCATGTATCGCAACATGTTAAAGTCACGTCTTGTTGTGTATCCATGTCATTGTGATCACACCTAAGTCTCTGTGCTGTTTCTGTTTCTCTCAGAATAACCACCACGGCTGCGTGCATGATGGACTTGAGGAGGTACCCTCTTGATGAGCAGAACTGCACCCTGGAAATTGAAAGCTGTAAGTGTAATTTGACTTTGTCTCCCACAACAATGATGTAAACACTGAACTCACAGTTACCTTCTGATGTAATAAACCTGATTGCCAGAAAGCAGTTTGCACTTGGACATCTGAAAATCGCTAGTTACCTCTAAAAAATTACACGTAATTAATTGATCCGTAAATAAATTTTTAAGAAATAATTCAGAGGTGTCATTCGTGAAATATTTGGCACCTATGCCAACGTGTGCCATTTGTGAGATGAATGACCTCGGCAGTTAATGACCGCTTTGAGAAATAGTGATGGAATCCCCGTGCTTGCTGATGTGCATTGATTAGTATTCACTCAGTGTGACAGATGGAAACTGCTAACATTAATATTAGGGGCCTTACTGCATCCTCAACATGGCTCTTAACATCTCAATTATATTAGTGCCGTGTCATGTCTGAATGAACACCCGCCACATCCACAATAATCATTTCAATTAATAATTTGTAACGAACGTGTAAATAACAGGGAAATAATAATGAGTCATTGGTTAAGAGTCATTTAGCAACTAATTCATCAGCAATGATTCATTAAAGAAGTGGCCAGTATGTAGATATCCGGCTATTTGTTATAGTTAGATTAAATTAAATCCTTTTCTATTGTTGTCCTGAAAGGAAAGGTTTTGGGAAATAAGCTTTTACTTTGCATCTTGCAGGAGGTTAGATTAGATTAGCAAAACAAGTAATATTCTGGATTAAATAAACAAGATATGATGTGTTAATTGTTGAGCTTTGGAAGTTCTGGGAGGTGGATATTGTTAACTTCTTTCAGTCAGGCTTGCTGTTTCCCCCTGTTTTCACTCTTTATGCTAAACTAAGCCAAACTAACCATCTCCTGGCTTTAGCTTCATGTCTTCCAAACAGATGTGAGAGTGGTATTCAATCTTCTTTTCAAACTCTCAGTAAGATCGCAAATTCTCAAAAGTAATTTTCAAAATCTCAAAATAATTTTTTTCAGTAGCTCCTGGTTAGTCCCTCAATTGTGGATCTTTTCTGAAAATCTACTGAAGAGCCACGGGAGTTATGATGCTTCTGTTTTCACCAATGGAGTAGGACTCACCATGGCTAATACACTGGTATTTATGTCTAAAATGTATGGAGTTACCCTTTAAGATCATGATGGGGGCGGTTGTAGCTCAGTGGGGTAAGGGGGTCGTCTTGCAACCCCAAGGTCGTCGGTTTGATCCCAGCTCTCCCAATTAGTTGCAAGTCGAAGTGTCCTTGAGCAAGGCGCTGAACCCCTAGTTGCTTCCCGGGCGCATCGCTGCAGCCCACTGCTCCTTCATAGTAAGTAAGTAAGTAAGTAAATCTTTATTTGTATAGCACCCTTCACAACACAAATGTACAAAGTGCTTCACATCCTAAAATAGGTAAGATAAAAATAATAAAATAATAAAATAAAATAATAAAATAAAATAAAATAACATCAAACAGATCATTTACGATTTAAAATCAGAACATAGAACACGCACAGGGAGCAACAATTAAAAGGACCAGACGCTGAAAATGTCTATAAATGTCCAAACGCCTGCCTGAACAAAAGAGTCTTTAAATTACTTTTGAACATGCTCTCGGAGGGAAATTATTTCAGGGCCAGGGGGAGAGCATTCCAGAGCCTTGGGGCTACCGCCCCAAAAGCTCGGTCACCTTTGGTTTTAAGTCTGGTCCTGGGTATCTGCAGAAGTTCCTGGGTGGATGACCTCAGAGACCGACTAGAGGAGTGTGGTTGAATGAGATCACAGATATAAGCAGGGGCTTGACCGTGGATGGCTCTGTGGGTGACTACTAAAACTTTAAAATTAATCCTGAGATGCACTGGAAGCCAGTGCAGTGCGGCAAGGATGGGGGTGATTTGGCAAGACCTCCTAGACCTGGTGAGCAGCCTGGCAGCGGCATTTTGGACCAGTTGTAATTTATTGACGGATGATTTATTGAGGCAGGTGAACAATGAGTTACAGTAGTCTAGTCTGGATGAAATAAAGGCATGTACAGACATTTCTAGTTCCGCATGGGATATAATGGACCTGAGTTTTGCTATATTTCTTAGGTGGAAGAAACATGAGCGGGTGAGGGATATGACATGTTTTTCTAAAAGCATCGACTGATCAAATATTACACCAAGGTTTCTCAGATGGGTACGTACATTTCCCTTAAGGGACCCCATGTGGTGTGCCGCTTTGGACGCGATGTGGTCAGCAGCTATAATTAGCACCTCAGTTTTAGCTGCATTTAATTGGAGGAAATTATTTGCCATCCAACTCTCTATGGCAGATAGACACTCATGGAGTATGCAGAGTTTCTCCAAATTATCCGGTTTGAAAGAAATCTGGAGCTGGATATCATCAGCATAACAGTGGTAAGGGTTAACTAAGGATGGGTTAAATGCAGAGAATACATTTCGTTGCATGTGTACCTGTACTCTGTGCAATGACCATAGATTGAATCCAATCCAATAATAAGAACATGCTCGTGAACTGGTAGCTTGACTCTGGAAAAAACCACAGACTTCACACGATATCATTCAATTGACATCTCACATCTGTTTTTTTTCCAAATGCTTTAATTTAGATAAATCAATATCCGGGAGAAAAATGTGCTTGCGGTGTAATTAAAAATTGCATTTGCTTGATCATTTTCATCGAACACTCCATCAATCAAACCACCTGCTCCATACAGCAGATACTTGTGGAACTTGTTGTTCAAGATCAAACTGCAGAGTGTTTACCCTCTGGGACATCAGTAGGCAATGAAATATGGATATACCATGAATTAAAAATGTTAAAGAATATCTGTTAATGCTCATGGAACACTAGTGGGAGTCATGCACATTAGCCATCAGTTTGATTGATTAGGTAGGCAGTTGTTTCAATTTCGTGAACAATGTCACATTTCCTCACCCTATAACCTCAGAGGGTGATTTAATGGTAATGAATCCCGGTCCTTTAGTGAGTTTAATGCCATCCAGGTCTGGGTGTGGGGTAGTAGAATGTGAAATGTGCTAACACTGTTCAGAGTGAGAAATTGCTCTGCAGTGAATGCATACTGGTCTGTTGACATAAATCTTCTGCTGTGGTCATTTTTTTCGATTGCACTGCCAGTTGTGAATGTGTGGAAGCACCATACCAAGTGACTTGTGTTCATATATATTCATGCTCCAGTTAATGCAGATATGCATTGGTATAAAGCTACATAGGACAGTAGATCATGTGATTGCAGGCCAAGACAACGCGCAGATTTGAGTATCAGGTGGAAATATTTTCCAATTAAGAATTTTGTTTGTTTGTTGTTACTTTCATTGACGTCATTGCTGCTGCATGGTTCCACGGGAGAAAACATGTCTCCTTAAAGCCCATCTCCTCGCATCATCTGACTAAAATCTGTATTGCATCTTTAGTATTCATTTGATAACCCTGCGATGTCTTGTTGAAAAATAATTGTTATTTAACTCAACCTGACGGGCCCATCTCCAGCACGAGGTTTGAGTTTGATCAGCCCGGTCGCCTATACATTTTATTCCCATTAAAACAAAACAACATTGTCAATTACATTTCGAGGGAAAAGTAATCTCTCCCGGTTTACATTTGTTTTTGATGTATCATAAAAAACATTTCTAATTATAGGATGCAGCAATCTGCATGGGGACCGGGTCAAAGCAAGAATTTCATCCAGGAGACAGCTGTTCATGCTCCGTGTAAAACCAAAAGTCAACGTTCTCTTATTTTAATTTACGCCTGTAACTTATATAACGTAAACTATGGAAAATTGATTTGTTATGGTTTTTAATTATCACATGTTTAAAACTGTTACAGTGAATAACATTGTTTTCAGAATGAGACCTTGTCAGGTGGCTTCCTTCCGGTAAATTAGCTTTAGTTTTGAAGGTCTCACTGAACAGAATTATGTAAAGTCATCCTCCAAAAAGTGTAATGACTTTCTAAAAAAACAACAACAAAAAAACAGGCCCTCCCAATAGGTAGAAATGTCCATTAATGGCTAAATTAGTATTGCGAAACAATTCTGCAGCGAGACAAGTATAGTTTTGCCATTGGATACAAAGTTCAATGATTACAGTTGTCACTTTGATTAATCTAATGCTATTTAAATGTATGTTTGTTGAAATTATTGGACATTTTAAATCAAAGCAGTTAGCGATCAGGTAAATACAGTGTGATACTAATAATATTGGCAATAATGAATGAGGAGAGAAAAATGTAATCACAATGAGAGTTGTGGACATTGACAAATCTCACTCTGACTATTGGGTGCTTTGTAACTCATGCCCAAAGGGTAGATTACAGTGTGTAGGGAATACTAATGGGAAAACCCAAAAAAGAATCCATTGTTTAAAAACCTGTTGTGCTGTTGACCCACCACACAGATTTCACAATGATTCATGCTTATGTTACTCGTGGTGTTGTGTGTTTCACACTGCGCTTGCCAAAACAAAGTAATGTGTTAAAAAGCACTTTACTAGAGAAAATCATATTTGTTCCATTGATAGGTAGAAGGTTAAAATGAGTATCATCATGAACTGTTTTAGAAATTTGTCACAGATTCTTGCAATACAACAGCCTCTAAAAGTCAAGATAAGGGAACTGAATACGTTGTTAGGTTGCTTACTCTGAATGACTGCAATGAACCATAGATAGAAACAGTCAGAGCGACCTCCACTCATTATCCATACTCTTGGAACCGGCTTTAAATAGAAACATGGTTATCTTTAATGACTGTTCCTTCACCACACTTACACTCCCCATGTTTTATTTCTCTCTCTCCTCCCTCGCCCTGAATTTGCCCTGACCTTGACACAGATGGATATACCACAGATGACATCGTATTCTTCTGGCAAGGAGGGGACAAAGCTGTGACGGGCATCGAGAAGTTGGAATTACCTCAGTTTTCCATTGTAGACATCCGTTTAGTGTCCAGAGAGGTCATGTTTACCACAGGTAAGGCCGTTGTAAAAAACACAAAAAATGCTTCTGCTTTTGAATACAAGTGTCCACTGCATCCACAAAATGATTCATGCCCGCTCTATAAACACATCTGGATCTGTGTCACCACTGTGAGTGGGGGCATCAGTAGATACGTCATTGTCACTGTGGGGAATATGATTATATTTGGATTGAGCAGGAAGACAATTTCCTTTTTGCTGCAGCAGATTGTCGGAAGCCATTTACACGTGCGCACTGACTTACAAAAAAACAAAAACGATGTCAACTGAAGTACTAAACGTTGCCTCAGTCATAATACAGTAATCTGATATATTTTATCATCAGTGTTCCGGTTCCTGAAATTAAGCAAAATAAATGTAAAGGAGCTGTTGTTACTTAGTCAAGTCAAGTCTGGATAAACACACGGGTCTCGGCATCAGCAGACGGGACGGAATGATCGGAAATCTTTCAATATAAATTGAAAATATTTAACACAGGTCTAAAAACTAAATAAGAAAAAAACATGTTTACAACATTTTGTACAGAAATGTACTTAAGCGTGAAGACTTTTTGGAGACTAATTCTAAAAAGAAACTATGATTTAAAAGATATATAAATATAAGATGAGTATTTTTATTTTGTTTACTTTACTTCTACTTCTGTGTGAGCCGAGTTAGTTTGGCCGATTTGTTTTCACCAACAGAGCCCGGCTTATTGACTCACTCTTCATGCTAAACCGAGCTACACTAAAGGTGCGTTCACACCAAGAGCGAAAGTATTTTTTCGCGCGACCGAATCCCATGAAAAGTCAACGTACAGACACGTGTGGCTGCGATAGACGCGATATTTTCCCGGGCGCAGCGTTTGGGGCGACGCGATGTGGGCGACGCGTTTGCAGCGGCACAATTTTCGCCCCGAGTTGAAATATTTAAACTTTGAGGCGGTAATCTCGCAACTCGGGCCAATCAACTCTTGAGTTCCGCTCTCGTTAGCGCTGGAAGCGGAAGTCTTTCAGACGTAACATTAACTTCATCGGTGAAAGTGACCGAGCTGTGTGAGCCTCCGGGTGATGTCATGAACCCAAACACGAGGGCGTTAGTGTGTGGGATGTCCACGACAAATATAAAGCAGAACTAGTGGTTAGTTATTCTGGTGGATGAAGGAGATGATGATGGTCTTTACGGAGACGAGACACGGAGATAAGCCCCGCCCCTCGCGGAGGGTCTCAACGCTTATGACCTGAACACGGCAAATGGTGGAGCGAGTAAACTCACGCGTTTTGGGCGACGCGAGAAATCGCTTCGCTTTTGGTGTGGACGCACCTTAACTGTCTACAGTGCACAGACAAGAGCGTGGGATTACTCTCCTCATGTAACTCTCAGCAGGGAAGTGAATAAGAGTATTCCTCAAAATGTCAAACTTTTCTTTCACTGGAAGTAAACAATCGGATTCCCTCTTCTACCACTGAGCAGGAATTTCTGGATTCAAACTACACAGTATGCCTCCAATTCTCTAACTGAATCTCTGACTGACTGTTTAGAGACGGCTCACTGACTTCAGACAAGTTCAAGAATGTAAAAAGCCCAATAATGCTTACCCGAAAGACACAAGTCAAATTCAAGTGTAATTCTCATGTTTGAGTTTAATGAAACCCGTGAACATTTGTCGCCCCTATTAATTTCGGATGTACTTGGGTGATCTAAGCCGCTTGTCTCAGGTTTGATGAAGTATGTTTGCTATGGTATTGATTCATTAAAAGATTTACAGGAACCTGGAGATGATGAGGTCATTAATCATTGTGTGTTCCCCCATAGCAAATAGCCTTTTAGATTAAAACCATCACGCTTATCTGAAGCCTTTTCTCTTTGGTGACGTTTTGGAAATAAAACTGAAGATAGAATACATGGAATGGAATGTAACTATATTTAGTCCAATTTTGATTGTCTCCAACATTGTACATTTACAGTTATAGCTTATGCAGAGAGATCCTGCCTTGATAGACATAGTGCTAATTGCATCAGCATTGCATAGTTGTTGTTGTTTGAATTAAAGTGCAGTCGAAAGACCAATTAATGTCTCGGCACAGGCACTGATATTTACCTGGAATGAGTTGCCACATTGCAAGTGCAAAGGCGTGCGTTGCAATTGTGCACTTCTAAAATGATGTTTTTGGTAATGTTTAGATGACGGAGAAAGTGCAAAAGAAAAGCAGAGCAGCTCTCTGTGACAACTCTCAGAGGGATGCTGGAGCTGCCTGCTGAAATAGGGGGTTGCAGAAAAATCTGCCGTGTTTGCGACTTTCTGCCATGTTTAATTGGAATCGAACTCGTCCCTGGGAAGGAATCCATCGCTTTGGGGAAATTAAGTGCTCCATCTGAACAAATGGAGAAATGACGACCCTGCGCGTTGTCAAAGTGCAGACTTTGGAACTCTTAGGTTAGGCCAATGCCCCCCCCCCCGCCCCACCCTCCCTTCTCCCCTTCTTTTTTTCCTTCCAATGATGTGTTTTCACTCTGACTCCCTGCCCTTTTCCAAACTGTCGCTCGATCCTTTTCTCCTCACAGGTTCATATCCAAGGCTTTCGCTGAGTTTCCGGATTAAGAGGAGCATTGGATATTTCATCCTGCAGACATACATGCCCTCCATCTTGATCACCATCCTCTCCTGGGTCTCCTTCTGGATCAATTACGATGCCTCTGCAGCTCGGGTGGCCCTGGGTAAGAAACAGCCACCGCCGCCGCATCATCAAACTTACAACTTGTCCGTGTTAAAACCCAGCTACTATCACTGGACCGAACAGCGTGAACCGGTTGACACAGGTTCACTGTTGTTGTGCACATTGTTTACTCGTACTGGCACTCGAAGCTATCAACTCGATTGAAGCCAACTGGAGGTGTTAAACACTAACAGCAGACACGCTGATGTCCAAATGAAATGCCCTTATGTCCAAGGATGGAGTGATGAGTAGTATTTGTGTATCTGAGATGAATAATTATGAGTAAGCCTGAGAAACATACATAAACAATTTAATGTATCCACATTTCCTTAAAGTAGAACTAATAATGGCACATTGACCCCCTCACTGCTTTTGTGATGGTAAAACATTTAAATTACTGTGTGGACAAAGAAGCTCTCTCACACTCTCATATCTCTGACAAAAATATTATCATTGTCATTAACTTATTTTTTGCATAAACACATACTCAAATCCTTTGAAAAAAATGGCCAGATTACAAAATAAGAGGGGTTCTATAGGCAACTTAATTTGACCGATGTATAGCAATAACAATTTTCTAAAACTTCTATTCATGCTTCTATTTATGTAGTAGCAGACGACACTGTAACCAAATTGAGAACATTTAACTTTTGAAACTTCTGTTTATTAGATAATAGTGCACTTAGCTAAATCATCAAACAATGCATTAATGTAGAAAACTACCGCAGTAGTGGAATGTAACTAAATACATTTATTTAAGAACTGGACTTCCCAGGAGTTACATTTTTACTTGAGTAATTCCAATTTCTGCTACTTTATACTTCTACTTAACTACAATGATATTGAACCCTTTGCGTAGTATCTTGATGTAGAAGGTTTGGGTCGCGGTTGGGTTTAACTTACACACTTTCTTGCTTAGGGTTAGAAAGAAAGGTCACCGTTTGGGTTAAAATAAGTCTGTTTCGCAACTTAAGCTGATATTACATTATGACATAATGTAATGTGACTCAGTGAACTTTTGGGTTCACACCGCGGCCCCCCGACTCAAAGTTTGTTTCTTTGAAACAGGATATAAAGTAGTTACACTTAGATTCACCTAACCAGCTACAACATTTAAATGCATCATATTGCTAATCAAATGATATCATAGTCTTACATGCCGTTCTGTTGCCTAATGACACCTTTTTTATTCAAAATGCATTCCGCTGATAATAATGCATTTTTACTTACACATTTAGAATGCAGGATTGTACTTTTGATGCATGTATTCTCACAATTTGTTTTTACTTTTTCTAAATGATGTGAACACTTCTTCCGTCTCTGAGCTACAGTGACGGAGGTCAGATGATGTCGGTGTGAACCACTTCTGTGTGTGACGGTGAATTCTTTGTTTCTGTGTGTGCTGCTGTGCTCAGGTGTGACAACGGTGCTTACCATGACAACAATTAACACCCACCTTAGGGAGACTCTCCCAAAGATTCCGTATGTGAAAGCCATCGACGTCTACCTCATGGGCTGTTTTGTGTTTGTGTTCCTGGCCCTG
Source organism: Pseudoliparis swirei (assembly GCF_029220125.1). NCBI lineage: Eukaryota > Metazoa > Chordata > Actinopteri > Perciformes > Liparidae > Pseudoliparis > Pseudoliparis swirei. Next base: position 11,767,158 of record NC_079390.1, on the reverse strand, counting down.
CTCGAATATGCCTTTGTAAATTACGTGTTCTTTGGCCGGGGCCCTGCGCAACAGAAGAAAATCAATGAGCGGCTGAACAAAGCCAACAACGAGCGCACAAGATACGAAGAGAAGCGCCTGAGGGAACAGGTTTGCATCTTCATCTGCTACCTCTCTTTTACTCTCCGTGTCAGTCAGGGCTCAAGTACAAACCAGCCAATGTTCTGCACATAACATTTCTAGCCACAGCCATTTCATCCACAGACACATATTATGCAGTATTCCCACAAGTAATCTTCCAGAAGCATACTGATGCCACCACAGTCCAATATGTATTCACCAACCATCATCCATTGTTTCTACCTCGAGCACTGACTGCTTTTTATCGTTCACAGACCTTTTCATTGAGGTAGCGATTCATCTAGCCCAACAGTGGTGTAAAACATTCTCATTTCTTATTTAGGTGGTTGTCTATGTTTATGCTGCAGGCTTCATTCATTCTCACTCTGCTACCTTATGTTTTAACGTGTATTTTCAAACTAAACTGGACAAACTATCAAAATGCAGACATTTGGCAATGGCGGATGCTGAATTAGTCAGAGTGAATGAATCCCCCTCCTCAGTGTTTTTGTATGTGAAGTACTAAATGCTATGCGTATTCAAAGTTTTTGACTGTTAACTTTATGTCTAATGCATTGTGTAATTTTGAGAAAATGTGCTTATTTGCTGGGATTTTATAGCCGTTTTAATGTTCTCTTCATTTTTCTTTCACATTGCAAGGACTCCATTTCCGTGCCGTATCAAAGCAACACCGTCAGGTCATTTACAAAGCGAAGAAATCTGTATCTCGAGGAACAAAGAAAAGTTGGGGTACATTTATTTAGAAATCCTATCAGCTGTAGGCCAGACCTCACAGTAAAGTCAGATGATTAAGGCTGTTCAAATTACTTCTGTCACCTTTTTGTGTAAAGTAACAAATAGATATCTGTGTAGAGAAACTCTGTGCTAACTATTTGTGTGGCATGCAAGAATTTACGTTCCATATCATCCCTGCATTGAGACAGCTGGGGGGACGGGAGTGTGGGCTTGATAGACGTTTAATAATTTAGGGGATTTGGTGCTACTGCTCGACATTACAGCTCTTCCTGACTTGTAGTGTCCTCCCCATCTCCTCGCAGGTGGATGCTTATGGAAACATCCTCCTCACCACACTGGAGATGAACAACGAAGTGATGCCTTCGGACGTGGGAAGCAGCGTCAGTGACTCTCGGAATTCGGTCATGTCCTTCGACAGCTCCGGGGTCCAATTCAGGAAGCCCATGGCGACCCGCGATGGCTTCAGCCACCGCTCGCTGGATCGGAGCGCCATGCGGAGCCGGGCCAACTGTCGGCTACGACGACGCTCTTCCAAGCTCAAGTTGAAAATCCCAAACCTGTCAGATGTTAGCACCATTGACAAGTGGTCCCGGGTCATTTTCCCAATCACTTTTGGATTTTTCAACCTAATCTACTGGTTGTACTATGTGAATTGATGTGCATCCCACTAGGAATCATGGGCCATATTTTGAGAGCACATTAGATTGGCTTTGATACAGTTCCAAAATATGTATACACATATACAAGTTGAACATATGTATATGCATATTTATATATATTATATTTATATATACACGTGTGAAATCTGAAGGACCTTTCTGCTGTACAAAGTATTAATAGGATGACTTGAATGTTTAAGAATAATTGTGAGAAGATTTCAAGGCTTTGCGTTTCGTTTTCCTGCTGAAACAAACAAACAAACAAACAAACAAACAAACACAAGATCCCACCCGGGGGTTTCGGAACTAAAGACTGCATGATATTTTTGCTTTAAAAAAAACAAGAAAAAAGTGAAAGTGAAAACTCTTGAGGGAGAAAAAGATGTCTCAGAGTCCCATTGACTTTTTACTGATACCTATTGTAATCAAGAAATCCTCGACTGCAGCTCATGAAATCAGCGGTGGCTCGTCTGTTCAGGCATCAGAGTGAGATCCTTGACCCCCCCCCCCCCCATCGCCCATGGATAACATGCACGGAAATCTCCGGTTCTACTATGTACAGCAACCTTGTTTGGATTATGTGTTGTTTCTTGGGTTTTTTGAAGTGATATCGTTCTCTTTGTCAGACATCCGCTCTGGCCTAATGGGCTCCATTAGAGGCTCGCATGGACGGGATGTTTGACCGCCACATTCCCGCCCAGAGTCAACGCAAACTTGTGTTCCTTTCTCTTCTCATGCTATTTTTAGAAACACGTCCTTGGTGGGGGGTGGGGGGGGGGTATTTTTCATTATGGTTGAAAACAAGTGCTGATTATTGTAGATATGATTTTGTCTTGAAAAATACTGTGATTTCAGAGTGTCGGAACATGTTCTAGAGCTAGGGCATTATGAGATAAAAGAGTCAAAGGTATGAATTACTCATTTTGATTGTGTGAAAAAAAAACATTCGATACATTTTATCATTCAGTATTCTCATGAAAGTATACTTGTACTGTTTATTTCCTCCTATTGATTGATTATCCTGCTCTTTAGACGCAGAGTTCATTGACGTCATATCCTGCTTTGTGTTTGCTAAACGGAAATGGGAGGAGTGCTTTTGTAATTCGTTCAAGATTATTCCACAGCAAAGATGTGAGGTCATGTATTTATATTCAAAAGAGTCAACATATCAGCCCACAGTTTGACCAGTTCAGTATACAGTATTTCTTTGTTTGTTCGTTGAGCAGTTTGTGAAGGCAAGATTATTTGATTGGGATAATAGCGGGCAGCCCGGGCAGAAGACATGATGAGGAGGATTCAACATTTTACACTTTAACTCAATCAGTGCCATCACACAAACGCTCCAAACCCAGAGGATCAGAAGCATCAGCCTGATCAGGAATGATGCAGGGATTTTTGTGGAGAAAATGTGTGATCAATAGCCATGAATTGAAATAACGACCAAAAGGCCTATACACCATATGCATTATTGTTTGGTTTTGATCTCAAACACGCGCACGCACACGCACACACAGTGCTCAGGTTCATTTGCAAAGTAAGGGGGGGGGGAGTAGTCGAGGACCTTGAATTTTGGGGGGAAATTAGATAGTATAATCACATGTTTTTGAGTTGTAGAATCCAAATGAGCCACCGAAAGAAAGTTAAAGAACTCAAGAGGAAATTTATCTTGTAGGTGGCTGTTCAGAGTACCGGCTGAAATGGTCGCATGTGTGCACAAATTCAGAGTTCCTCAAAAGTTGCCAAATGGTCGTGAGTCAAGACTGAAATGCAATGAACTTGAATACGGTAGCATCATCCTTTGTTTAAACATGGGTGTGTTACGCTGGTAGCCCCTTATGTAGCCTTGAGGCGCTCGGCTCAAGCAGAGCTTAGGAGCGGTCTGTGAAGCTCACTTCTTTCTAACTCCACATGCCCAGATTTATTTCATCGTCTTCACACGCTGACTCGAGTGACATCACTTGAGGACGTTTACCGGACATCAGACAGCTCCCTCTGGAGCCACAAAAGGCATTACGAAGCTTTTTCTTCTCCACATATGCAGTAGTTCTCTCCAAGACTTGTAAACAGACTTTGGTGGGTGAGATCAGTGGAGTTCCCCTTTACCAAACAATCTCTGAGATATGCATGCTACTATTCAAACTCCTCGTCTGAGACGCTTCAGTGAAGTCATTACTAGATTATCTTTGTGCCAATTGGGTTTTGCAATAAGATAAAGAGCATATCTTGATTGTGTTCCCAAAGTATATATCACTCCACGGTTGGTTATATGATGTTAGAAGTCTCTGAGTCAGGGTGTATTCAGGCCCTCTTGAGGTGGTGATTACCGGGGTGCACATTCACACTTTCAGGTAACCTTGTCCTTTAGAATAAAAACACAGGAAGGTGGTAATAGTCAGTAGATAGTGAATGCAGCTTCATTCTAATAACACCCTTTTACAAATGAGTTTTCCGTCCTGGTCTGCACACTAACAGCTTGACAAACTGTAAAAAGGCAATATGATGGATCTTCACTAAAAGTAGAGTCAGGGTGTGAGGACGTGGGATACTGTTCTTTCCAGTGCAAGAAAAGCACATATTGTCTGTAGAAATATGGGGCTTAAAGGCAACCATAAGAGTTATTTAAACTCAAACAATGAACATGTGTGACCAGAAAGAAGCCTGATACATCTACCCTGTGTTTACATTTACAAGTATCAAATTCTCATTCAGGTCGGTTTATCCCCAGAAACGAATATAACTTCAACTTTTTGTTGTTGATATAGTTGATGCATATGTTTAATGAATTCACAAACACACACAGTGGAGAACCTAAGCAGCCCTTGCATGCTCGCAACATATACTCACCACTCATTTCACTGGACATGAAATCAGCACATTCATTCCAAAAGCTGTGAGGATCTTCTTATCTACGCTTTTACTTTAGGATATTAGCTTATACAAGAGAGAAAATAGATTTCTTTTGACACATATGTTCAAGGAGCAGAGGAGGAGAAAAAAAAGTGTTGAACTGATTTCAATGTGAATTTTCTTGCCTCTAGTGTATATGTGTAATTACATGTGAATTGTACTGTAAATATGATATCTTTCACTTAATAGTTCTTAATGCATGAACAAAAACATGGCAGTTCGTAATACCAGCTAGCCTCACTGCTAACGGCATGGACAGCTTCTCTAGCATTGGCATACTTCTGCAAACGAAACCTAAAAGATGAAACACAAGACATACATGGTGTGAACAAAATAATGGAGCGATCAATGCAAAGTCCTCTCACAGTGAAGGAGTTTCTGGTGGCTCTGAGCTTGTGTTGGTTCACCTGCTCCCTCACGAACAAGGCTAATGCCAATGCTGCTGGAGACTCCTGGGAGTTGTAGTACGCCTTGGTTCACTGTCAGCGAATGGGATGGTGCCATCTTGAATGAAATTCTCTCGTGAGGCTTTTCCCATTTACAAGACAGAATTTGGGATTTGCCGCAGATTGCAGAGCGGTACACCCGCCGCAGCGTTTACCTCAGCCATCAACTAAGAATCATAGAATCGTCCATGAATCTGATCAAAATATTACGGGCATGTTCGGCTAGAGGAGCAGGATAGCCTTAAGAAGGCGAGTGGGATGTTCTTTCCTGTTCCTCAATAAGACAGTCCTGTGTGCCCCTGAGCGAGGCACTTAGCCAATTGCCCGAGAGCAGCTGCTCACTTGCTAATAATAGAAGTCTACGTCCATGCGGTCTAGCTCCTGGAAGTTAATTATGTTTAGCTACGTGAGGGAATTGATAAGAAGTTGTCCCCTGGATAAATGCAACGAGTTAAAAAAAAAATCTGTTACACAAATGCCCGTTGGTTCTGTTCAAGTAATTAGGTATTGTGGTGTGATTACACCGTCTCATCAGTGCTATAATTACCAGCTGGGCTCTAAAATTATAAAAGTTATGAATCACGTCATTTTTTGTTGACCCCGCCCTTCAGGCCGGGGCGTTTCATCTGGGATTATACCGCTCCCCGATGAAAGATTTGCATGACGAGTTATGAATCACACTGACGCTAACCCCTAATAAAAGAGTGGACCACAAACATGCAAACAAATTTCATCCACCAAACACCATAACGTGGCTGACAGACTCCTCACTGTTGGAAGAGCTTTTGCTGGTGCAGTCATTATTTTGTCTGTACCTTGTAGATTTTGTTTTGCATGACCTGAGTTTTGAAAGGTTTATTTTCAGATATTTTTACTCCACGTCATCCGATTCATCTTCACAGCCAGGAAAAGAAAGATCCAGTGTTTACATGCTCAAATTGCACTTGTTTTACAGCCAGCTATTTAAATCTTGTGAAACAAACTGTTCGTAAAACTGGAGGAAAAATGTAAACATGTAGAACGTACACGGTGTGATTCGTGCGAATCATGAATATATACTTCTATACAATGTATTTGCTGTAAATCACACAATTTGGAATAGATGCACCAAGTGCATGCTGTAGATTTATCAGGTTCAGCATTAGCATCAACATCAATCGCCCTTCAACTACAAAGGATGTAAAGGATGCTCACCAGTAGCATCTGAACATAAGCCATGTGATTGCACACCGAGTGGGTGTTCCTTGTATTTTATCTTCAATAAGTTGCCTCTGGTTATGGTCTGTTGTGGATTACTGTATGATGATGCTTGCAGGAGCTGTGCTGATTCCCAGTTACACATCAGTATAACTCCCTCTTTGAAAAAGCATACCAGGGAGACTATCTCATGTTTAACCAGTGAGTAAGAAAGATTTTCCAACACTTTGGCAACGAGAAGAAAGAAACCCGCGAGACCAACAGTCCATTTATTTTTCAATATGAATTAGTAAATGATTTGATTCATTTAAGTGGTCACTTCTGATTTATTGTATTTGTAGCATTTGTTATGGATTGTTATTCTTACTGTTGTTGTTGTTTTATCATAAGAAGGAAATGTAATTCATCTGATATACTGGCACTGGAAGAAAAATGCATTTGGTTTTTGTACTGTAATTGTTTTGTTCACATTGGGCGCTTATTTGATTCAGTTGTTTAATAAGGTGTTTGATTTCATTTGGAGTATCAGTACTCATGGATTCAACATTTGTGTGTAGTATGAAGTTGTATTTTTTTGTCAGTGCAAATTAATGTTATAGTGTCAATCAGCTTTTTTAGGTGTTTGAACAAAATGTGTTTTTTACAAATACAAGGTGTTCAAGTATGTGGTATAAAAAGGGTTATCATTCAAACAACAGACTTTTTACAAATAAAGGCTTATACAGTAAAGAAAGCTAATGTCTTTTCATTTGCCCTTTGAGGACTAATATATTACATTGTTTCATTTGACGTGTTATTCATGTATTTTCAGATATTAGTCCACAAACGGTAAATAGCATACAATGTTGCAAATTAAGAAGATAACATCAGGTATTTAGCATTGCTATTCCAGGTTGTTGTCAGAGCGCTCACCTCTTCGGTGGTGTCTTGCTTTTGATTGGGACTTTCGGACACTAGGAAAGTCCAAAAACTAAATTTAAGAAAAATCAAGAGTATCTTCTTTTAATTTGATGACAAAACGTTGCGCATTTATGAGAATAAACCTTCTTTCATACCCTATTTCCTGAATAAAGACGCAAAGTGACACCTGCTGACAAGTGTAATATTTCCCCACTTTTAAATTCAGGAACTAATAAATAGTCTATTTTTTTTACATTGTTGACAACAAACAAGTACAAATGATGTACTGCTGTACAGGTCGGATAAAGTAGCATAGAGCCATGTCTGTGTCGGTTTGGGTGCTACAAAGCACAACATAATTCATTTGTTTTGTTGGAAGGTCAAATGCAGCTGAAACTCTTTGTTGAGACTTGTTGTCCTCTGTTGGAGGACATGACACTATCTATGTTTTTTTTCTTTTTGCTGGATGCACCCTGGGCTTGAGCCTCAGCAGATATTAGGTGGCGAAGAGAAGATGAAGAGAACAGTGACTGCACCTGGAGCAGAGAACAGTAATGATCCGGTAAGACATTTGACATATTATGGTCCCACATACAGCCTCTAAGGATTAGGAAACAAGGTATTTCTGTCCAAACCAGCTCATTGATTTTATAGATTCATAGCAGAGTAATCTGAGGGCCTTTGTATACAACTTCTACCCACACCAGTGCTATGTGAAACAACAACCTGATTAAACGCATCACGAAAATGAGGACGGCCCAATCTAGAGCCAGTTTGTCCATTATGTACTGCAGAAACATGGCGGTGAAGAAGGGAACAACGACCAAATGATTCTTATTTTCAGGTGATTATACGCGAAGAAAACTGTCATTACTGATGGAAATGTCACGCTTGCCTGTCTTCAAAACTTGAGAGCTCTGCGTTTACTATTTACAGCATGAAAAGACGCGATAGGAAAATATTACTTCACTGTACGGTCCTTAGATATCAAATGTAATGTGGACGTGTTCCTCGAAATACTGATACACAAAACTCTAAAACCATTCCTAAGCCACAGTTGCTAATCTTGAGAAACTATCCAACTGAGGAAACCCAGCCCAGTGTAACCAACTATTTTCCAATTCAATATTCAATACAATTATTATAGAGAGATTTAACGAGACTATGCGTCTACAGCCTTGCTTCCAGTGGTCACAATGCTCACAATGACAACACTAGCATGCTGATGTTTACCATTAGTTTGCTACATTAGCATGCTAACTTTTGCTCAGCTGAAACTGTTGGGAATGTAATTTTGCAGATATTTAGTCACTAAATTAAGTATTAGACTAATTAAAATGGTGACCTGATGATCACCAAATTCATTACAATACTTCCTCTGGGATCAGGAATGTCTTTTTACACTTTTGTGTCAGTTCATCAAATAGATGTTGCAATATTTTACAAGATAACTGTAAACTTTTACCTGTTGCTGGGGCCAAAGGAAACGTCGGGGGATCCCCATTCAATCAGGCGAAGTCATCCTCTGGGCACCATGAATGTCAATAGGCCTACAAACTTCCAAGTCGATCGAATTTTTTAGATATTTCGGCCTGCAGCAAAGTGGTGAACCTACATTGAAATGAATGGCGTTCCAACTAATTGAAATAGATAAACGATACATAGAAAATACTTTTGTCAAGAAAGCACACAATTGGGCTTCCTGATGTTCTCGCGATTAATAAGATGCATAACACATAACCACAATGTCCCCTGTTCCCCAATGTGCTCTGTGCTTTTCCTACTGTGACAACACTCGTGGGTGTCTGTTTCATTTCAGGTTGAGCAAGGAATAGACACCAAATTACTTTTTGGTACAAGTGAACAACCTTTGGTGGTAAAAGAAAAGATGGGTTGCTGATGTTCGTTGGGACTCCAAAACAGCAAGTCGGACTTTGATGAAAAATCGAATTGTGCATTTGAAAATATTTTAAGATGTTTAAAGAGAGGTTTAAACAAGCTGTCAATGTGTCACAGGCACAAAGGGCCACTGTTTAAAAAAAAATTAGAAGTAAAGAAGAAGAAAAGACAATGTTTTGGTTAAGATACCAAGCTGGATAGCAGATGTAGGCCTAACCTAAAACATGCAAAATAGCCATTAAGATAATAGTGACAGCCTACCTCGCTCTTGGTTTTCTCTAGTTCTGCTTTTTTCTGCTCCATATCAGTTCTTTTTTGAGACATAGCTGTTTTACTATCAATAATGCACAGACGCAAGAAAAGGCATGCGGCACCACAGTCAGAGAGGAGAGAATCATTCTCCAAATGTCATGTTCAGTACAAAGTATTACAACTGTACTTAACACAAAAGGTTTAAAGATTGATACATCCTTTAGTCAGAATCATGATGTTTCATCCATTTTAGAATTATTTATCTAATTTAAATTGGATTTTTAAGCAGTACTGAATGCTTAATTCAAGAAATATGAAGCGTATAGTTTGCTATGATATGTATTTAGTGTTTTGCATGTTACGTCTGTTTTCTCAGTGTCTTCATTGTCAAACATCTGATCCGTAAAAACAATTACTCTTTGGATAAATATGTCAATACCAGAATGATTTGAGGACAGAGGTCAAATATTGATTCCAAGAAATTAATGAACTCCCCAATAGATAACTAGGACCGTAAAGACAGAATCAATGGCACTAATATATGAGCAGGTAATACAAAGTGGTGGCGAAGCCTCCTGTTTGAAATATGGGTTTACTGCAACAACACCCCATCAGAGACGCAGTGATGGAGTTGCAGATGAATCAATTGCACCGTCTGAAACCTACGCTGCACCGCTTTTAAACAGAGGTGAGATAGATTGACTTCTGTGGTTTGAGAGTTTCGCATATGCCAAAGTGGCTGAAGATCTATTGGCCCAAACTTTCACGGGGGCACACAGTATTACGGTACTAAGCTCTTCTGTTGTTGTTGCTGTGCACTGTAATCCATCATGCTTCGCCTCCTCTAACTGTGACCTGTGTAATGATCCTCTCCTGGCATGTCCTTTGTCAGATACAGGCCAGGTTTAGTGCACAGGTTTGTCTCACCTAATTGATTTATTTTCATTTCTTCTCAGTTGCCTCCACCGAGCCCTTTGACAGTTGATTACATCGCTAAGTGAGTTCACCTTGAGAGGAGCAAATATAAATGATATGTCCAACGTGAGAGGATGTACAGAGATCAACCTATATTAAATCAAGATCAAATTATACCCTGTACAACTCAGTATGGGCAGTAAATCAGCTCAACAAAACAAGTAAGTGTGAATACTCCTGCTGATACTCCTGCTGCTTCATTTCAACATGTATGTTGAGTGTAGATTAAAGATCAGAATCAGCTTTAATTCCATATATAAATCCACATACATGGAATTAAAGATGTGGATTCTTACTGAATTCGCTGCAATCTTTCTCTTTCTGCATCAGAGTGCATAGTTCTGTTGAGGAGATGGAAATAGTGCGGAAAAATGCGCTACTTCCATTTCTGTGTTCTATTGTCAGCACTCCATATAAAAACATAAAATATTGAAAGGGTGCATTAACATGGGTCAGGAATTTTTGTCTGTTCCACTGTGGGTGTAAAAAAAACTGGAAAGTGGTCAAAAAGCAGTGAATGCTTTGAAAGAAGACAGAAAGAAATGCGTGGCTGATGCTCACACTTTATGCCACGTATGTGTTTTAAGTAAATAGTCTTCAACTGATTATAACCAATGCATTAAGGTTGATCTGCAGTCTTTATGGAATATTTTGAGTATTTAGAGGGTATAAAAAATGGTCAACGGTGCTGAGCTGTTGGTGTTACAGAGGTGATTGCTAGAACTGTGCAATATTTAAAATGAATCCAGTATTTCCAACAAAACGTCACACGTGAATGTAGACTGGGACACGGTGGTGCTACTCACTCAGGGACAGGATGTACAGTTTCCAAGGGATTACTGGAACTGATTTTCCTGATTGGCTGGGTAGATAACTTCCACTAAAATCAGCGTTATTTAGTTAAATCTGTGAGAGTCTTTGACATGACAAAATGTCAAGCATCTCCTGTAGCGCGGCGTGTCCATCTACTTTCCTTTTACAGGATGTTCATCTGTGTTGCCATGGAGTTCTTGTTTGGGGATTGAAAAGAGAGTGTAGAGATGAAGACGGCTGGAAACATAATGTGTCTAATAAAATATTAAGACACATCTCTTTTATGCATTGTGACCACGGCTGAACCACTAAATCCCCCCCCCCCCCCCTCAGGGGGCATCATTTAGAACATCCGAGGGTATAGCGGTATAGGGTGGTGGGGATGGTGGAGGAGAAAGGGGTGAGATTATAGTTGCACATATGTGCCAAAGAAGAAGCAAACACTGCACATTGTGTGATGAATGTGGGGAGGTGCACATGCCATCGTTGTCAAAGTCAATTTTCACAATTAATTGTAATTGACACTGCATGGCTTTTTTTTAGCCTGTCATTGCCCTTCCACATTTGCATTATTTCATGAATATCAATCAGCGCACATGATCTAATTTTAAAACACTAAAATCTCTCCGGTATTTTATATTATACATTTAGAAAGCACGTAAGAATCACTTAAAACATTAGTTTGGTATGCTGAGTGTAAAACACAAGCAGCCTCTTGCAAGTAAAATATGTTACATAAATAGGGATGAGATCACAAGTCAAACACATACAATTCTACTTTTCTGGCAAATCTGCTTCTCAATTTATTTTGGCATTTCCCCTGGATTGAAGTCAGTCACCAAAGGACAGATTTTAGATGATCGAAAAAGCCATTAGACAGTGTGGATATGGGGACATAATGTGTTTTAGGAAAGCGTACTTCTTATTTTTGCCAAAAGGGTCAACTATGTGCTCAACCTTTTTTTACTGCCGGCACTTTATGAAAGTTATAACTTGAAGCCAACACTGACGTCAATTAGACTGTTTGCTGATGTAAACTTTCTCCCGTCCTCTGCCCTTTGTTTTTCATGCTCTCTTCCTCTGACATGCTCGTGACAGGTCACCTTTACCAATAACAGACTGTATTTCAGAGATGACAACATAATCAGGAGATGTAGCCTCTAAAATCTGTGCTGTATATAAATGTATCCATCAATATATATATATATACATATATATATATATTGTATATAAATGTATCCATAAATATATATATAGTATACATATATATGAATATATATTGTATATAAATATATTCATACATATATATATATATATATATATATATATATATATATATATATGTGTGTGTACATAAATGCTCTCTACAAGGCTGTTGAGAGCAGGAGAGCGTGCCAGTGTGTGGCACTCTTGGCTCTGTTGCCATCAGCGTCAGCAACCTACAACACACACGCACACACACACTCACACACACACACACACACACACACACGCACACGCACACGCACACGCACACACAACGTGCAACAGCCTGGCCTGTCATCTGCTGGCCAACCTCTGAACTGCATCCCAGCCTTTCTTCCAGCAACCATAGTAACAGTCTCTCAGCCACATCAAACTGCTACCAAATCCACTGGAAATAAAAACATTGCTACAATGTTCAACTGATACATATTTGATTGCATGTTGTTGTTGTTGTTGTTGTTGTTGTTGTTGTTGTTGTAACATAAACACTACATTCAGACAGGTCTGGCAAAAAGGAAAAGAGAACACTCGCTCCTTCTGAGCCAAAGCTCTGGTTCACACCACCTCCCAGTCTACTGATGGGGAAACACTGGCTGTGGTGGGCGGATGAATAAGTGTGTGTGGAGGTATTGCACTGAATCTTGCTGGAGGTTTGTGTAGGACACAGTTCCAGGCTCAGAAACCTTCATTTCAGTGTGTGAGACAGCTCTCTGGGCTTGTGCGTCATCGCCACTCACATTCAAATTAGTAATTGCAATAATAACTATGAATGTGACTGGAATGTTATTAAGATAGATATATACAGATAGATAGATAGATGGATAGTTGGATAGATAGATAGATACTGCCCTGTAAAATAATTTGAATACTTGGTTGATGCTTTTCCTTTAGCAAGTCAAAGTTCCAAACTTCATACTTTTATGTGTATGGCCGATTACCTGCTACACTTAAGTTTTAATATGATTACTTTCTGCTTTGGTGAGATTTTACAATGTCATGTGCAAGAAAATATATACACAACAAAGAGGAACAAGTGGCACATGAATATCAAACCATGCACGCAGGACATACAGAATTTAACAATCTGATATGCACTGACATGGATATATATCAATACACTGTGCCAAGATCAGAAGTGTGAGGTGGAGCATTTATTGAACCAAAGTCAGAATGAATAATCAGCATTTTGTTTGTTTTTATTTATTCTTTTTGGTTTCCCCACTTGACTTTCATTCACCCTCTTATCACTTATTTGCTCACGCTGGCAACTATGCACACATGTTTCTTTGTCTGGGATCCTGAGCAGTTGCTCATGAGTCATCCTGTTGATTCAATGTATTTAAAGACTTCCCCTTGTTCTGACACAGTACAGTTCTGCCCCGACACAGCTGTCAACACATGTTGTTTTCTCCAGACAAGGTCCTGAGACACCGAGATCGTCTCACTTCCCATCTGATCACGTTAATGTCTCAACGGTAATAAGCTCCACATGCCTCCATCCACTATCCCACCCGATTCGCCGCCCCTCCCTCACCCCTCCAGTCATCCCTGATCTTATGTCAGCTTCTGGTAATTATAGACAATTAATCATGTGTGATTCACTGTCTCTCTCCGTCAGCAATTGTGCTCCACGCTGTGTTGAGCGAAAACGACAAAGGTGAAACTGCCTTTATTAAGTAGGCAGCGCCAGGGAGTGAACTCCCCAATGATAAGCAGTGCTGTGGCTTACACTTCCTGGAGGCCAGCGATAAAGGCCAGGTGGAGATTAAATTACATTAATTCCTTCTCCAGGAGCCCTGACCCAGAATGACTTACAAGACGAGGAGGATGGAGTGATGAGCTGGAGTGAAACTACTGCCAAAGTACTGAAAAATTAATTAACCATCGGTGCGGCAGCACACTGTGGTCCTAACCCTGCCTCGTGAAGTCAACAACCTCCAACACAAACAACAGGCTGCACTGACGAAGAAAACACCATCACGTTATTTACTCTAATTAACAATTGCCAGCGAGTTACTAATAAATGTATGAACAGGGGGAAGGTGTTTCCAGTTGCCCCCACCCAGAAAAATATTAACGGCTAAATTTGAAATACAGCAGAGTGCACACACCCAGTCTGGCAAACATCAATATGCAAACATCGTGTTATCAACATGCTCGGTAAAAGCCAGTCGGTGTTGGAGGGTGCAGGAAGTTCAGTTCTGTGAGTGTACTCCAGCATTGTGTGAAGATGTGCCCCACACTGCGCTCGTTGGTGCTTATTAGCGTGATAGGTGAGTATCTTAACCCCTTTCTTCTTCCTCATGTAATTCTGTGTTTACAGGAGCATCTGCATGTGTAGGTTTGTATTGCACGGGGGTTTCAGTGATGTCTGATTTTGGATTCAACTCGTTGTTTTCTAGGATGTGTTGAACTGATCACGGTCAGTACTCCGCAGAAATACGTCAACGTTACAATTGGTGGGACTGCCCTGCTACAATGTATCTTCAAGTCTACCGACGAGACCACCACAGGCCTCACCACCCAGTGGGACTTTTTTTCACATTCCTCCATGACGCCACAGCAGGTAGAGGCCCACTGCTGCTCGGTTCAGTGCTTTGCACCAATTGTGATGGAAATGTGCTGCATTACCCACCGGGACGCTCTGTACTGTAACATTAGGTTTAGTGACTTATTTCATTGGTAAAAAGGACTAGCAGACTATTTCAAAAGGAGATTAATCAAACACAAAAGCTTCCCTTCGTTGAGTTTCAGTCCAGTCACTCCCAGTGTTTGTTTAAGTACTGCACTTGTTTTTCCATTTGCTAAAGCAAGGAAAAAATCTGATATTTTGGATGGGCACTGGAGTGGGCACAAATGAAATAACTCGACATTTTGGGAGATATGCAAAGGTTCAGTCGGTTTGTGTTTTGAATTACCTTCATCCCAAAGCTTGAGCATTCACAGCGTGTGCACGGGTTAGCGCCCTTTTGTTGGTATCCCGCGTGTTTTTGACGAACTGCCAGGAGACACACCTCGATGAGACAACAAAGCCTGTGATTGCCAAATCAGACACAAGCAGATTTAATAGAAACAAAACCCAGAACAAATTTACTTAACAGAACCACTGATTTCAAATTAACTGCAGCTACTTTTTGTAATACAATGGTACAGTCCACTGGACGTAAATACACTGAAGGTCATTCATTTAGGCCATGTGGATCTTATTTCTACTTTTTCATACTCTTTTTTTCTGATAAGAGACAAAAATACTAATGTTCAGTTTCAAACAACTAAAGGTGAAATAGTACACTATGATGGTAGATTTGTGTCTATATTACGCAAACAAAAAAAAGGTTTGAGAGCAATAAAGACACAAATCTATCTTCATAGTACACTTGGTACCTTGCAATTTAGAAGGCTGAGACTGAAGAAAATGTGTCACAGTATCACAGTGACAGTTAACAGAAACATTTGTGTCTTTATCGTGTCTAACGTGTCGCCATCGCCTTTTAGGTGTATTACTCTCAAGCAGGAAAGGATGTCATCCCAAGTTCTTATGAGGGCCGGGTTCAGCCTCCATATTCTCCCGGCACGACCAAAAACACCTCAATATCAATACGCAACATGCAACCATCAGATGCCGGAGTCTACACTTGTCAGGTTCACAACTTTCCTGATGTGGACGGAAAGTCTGAGGTTAATATAAATGTGAATGTTCTTGGTAAGTATTATCAGTATGAGAAGAAAAAAACAGCTTTAACCCTTGTGGGTGTAAAATGAAACGTTTGCTGGTGAGGAGCTTTACAGATTGGATATATACTTAAAGACTGTGAGTTTTTACTTCAAGTAGAATAAAAAGTAGTCACGTAACTGATTAAGTAAGAGTAAGAAAGCACACATCTGTACACATCCATACAGCCTAAGGAAGTGTGCAATAGGTGCGTAGAGACTTCATACCACTCGACCACACCCGTGAGCATTATCAGCTTAATATTTGCATTATGACCGAATGCAGAAGTAGCTGATGATTTTTGTGCTGACATGGTGTTATGATGTTCTGCTTTCATACCAGTGTTCACACCTGGACCCGATATTCGACAGCATGAGGTGTTGGTGCTGTTAAAAGAGAGAAAAGAACCCGAACCAGCCCTAATCTGATCCTCATGCTGGTGTTAATGCCATTATTCTGCTGCTCATAAGGGCGGGGTTACCTGAAATGGCACAGCCTAAGCGCACCATCGGTTTCTTAACTGACACTTATGCTTTGTGTTTGATTCAAATTGGCAATTGTATTTTAATTCCGTAATTCCAGAGTAATCCTTTTGCTTCCTCATTTGTCTTCTTCTTTTTGGCTTTCTCAATATTTTTCATGTAAAAGTAAGGCTTCATGTCTGAGTGAGCTACTCTTTCAAATTCACCTCAGTATTCTCACACAAAACCCGAGTGTGAACTACTGAAGGAAGCAAGAATACTTTGAACTATTTTAATGCTGAAATCGCTGTATCTGTTGTCAGTGTTGTGACATTAACACATCTATTAAAACAGTGGCCCTGAAAAGTGTGATTAGAGAATTATATTCAGTTTGAATCCTCTCATTCAGTGAGTTACCAGGGACAACCTCGCAGTCCTCAGTATCCTCAGTAGTTTCCATGGTTACTGCAGCAGTCTTCTCATTGTCAGTGTTGGAAATTAGAGTGTGACTGTGACTGCACCCTTGTACTGCATACAGAGTATATATATATATATATATATATATATATATATATATATATATATATATATATATATACATGCAGCCGCTGTATGCAAAACACACATGTTGAATTTCATAACATTTATGAAAATGTTTAGTTTCCGGATGTGATTCCTACTTAAGCGCTGTGTGAATATTTGTGAATAATCTCATGCTGATTATCACCAGATCATCAGACATTTGCATCATCAATTACTGTGACATAGAATTATGCTAATACTGAAAAGATAGGGAGTATTTTATCCTGAATTACAAATAAGTCTGTGAGCTTTACCCTTATTGTGAGAAAAAAATTAAAGTTATGTCATTTCAATCCACTAATAACCTAATGATTAATAGGTGGGCATCGTGGGGATTCAGTCTGAGTTTGGTAGTTGGAAGGCCACTCCCAACATCATATCCTGCCTCGTGATGACTAATGACGCAATGTTTGATTAATAAATAAGCAAAGGATTTGTCATTTGAACAAACAAAAATCTGTCACACACAGATTTATACACTTCATATTTTCTCCAGAATCCAACCATTCTGGATAAATAAACTGAGATAAAGAGCAGCTGGCAACATTAAACACTTTTTTTATTTCGTCTGTTGGACTGTGATAAATATGATATCCAGTGATAAATATACAGAATAAGCCAATCCACAAGAAAATCAAAGTTACTGGTCAATTTCCAGATTAATACTTTAAATAATGTGTTTATACGGTGCAATGCATAGTTGAACACCATTTTGGCCTTTTCAGATGTCTAAGAGTCGTTAGCAAGACTGATTTCCCCTTTTAACTGATTTATTTCATTTAAATAATTCTTAGAGGCCGGAAGAGGTAATATTATCTAAATGTATCATAAAAAAGAGAGAAAAAGAGAAAGGTTTAACAATGTAATACCAATTTGTGGAGGACACGATTTGTATTACCAAAACACTCAAGATCAATTCAGGCTGAAGCTCTTTCTGAAATAGTATGATGTTATTGAACATCAATACTTTCTACTGATTGAAGATGAACTTCGTTATAATCCCAGGTAGAGTCACGAAATAAAAAGTCACCTACCTGACTCACACATCCTTTTTGTCCCCTGTCAGAGAAGCCGAGTGGTCCTTATTGCTCCGTCCACGGTGATGTGGAATCGGGTCACCGGGTCACTCTGACTTGTCACAGTGAGCGTGGCAGCCCGACCCCGAAATACACCTGGATCAGACTGGATCAAACCAAGACAAGGAGGCCTGTACTGGGAAGAGGTCAGTATGTGTGTGTGTGTGTGTGTGTGTGTGTGTGTGTACATGCGTGTATGTGTGTTTGTGTGTGTGTTTGTGTTACAATGTGCCCAAGTGTGCCCCTGTTTTTTCAGCAACCGAAACGGGAATACTGGAATTCAGGAACATATCCCAGTTTGAGTTTGGGGAGTACCAGTGCAACGCTACAAATGCGGTGGGATTTTCCAATTGCATCATCGAGTTGACTCCTGGTACGTTCACAGTTTTAGCTTTTGAGGATATGGACAGAAATATTTCCATCATCACAAATACTAAGATGCTTCATCTACGTATGTTTGTGTAGATGTGGGCGATGGAGTGATTGCAGGTGCAGTGATCGGCTCACTGCTGGGGTGTGTGCTTATTATTCTGGTTGTGTGGTTCATCGCTCACACTCTGAAGAAGCACAAATACAACCAAGTCAAACAATCAGAGGCCAATGAGATGAAGTAAGATCGTAGGTTCTTGGGATGTCATTGCATTTCTCCATGTTTCCTACTACATGTGTGTGATGCCACCTCTCTGCCACCAGGAGGAGCGCACTTCAGCAAGGCTCAGATCACGTTACCGTGGCAACCCCAGCGAGCAACCTCCATGAGGGAGATGAGCCACAAGCCTAAAAGCAACGTCACTCTTCTGAACAACAGGCTGTACAGGGTGTTCCTCACATTTAATCAATAGGACAAAGCTCACGTTGATGTTTAAACTTCCATGTTGATTCACGTTTGCTGAATCATGAAGTTATTCTGCTCAATCTTGAAAATGTCTTTCATGTGTGTTTTTTATATTTTAAATGTGCTTTTGCTGTCCTATTGTTTGCTTTACCATTTCAGTGTGCCAATCAAACCATATTGAAGAGCCCTGCGTTAGTCATACTAGCTGCATAATATTAGAACAAATACTTACATTTATTGTATGAAATACCACAATGAACTTATCTGCATTATGCAAATGATCAGTATGATTACTTTTTTATATATTAATAAATGATTACGTTTAAAAACAAAAACAAATGATAGTCCTACATTCAAATGTAGTCTTTTATAACATTAACTATTTTCCATCATATCACTCCTCTGTGTGTTGGAATCAAAGCTTTGCACTGCGCTCATATACAGAGGTAAAAGCCATTAGCGCCGCCCTGACCAACGACAACAGTCAATGAAGCATCGTCCCCCCCTCCCAGGTAAACTGTGTTTACGCTGTTTGCACTGTAAGCTGAGAGTCGCCAGCTCAACTGTTGCCCTGCTGAGCGCTGTTGGGAGGTAATATAAATGCTCCCAATTTTGGATGTAACACTTTTAAGTGTGACAATTAATTACATTTAATAAGTGTTGTAACAGTTAATGAAGTGTGGTATTTGTTATAAATGTATGTTGATACATTGATGTCCAAATGTTGAATTGATGTTTATAAGAAACAGTACATGTAGGGACTGGATGTCCCTACAGGGGGGTCTGGTGGGAAGGACAACCTGGGATCTGGGACCAGCATGGCAGGGGGGAGAAATAAAGAGTTTCAATTAAGAGCAGTTTGTTCTTACGTCTTGTGTGTGACTTTTCTTCTTTAAAAAAAAAATACAAACTGTCAAGCAGCTATGGGTGAAGTATGACTACTTTATGTAATGACTTCCAAAGATCCTGATTTAATAAAATATTGTTTCCCGAGTCATTGAGTCGTGGCGCACACACACACACTCAAAACAGTAAAGTGTACTTACAATATACACTCTGAGCAAGACAACCATTACTTCACAGGGATTTAGGCAAATTGATAAAATGGCTACTTACCAAGCTGAATGTTTTACGAAATTAACTCAATATTCCAAACCAAAGAAATAATAGCCGAGATGTACATACTCTTTCTTGCCTAGTGTACTTTGTTCATCATAAACATTATTCATTTGTCAATCTCGTGTGTAAAGGGGCCTTTCTCTGTATTTCACAGCACCTTATCGCTGCAGTTTTTATTGAGAGCATATGAATTTCAACAAATATTAAAAACACATTTCTAGAATACATTACTTAGCTCTAGGAAGGCAACATTCCTGTGCCAGGTTCCTGTTAACTTCCACAGAGGACCAATAGCACTAATAGAAAGCATAATGACTAGAAACATTAAAAACTGTCAGGGCATGTGCAGAAGCCAGGACAGGAACGCTCTGCAGCCGGTGATTAATATCGCCCAGAACTTCATTGTTACCCATATACAGACACGTATGAGTCAGACCGGGTCTCCTGCAGCACGGGGGCTCCACAAGGAACTGTTCTGGCTCCATTCCTCTTCACCATCTACACCTCGGACTTCAAGCACAACTCTGACGTCTTCCTGCAAAAGTTCTCTGACGACTCTGCAATCGCCAGCCTCAACTCTGCCGACGATGACAGGGAATAGAGAACTGAACCAGGACTTTTTGGAATGGTGCCAGCAGAACCACCTAAACATCAACTCTAGTAAAACCAAGGAGCTGGTGGTGGACTTCCGCCGTGGTAAACGCTCTCCTCCGGTACCAGTGAGCATCCAGGGACGGGGCATCGAGATTGTAAAATCTTATAAGTACCTGGGTGTTCACCTGAACAACAAGCTGGACTGGGCAGACCACGCACACGCACTTTATAAAAAGGGACAGAGCAGACTCTTTCTGCTGAGGAGACTGAGGTCCTTTGGAGTGCAGGGAGCACTCCTGAAGACCTTCTTTGACTCTGTGGTGGCATCAGCTATTTTTTATGGAGTGGTCTTCTGGAGCAGCAGCATGGCAGCGGCTGACAGGAAGAGGCTGAACAAGCTGCTAGAGAAGGCCAGCAGCGTGCTGGGGTGTCCTGAAATGTCCCAACTGTGGGACTAATAAAGGAATATCTAATCTAATCTAATCTATGCCATCCAGAACTGATATCAGTGAGGGGAGGTGCCTCTACAGAGCCCAAAGGAGATTAAAAAAACATTAGTGAGTGCAGTAACGTCTGGCAAGCGTTACAGAAGTATGCACCAGACTACAGAGCCTGGATCAGGCCTGCAGACCGAAGCCGCGTGCAGAGCTGAGGATGTCGTCTCTGGTCAGGTAGCATCCGCAGAGCAGCCTCAGGCCAGTGAAAGACTCCCTCCCATGCAGGACACGCCAGTTGTCGATGAAAATCACCTCACGAAGAAAAGAGAGGATATGATTCTTAGATCGTACTGAATTGCACTAACATCTGGATCCCTTCAAGTGTGCGGAAGCTAAAAAGCAATGGTTGAATTGGACATTTAGAGAGCTTTTCTAATGTGTTGCTTTCTGTCTTGGTCGTTTCTGAATGCACCCGCCACCCCCACCCCCACCTCCCTCACACACACACACGGAGTGTAACTTTCTTACTTTCCCTGGAGTCAGTTTCACCCACAGCTCGTTCTCTGGCCGCCTCAGTTCTGTCGTCAGCTCTCGATGTGCCACGTACCATTGCTGAACAAGGTCATGGGGTATGGTGTTTATCACTGATCGGTCATAGTTGTTGTATCTGTTGATAAAAAATACAAATGATCTTGCTTTTGATTCCACTTTTTTTTTTTTATATTGTATCATTATCGAAAGTTTATAACTACAACATATTCTTGAGAAGAAAAAAAAAGACAAGAAATTAACTATCCAAACTACAGAGGAACTATAAAGCGTCTCAACCAACTTTTAGTGAGGACATGTTTGCCTTATTAATATAATTTTCCCAACGGAAGCCATTAATAACTTATTAACAAGACATATAAAGCGTTACCTCTCTAACTCACTACCGCACAAACACGAGTAACATTGCATGAAACCAAAGTGCTGACGTACCTGATCAGGTACATTTCCTTGTTCCAAGGGTAGACGTTGAGCACAGGGCCGATGCCCGTCATGTGGTTTCGGTGGTCGTCAGAGGCTTCAATGTACTCGTGCCGGATCGGCACTCGTGTAAGCAGCTCGAAGTTCTCAGGAGACTGCTGGCGCACTTTTTCAGCAGCGTAGAACCCATCTACAAGTAGCGTCCTTCCCCCAGTTCCCTCGTGCTTCAGGCAGTGGAACACCTGGATTCTGCAACAGCAACCAGCATTATTGAGCGAGAAAAAGCTTCTTCTTCTTTTTTTTTTAATCACTCAATGGAATGAAACCTGTTGCCTTGAGGTCTTTGGGCTGTTTCAAAGCTTCTCAAACAAAATCCCTTCCTTTCTATCAGAAAGCCCACACACTGTGTGCTCATCCCTGCTGCACCTACCCACACGGTTCCTGAAAGTAGGCGGTATCTGTGTGACGGTCCAGGGCCAGCTTGCTGTAAGCAGTGTCTTCTCTGGAAAAATCGGAAGTAAAAGACCACATTCTTCCGTACGTAGTCTCCCTTGTGGATCAGTAACACAAACAACACAAGCGGATTAGGAAGAGGAGAACGGGGACGAACATCTCCTGGGCTGCCTGTGAATATTGGCGTAAATCACTGATGTTGAATATGGTCTCATGGGAATAACGTTTCACAGTCAGCCCTTCATACCTGATAAGACTGACCCTCTTGGCCACTGTCTCTGTGGCCTCGACTGTAGCGGGGACATCATCGACAAAAGCGATCCCATACAGAAGATAGTTATGAAGAAACTTCTTGACTTCATCGTCGCTGCTCATGAACTTGTCCCATTTGGCGGAGGGGGGGTTTGCATTTTTATAGATGTCCGAGTTCCACGGGATGCATGGCTGGACGGGGCTCTGCTTCGTTCCTTCATAGCTGTTCTCAGCAAGCCAGCTGAGGCTGTACTTTGTCACATGACCTCCAGGCCCTGAGATACATGAATTTGACTATATATTGTTATAAGGTACAGTGAATGGAAATTGCTCAAAATCCTCTTTATGACATTGTTATGACTTGTCCTTGTTAATTATTTGTTAAATGTACCATCTAATCATTTTAACAGCGGCTTATGTGTTATGATCACACTTTATGAAGAAATAAACCCAAATGGAAGAATAACCTTTGTACGGCAGCACATAACAAGTATATAAGATTACTGAGCATGTAATAAAGCTGCATGAGGATTAACTGAGTGCATGTGCACTAAACACACCCATCACAGAGTGAAGAGTCCACTTACCTTTTGCGTGAGAAAAGAACATCTCAAGACACGAGACAATGGCAATATGCTCCGATGACAGGCTTATTCACACTTAAAAACAGACTTACTTACACGCAGTGTTGGGCAAGTTACTGACAATTTGTAATTAGTTACAGTTACTAGTTACTTCTTTTAAAAGTAATTTAATTACTTTACCAGTTACTGTATATCAAAAGTAATTAGTTACTAGGGAAAGTAACTTTTAAGTTACTTTTATGTCTGCTTTTTTAATGTGATGAACAGTACTGAACAGTCAAACACAATAAACATATTTTTTCGACCTATTTATTGCAATCAACAGGGCAACAGGCCTCATCTCAAGTCTCATCTCTCAGTCACCTCTGACCAGTAGCCACAACATTGCTAGCTCTCAAACCAGTTATCGTACCTCAAGAGGAGAAGCTTCTCAAACTTTTGATCTGAGAGCCTATTCCTCTTTGGAGAGAGAATCAGGTTCACAAGGCTAAAGAGTCTTTCCACTGGGGCACTGGATGGAGTGGCTGCATTATATTTAAGTGATACTTTCTTTATTATGGGAAACTGATTCAGAGCGTCCATCCCTGTGGCTCCTGATTTAAAGTAATCAGCTACTTCATTTTCAACAGAGACATAGGCATCCTCCTCACTCTCATCAAAGCTAAAGTTTTAATTTAATTGATCATTGATTGATTCGATTGGTGTATATTGTAGCGACCCTGTGAAGTGGCTGTCAATCAGTGTGGCACCGTGCATGATGGTCGAGGGGGCGTGCCTGTGATTGGCGGAGTAGAGGGGAGGCGGGGTTAACCTGTCGGAAAACGGGAGTTAAGGTTGGTTGACGGGAACCGTTGTTGTTGACGTTCGAGCTGCTGAGCTGAGAGGAGCAGCTGTCTAACATGTAAATCCGCATCATGTAAACACACTGTGTTGGTGGATGCCCAATAAAGTGAGGATTAATAACGTCGTCCCGTCTCCGTGTCATCAGTGCCATAACGTCCGAGACGTTACAATATCATTGCGCCACCAAGGTCCTGCGATGTCGGATCAGAAGCAGCTAAAGTAGGCCTAGCTTGTCTTCTTGTCTGCAAGTGTTCATTTTTCACAAAAGAGAGTAACGCGAGTAACGAACTCATTTAAATTTCAGTAATTGTAACTGCGTTAATTGATTTAAAAAAAGACTTCGTTACATGCTCGTTACCGCTAAAAGTAGTGGAATTACTCCCAACACTGCTTACACGTGAGGATGAGATGGCCATCTTGCACGGTGGTATGATCGGGTCGGATGTTGAGGTCGACACTCCCGGTGTCCAGGTTCCTCTGGTTGCTCTGGGAGTTGTATGAAGAGGGGGAGCGGCAGTGATCCCGCAGCCACAAGTAGTTCAGGCGCATGGTCGCCCCTCCGTTGTTGAGCACTGGCGATTGCATACAAGGGTCACACTGTGGGAGTTGCCTCGCAAATACACTATGCACGTGTCACAATATTGATCAAACTCACCGAGACAGTCTTCCAGTGACTGAAACGTTGCCTCCGCGCGGGTCTGCATCTGGTGCCTCAGTGGTCGCTGGGACGGGGAGGAAAGCAGCAGCCGAGGCTGAGCCCGTCTGAGGATCCGACTGCACGCGCCCAACATCGTGAACACGGCGGTGGGATGCCAAGTGGAATTGACCCCAAACTTAAAATGAGAACTTTCCTCTTTACGGAGAAGGCAGCACCAGCACACCACTCCCCCCCCCCCCTTTCCCGCCTCTCCCCCAGCGCTCCACCCCTTCAATATTGATTCTCTAAAGATGGGTTTGCGTGCCAAGATTAATGATTAAACCCCGGATCGTCAGCTCTTGCCATTTCGGTTCACACGTAGGACCTAAGCGGAAGCCCAGAGTGAAACCCCAAAATCTCCAAGGCGCATGCGTGCTCTCCCTGACCTACATTCCCGGAAGTATATGGCCTCGGGCGCGCTCGTATGTGTGCGTGCCTGTGTGTTGAAAGAGAGTTAACTCAACTGTAGCCTATGGTAATTATGGAGGCCTTAGTTTGAAATAATATTACATTTGATTGATTGATTTAAAAGTCAGGTTTTTCATTTGAGAAGTGTGGGTTTTGATTCGAGATTTGAAAAAAACTAAAGGCTGTTGCCTTTAATTGAACAAAATTCAAGGATAGCCTATCAACCACTTTCTGCATCTAACTACTGTATTTTATTTATTTTACTGCACTGCAACTTTGATACTATTTCTTGCTTTTTGACTGTTTTGAATTTTTTAAGGAATGTTCTAAATAGTATTAAGGTGGTCTGTAAATGTTAAGGAATAAAACTCGAGTGGACACATATTCAAAATTAAGTAAAATCACCAAAAGACATCTGCTTGCATTGAAGAGAATCATTATATAAAATATCAACTTCACCTCCTTTCTTATGCGCTCTTGTTTCACTCATGAAACTGAAGTTGAGAGGTGTTGATTCCATACGAACAGCTGCACTATTATCTTGGTCTAATCAAGTGTCAGTTAAACAAAGAATGTTGTGCCTAACAATAAATCATTGATTAAAAATGTTTTACATGACATGTAATAATGCTAAGTTATTGGATAGGCTGACGAGGTGATAATGTTCAATTTCATACATTTGCAGACTTAACAATGTTTCTTTGCAGCCTCATATTTCCTTTTTATAAATCAGTACAGGAATTGAGAAGGCTCGCTTCATCCAGGGCCCCGACTGTTCCTGGAGAGAATCAGTGATCATTAGCCTAGTAGTCTGGATGCAAAATATATCAATGATGCCTTCATCTGGTATAGGTAGAGGATTGCTGTGAATCCTTTCCGTGTCCGGGCCGGGTGAGGTTCCCCGTATTGAGTCAAATTAAACTGCAGGCTCCACTCGTGGTGGTGCCCTTCCTTCAATTCCTTTAAGTTACAGCTTTGCAACCTCAGAGTCTCAGGCCCAGTCGGTAGCTTTTCCTGCGGCCTTTTACGTTCACATTTACTCTCAGTTCTTACCCTGCTTTGAGAAGAAAGCTTATTATCCAGGTCATCAGATTTAGGATCCTGCTACAATGGAATTAATCTGTTTTCAAGTTATAGGCTGAGTTGTTGTGGAGGTGTTTTGCTGGTTTTACTTTTCCCAGCAGTTCTCGACTGTGTCCAGCTGCATGAGAGGTTGAGGAGGAGTTCTGCCTGCGTGTATAGTGCAGGCCAGCCAGTCGCATCACAAATCTCACGGTGCTGGACTCTACCTGTTAGTCATCCTGTTAGTTGTCCTCCCATATCCTGCCTCTTCTGCTTTGTACCGAAAGAGTTCCAGGGCGGACTATTATTCGAGGAGTCATTAACAGCTACACCGCCCTCCTGTTTCTTGGTAGGCCTTGTGGTGCTAGTTAGCCCTGTCTTACTTTGCACTTGTCCAAGATTTTGTGTCCATGGTATAGTAGTATATTTCTCAGACGGTCCATTTACCTCAACGTTCACTTCTAGTCGGTGGATTTTGGTTTCCAAGACTACAATCTTCTGCAGGATTTGTGATATTCGTCCATGGAAAGGGGTGGCATCGTACTGCTACTTAGCTAGCTTAGCTGCTAACTAGTGTTGTGTTTCAAAAACCTTAGAGTGCAGGACTGAGGAAGAATGTCTGGACAGTGGCAAATTATAATAAAAAGTGTTTAATTATTGTCATGACCCGGAGTTTCTGTCTTGTGTCTTATTTTGAAGTCCTTGTGTCATCTGTCTCCCTGTGATTGTCTGCCCTGGTCCTGATTGTTTCCTTCTGTGTGATTGCTGGCCCACCCTCATTGTGTCCACCTGTGTCTCGTTCCACAGTGTCCAATCACCTTCACCTGCCTGTGTATTTAAACCCTGTTCGTCTCATTCCCCAGCGTGGCTTCGTACCGTTTGGTTTGTGATTGTCATCCTGTGTTACCTGGAAATTCTGAATTATATATTGCTTTGGAAGAAGTTGTCGGCAATAGACAAGGGAAAGAGTGGCACAATTCATAGGGGGGAAAACAGGTATACGACATGAGACAGTAACGAGATGTGAGTGGCTGAGGGCAGGTGCAGGGAATGAAACAAATGAAGGAGAAAGGAGACAGAGAAGACACAGAGTAAACACAGAACAGGACCTTACACCAATGGTCAATAATGGTTCCGATAGAGTATAACTCAGCTGAGGGAGCATGAATCACTGCGTCCACAGACCGCCAAGCAGTTAACTGTCTAACAGTCATGCTCACTAAATCTAATCCTCAGCTAAGACATTAGTCCAAATTCGCTCATTGGCTGAGCCGTCTGTCGGTGGATTCGGATATCCACATGATGTCATCTCTCCATCTTCCTCTGCTCCATTCTGTCCCTTGCTCTGAATGGCATCTCAGGGGTCCTCAGGATGCCTCTCAGCCTGCTACCCACTTCTCTCCAAGCCAGGTGTAAACTTCCTAAGACAGAAGCATCTGTGTGTCTGTGGCCAATACACAATCAAACCTCACACAAGTTTCCTTCCTCTTAAATATCTCAATCCAAAGACATTCTTTAATAATAAAGTATATTATCAAACAATCTACACAGAGCTATCCTTTAATAATATAGTAAATCACCGTAGCCTACAATAGTCTATAGAATATATTCTTTAATAACTAGTGTGAAGTTATAGAAGATCATCAAATTCCAATGTACTCACAGCTATAGTATCAGGGTCTTCTCACGGGGTGAGGCTCAGACGCAGAGAAACAGGCAGGACTCAAATGTGAATAACCTAAAGACTAGTGTTGTTACGAGATGTGCCGACGCTTCGAAGCGTGTGTCGAGTAATGGAGGGGGCGTTTCCTCGAAGCGCGTATCGAGGCTTGCTTCATTTAGGGGAGGAGCCAAAAATGATGACGTCCGAAGCCTCGCTGCCCGGCTGTACCACGTGACTGCTTCGGGAAGTGGTTCAGATATTGCCGGGAGGTTTGACAGCAATATAAACCCCTCAGGCTCCATTCAAAATGTGGGTTGTTGGTTGAGAGTTTGGAGAGTTTAGAGAGAGAGATAGTTTGGAGAGTTAGGAGAGAAGGATAGGTGATAAGATGGAACTGTTGATAAACTTATTTCTGAATAAAAATGAATAAAATGTCCCCTGTCCTGTACATCACTGTCCAAGTTACACACGCATATTCAGTCCCCTCTTCCTAGTTACACAAGCACTTTCACTGTCCTCTGCCTGCTTAAGCCCATGCCATTTTCCTAAAGTGACATAACATTATTACACAACC
Source organism: Pseudoliparis swirei (assembly GCF_029220125.1). Lineage (NCBI taxonomy): Eukaryota > Metazoa > Chordata > Actinopteri > Perciformes > Liparidae > Pseudoliparis > Pseudoliparis swirei. The sequence continues at coordinate 11,738,689 of NC_079390.1, read as the reverse complement.
TGCCATATCATATGATACTCCCATTTTGTGAACATTTACACACACAGAATACATTTTAAAAATATTTTATTATGCACATATGTGATAATTTATGTACAGAAATGATTTGGTCATACATTTTTGTAATTCAGTCATTCCCAACAGCCATAACAGACACAAAAATTCAATGCATCACATTTTTTATCTATTTTTTTATTATTCTTGTGTGTTTAGTTTATTGGTGCTGCTACTGTGACGACAAATTTCCCCTTGGGGATTAATAAAGTATATATCTATCTATCTTATGTGGTTCAGATACAGCTGCCTGTGATTATACACTTGGCCAATAGGTGGTTTCGTGAGCACATGAAGCTTCGAGAAATGAACCCTTTGTCGATCCAATTAGCTTAAGTGGTTCGATGCCTCATGAGGCTTCATCTCACCATCACTACTAAAGACTCTCTTTAATGAGACAAAAGTTTTTTTTAAAGCAAAAAGTCCAAAAGGGGGCAGGCAGGGAATAGGGGGTCAAGGCAGGCAGGGTCAAAGAGGCAGGTCAAGAATATCCAGCGCACAGGGAAGACGGCACCAAAGACAACAACTATAGACAACAATCCAACAAGAGACAAGGGAAAGACTGACACAATATATAGGGGGTGAAACAGGTGCATGGCATCAGACAGTAACGAGACAAGAGTGGCTGAGGGCAGGTGCAGGGAATGAAACAATCAAGACAGAGGAGACACAGAGGAGACATAGGAGACACAGAACACAGGAGAAACAGGACAGGGTGTTACATATAGTAATTGATCTCATTCCACAGTAGCCTATAGCAATTTATCTTTAAACCAGCGGAAATATGGCAATAGCCTGTTAAATCTACAGAGAACTAGTGTCCTCACAGTTCTCAAAGAAGAAAAACAAGAATATCATAAGGTAATACAAACATAGGCGAGAGCAAGCAGCAACGGGTCAACACTGTATGAAAGCAGGAAGTAGTGCATTCTGGATTACCTGCCAACGGTTTTCTGATATTTCTGAGGTGAAAAAAGAACAAGATCCAAACACCTGCTTAACATGGGGGTCAAATGACAGTAATAGGTCAACTAGTACCCCTGGGCCACACAGGTTGAAGTGGACCCTGACTGGTACTTGTCGTACACTTTGAGCCTCTCCAGTGGAGCAGTAAATTGGTTGGCCACAACCTCCTGTAAGATTTTTGATAGAAAAGGCAATATAGGCTGGGGAGTGAAATGCTTATAATAGGAGGAGACCGATAGTTAAACAATTGTATTTAATGTGTCGAAAGACATCTTAGGATTTCTCTTTGGGGAAGAAATATTTAGTAAAGTAAGCAGTTCTAGCTTCTTTAACTCCAACATTAAAAGAAACTCTATCTGTGAGACAGTCATGATGCACCTTCCTTAGCCGCTCTGTCCTGCGACACTTCCGCCTCAGGTGCTATCCTTAAAAGGCTCCACTTTGTCCAGCAATGTGGCGCAATGCTCTTTAAAAGACAGCATAACAAATCCACATCACTCAGATGTGTGTTAGTATTGAAGATTAGATTAGATTTGACTTTATTCATGCAAAGGGGGAAATTTCTTGAAGCAGCAGCAAAACATTTTTTATACAAATATACAATACAATAAAATAAAATACAAAATGGCAAAAGTGCATTGAGCACTGATAATCTGAGTAATAATGGAGAAACACAATGTCTGTTTTAGATACGAGGGGTCAACATTTACAGATATATCAAAGAAAATAGGTTTATGATCATTGATCAGTATCTCTAGATCAAGAGAGAACACATGGTCCAAGGTGTAAGTGGCGCTGAAAATGTTACTTAAAATTGAAAGATTCAGTTATATTACAAATTCAATGGCTTTATAATTTTTGTATTAATTAAAATCACCAACCAATTATAATAGCTTTATGATAGTGTTGAGAAATTATGTGAACTGAGATTTTAAAAACTGACTGATGAATTAAAACACATTAAATGACCTTAGCCGACAGACTTTAGTAAGTTGTAGTTCAATAGTAGTAAAAGGTCCCGTAAAATAATGTCTCAATAAAAGAACCCAATAAAAGAACTACGCCCTGTAACCCAGAGGACATAGTCCAAGAACGATCTGTTCTTTTAGGCTTTTCAATAAGTGCATTCCATAACCCGTCGCCAGGTTTCAGTCAGAAATAAGAAAGCTACATTATGACTTGTAAACAAATCAGTGGAGATATCAACGTCTAAAGTCAAGCAGACCGCCTTACACACATACTGTATATGAAGGCGTAGGTTCAAATGAGTATAACCTCAGTAGGCTACCAACTATAAATGGTTGATTTCAACTAACTAATCCAGGGAAACATATATTGAACCCACTGACAACAGCCAAAACAAGAGGCCTTTTTCCCAGCAAGCATATAGCAGCCAAAGCCCAGACGTTATGAACACCAACAATGGCTCTATTCTCGTCAAGTCTCCCAGTAAGCTGCAGTGAGCCAGCATTCACAATACCAGGACCCTGAAACTGAAGCAGCCATCATTCATTAATTTTCTTACTGCGACAAATCCAAATGTCTCCTGTGAATGAAGCCCATAACTGCCCTCATTAAACATGTAACATTGGCTGTGTGGCTTTTCCCCTGATGGCTGAATAGGGCTATCCTCTGCTACAGTGTGTATGTGTTATGATGTCACCGGATATGGTCTCTGTTTTGGATGAGATGCCCCACCTTATCGAGAAAATGTTGGCAATTAGAGAAATGAGGGCAACGAGTGGGCAGAAGGTGAGTAACTGGATGCGACATGACAGGAGACGTTAGGGATGCAGCTAGACGCTGATTAAACAGAGTAATTAGTAATTAGAGGGCAGAAGTAGTGTGTGCTGCTCACCTGACAGCACAATAGGCCTTTTCCACAATGGAAACCTGACAGCTATTGGAATGAGAGGCAGAGGTGAGACTAAAAGCTGGCTAAACCCATTCACAAGGTGCCAGGCCTCAGCAGACAAGGCCATGTTAGTCAGTGGCGGATGGCTGATACAAACCTGTATGCTGGCTCCCTCTGGAGTCCTCACTGGCAATCGGCTGCTCTCAATACACAAATCACCTGGCTGAACATGGCTTCCCTTCTCGCCCAATTTCCAATTATCTGTTTTGGCATGCGTCACGAGAGCACCGTAAGTAAGTAAGTAAGTAAAGTGTATTTATATTGTACTTACCACAGACAAATTGTCACAAAGTGCAGTATAGTCAATAAAAACAAGCCGGCGATGCAGAAGCGCTTTGGCCCTGCTGCACACCTTGGTGTCCAGATAGACCGGGAAATTTAATAGTAGAAGATGTATGATGTATAAATCGTGATAGAAGCATCCAAACAGAAGCGGGTCGATTTCACCATTACAATTTGTTCTGAAGTAAACATCTGTGTGAAACTTTTACACAGGAGTGATTTGTGCAGAAATAAAGAATCCCCTTTAGCATACATATAAGAAATACACCATGTATATTCCCTCTCCCTGGTAATGCATGGTTTGGCATTCTCTGTTAAACATGTCACTGATCAGTTTGGTTTCAGGGGCCTAAAGTGCAGTTTGTGTAAATGTACATTTGAAATCTGAGTTAGGCTATACAGGAAAAGGGACTGGAACCATCAGGGGAAATAACCCGATTTTATATTTAAATATGCAACTATTGAATGTTATCCGGTTTTAAAATAAAGTACATTATTATTATTATTTTGCATCTGTAGACAATAGTATAGGGTGTCTGCCTGAAACGCCCATATATTGATACATCACGTGATCGGTGCAGGCTAATTTCCCGTTTATGAATGTCAAAATTAACACCTAGGCAAACATGCACACGCTTTGTTTTGTTATGGACATCCCAACAAGTCAGATGTGGGAGGGGACTAGCACCAGTAGCACTCCGGTATTTGGCTTCCTTGTAGCCTGATTGTGCAGCCCTGCTGAGAACGCTGCGGTAATGCTGCATTCAAGTACTGTCGGCAATATTAACTTTCCGTTGAGTGTTGACGAACGGCTTGGAGTGAGATATCTAAAGGTGTTTTTTAAAGGTATCACAATATGGCATGAAGGGGCTATACAACATGGGATCGACAGTTCTTATCCATGATCATTATTGAATATTTCTATCGTTTCTCGTCGGCTTTCACACATAACTTGAAACTTAACTAAATTGCAGCAGATCGTGAAAACATTTTTTTAAAGGTGAAATAACAGAGTAAAAAGAGAGCAGGGCAACCACAAAGTAGGTTAAACATATACATGTGCATCCAGTATTTCTTAGACTACATCTAACTTAGTTTTAATTAATGTATGAATAAACATAACGTATCAACGACCTCTTGCTACATTATTTTGGAGATTAAAACTATCTCATGTTATTCTTCAGTAGCTGGTGATGCAGTGAAATGTTAAAGAAAGTACATTGATGTTACGATTTTTTTCTTCTTTGTCAAACTACTGTGACCAAGGTTAAGACTGAGTTATGCAGCAACATTTTTTTTTAATTGTAAGAGGTAAATGAACTGCACATGAAACGCAGTTCAGAACATATGCTGCTTAAGTATAGTTTAAACACAGCATCATAGTATCCCTTAATGTGATACCTGACAAGAAGAAAAACAAATCATGTTACATGCTCGACTGGGCTGTAGAAACGGTTACATGAATAGCCTCGGATAGTAGAAACAACTTGAGTAGTAGGATGTCGGAGCTTATGGGGCGCACCTGAAGGCAGCATAAGCCTGCCCCTCTGAGCAGCAGTCAGTCAGTTGCATGTTTACTTGCTTTGTCAGCGGTGTCCCTGCAGCAGATATCTCGTGCGCCTCACTTGCTACTGATCCAAACCTTGGACCATTATCTTAAAGAGTGATTGATCACGTGGTTTTAGCTCCTTATCGCTAGTTTCCGCTCTCGCAACGCGAGGCCAGCCTCCTGCGGACCTTGAGCGGGTAAACAGTTTATTTTGTTCTTTTTTTCCTAGCTAACGGAAAGATGATGTTAAAATCCAATAAAAACGAACCCGCCGTCTCACTGGAGTCGGCGAACAGCGTCCGGACAGCCCTCTCCGATCTGTACCTGGAGCAGCTCCTACAAAACAAACCAAAGTCTGACAAGGTATGGAGTCGTGTTTTTGAACCTTTATTTATATATGTATTTACTGTTGATGTACTTGGTGTACATGTTTGCTTCCGGGAAGCAGAGATGGGACACATGACGGTTGTTTGTTCCTCGACAACATCTCTAAAAATAGACCCGTATTGAATGTAATCTGTGAAACAATGAACTGTACATGTATCGTTCTTATTTTCTTCAATTTTTTAAAAATCGGCATGTCTGTGTGTTGTGAGGAACCGCTGCATTGCTCAGCGGTGCTCAGTCAGCTGTAGTCGGATCTAAGAACGCAGTTTCACTCCTGCGTTGCAGCCAACACGACATATGCCCGAGTGATTTAGGGGAAACGAGCCTCGGATCACATGCCATCCCTCTCTCTGTCACCGCATTACGGTGAGCCCATGTGAACTCTGCCTGCAGCTACAAGTGCTGCTGCTGAACGAGTGTGAGCTGAGGGTTGTTTACTGCATCACTCTCTACCCAGGCTGCCATCGAAGTTAAAGCCAGATTATGATGACGCTTTGCCGTGAAGCTGGACATCACGTGAGACCACACAGTACTTGATACTGTTGCAACGTTTTTGTTGTTGACTGATGGCCTCAGGGCATCAATTTAGCAGCCAGAGGTGCCTTGAGGGAACACTGTGTCCTAAACCTCTTCTCTGAGTCAGCAGCGGGCTACTGAGAGGGGAAATGGAGAAAGGGAGGAAGCTCCTCTGCTGGCATCAGCAGTTTACAGAATAACAGCCTTGAGTTTGCAATCTTCGCAAGGTGTTCTTCCACTCAATACCGATATGTGAAATCAGTGTCTTTTTTTTATAAGCGGGGCCACGCCGTCCCTTTTATCTCACAGTGCAGAGACGCTGCAGTGTGTGTGTGTGTGTTGCTCATATTCTGACTGATTAACTGAGCCAAATGGATTCTATACCTTGAGTTTGGTCATAAAATAAACACATAAAAGTGTTCCAGATAAGACTCCCTGTGCACAGGCCCTTCACAGACGAGTCAGGCTTCACGGCTGTCCCTTCCGGCTATTTCTGTACAATCTATCCAAAATTCTGCCTGTTCCCATGTAGGTCAAGCCTTGATCTCCTACTGTGTTCTTACGGGAGGTCAATACGTCTTTGCCTTCTCGGCCGCAGACCCCGCCCTGAGTCCCGCAGGAGGACGAGATTAATAAATACCACTCCTTGGTTTAAAGAGACGAGTCGTCTCACGAGAGATGAGAGATAAGAAAGGGCCGGATCGTTTTATAACTCAATCAGTTGTCGTGGATCATGGTGCCGCGTGGAGAAGAGCAGGCCGAACAATACGGCTCCGACCTTCACGCTGCGTTATCTTGTCCAGAGATTGGCTTTTTATGAAATGCACCTTTTTGTTTGATCTTCTTCCAGTCGAAGCCACACGAGGTGAGCAGAGCAGGGTGCACTCTGCTCTTTCCTCAATGCATTTAGTATTTATTTGTTGGCTTTCAGTCAGCCGTTTGTTTACCCTGTTGCTTCTCCACCCCAGGCTGTCATTTAAGTTCCTGTAAAAGGCCTCCGGACCTTGGTTGGAGGAGCACATGTTTACAGTGTGTTGATTGCAACGAACTGTGACAAAGCAGATGAATATATATTTTTTTATCTCTTCACGCTCTGATAGTGGGAGTGATTGAGCTGACGGAGCTCATCGTTGAAATCCGTCACGAGACGCATTTCATTAAAAGTGCCTTTCGGTGCCAATCCAACACGTGGGTTTGTCGGCATTCAGAGGTCATCTGTATCTAAAGCCGACTTTAGGCCGGGTTTTTTTCTCATTCTGTTCCGCTAAGTTTGGTTGTTTTTGCTAAAGTCTTTAAATTGAATCTTTGTCAGTTTCCTTCCTGCTCAGTCAGAATCAGCACTTTGTTGGGAGGAAATAAAGTCTCCTTCTCTGTGCCTTGGGCAGAACTATCTGATAATTGTGGATATAAATTGAGCATTTATTCCTTCCTATAATGGGTACACATAAAGTAGCTTCTCTAATTAGGAAAAGAAACAACAAAAATGTTAGTATAAACACAATTTCAGGTACTTTTTTACACACTTTCATCATGTGAATTTACGCTAGTCGTAAGATCACCAATACGTGGTTCCACAAATTGACTATACCACGGTCTGTGGAGCAGCTTCGAACCAAGCAGTAAGTTGTCCTGGAAGTAGGAATACCCATTAGGAGACATTTAGAGTTCAGAGATGGGAATCGGTGTGTGTTGCTTCAGGATGGATTTGTTTGTGGTGGTTGTAACTGTAAGAGGATCGCTGCACAGACTCCTTTCCTCAGCGGATGTGATTTCACGGGTTCCCCATTGGACGCCATCCAAACGCTCCCTCTTGGCACGGCACAGTCCTGACTCGTAACGGCACGAGGGCGCTAAAAATTATCGCGTTGCACGAGATAAAAATAACAACAACTGCGTGACTCTGATGACTCCTCCACGGAGTCCAGCACTGTTCAGTGAATATGAATATAATTGTTATGAAGATGAATGAAACTCGGATAAAGAAATAAACATGCGGTGCAAAGTCCGGCTTGTGAACCACACTAAACTGCTGTTACAGTATGCAGTATTATCTTTTTAAAGGCTGAGGTTACAGGCGAGGAGGAGGAATGCGATAAAGATATTTATTGGTTTATTGCAGTGTTGATCCTGGAAGATAGGGACTAGCTTTTCAATTATTTATTTTTTGTTGAAGCGTGCTTATGTGACGGTGATCTGGACTAGAGACCACCTCTGTTGACACTGTGGAAGTAGAATGGACATTTTCTGGGGATATGGACTTCCTGCTTTTTAACTAATTTTTGCATAAAAGCACAGCGTGACTCCCAGGGTCCCTCCTTATTGATGTCATACCTAACAAGAATTGGCCTCCTCGCATTAATGCGACTCTTTGTCGCTGATCCCCTGATGAAACTGGTGGTATCCATGACCACATGAACCAGGTGGACCAGATCACTGGACGGGGCTAATGAGGTGTGATTACACCGGGTTAATTTTCAACCTAGAGCATATGTTGTAACTGCAAATGAAACACGGCTGTTGGCACACATTAGCACAAAAAAACTTCCACTGCAGTTATTAGAGATAGCGGTGTGATAATGATCTGATCGGTCCAACTGAACTGACTCTAGAGGTAAATCATTTGCGTAAAGGGTTTAAACATTGTTGTGATTTATTTTAAGCAAAGTTGATTTAATTCTGTATGACATAAAACAATAAATGTTATGTCCTGTTTTTCTTTTCTTTTTCCCTCAACAGTCTGCTATGCAAGCCTATGAGAATAAGGGGGCTGAAGTGTACACCAACGGGAGTGCTGGACACACGAATGGCACAGAACTGAGCAGGATGAAAGAAGTAGAATTTGAAAAGATCCCCTCGGAGCCAATGGTCTACTATCTGCCCCTGCACACACATTTCAACATTTTAATATTTGTGTTGCCGATCCCTCCTCGTTGACGGTGGTCTTTGTCTGCAGGGAGTCACTCTGAAGCTGAACAACAAACAAAGGTGCACTGTGGCCAGAATATTGCACGGAGGCATGATCCACAGACAAGGTAATTAGTGTGTGTGTGTGTGGAGTAATAATCTATAAAAAAACAAAAGATAATTTCTACTGTAATCACTGACATTGTGGCAGAAGGCTTTCCTCGTCTTCAGTTTATCTCTCAGGAGAATAGATATTTCCTCAGGAGCTGCTACCGCATATTAGGACCACAATGCATCAAACAGAAAAGTGAGCTGGAGCATAGAAGATCATATTCAAAGTTACTCCACTTCCTCTGGTTTCTGCCTCTCTGCAGGCTCTTTACATGAAGGGGACGAAATAGCAGAAATCAATGGGAAAAGTGTGGCAAACCAAACTGTGGATCAGCTACAGAAGATCCTGGTAAGTTCACATCTCATTATTTTAATGTTGTCAATAAAGTCACTGCAAATATTTCCTGTAATTCAAGCGCTTATACGACTCGATGTGAGTTAACCCATTTGAGTTCACACGCAGAAAGAAACCAACGGCGTCGTCACAATGAAGATCGTTCCCAACCTGCCGAGCCGATCCCGAGCCTGTGAGGTAATAACGTGGCCTTAGGAATATACATTGACCTTTTTGGTCTTGTGGTTAGTTTTGTGTTTGGTATTTGTCGTCTGCAAACTGTATCGTACGAGTCACTATATATGGTAATTACAAGACAATGAGCCTGACAGTCAAATCCAATGATGACGACTCGCGGCGGAAATCTACAAAGATGAGTTTGATTTCACTTCTTCTTTATTTCCTCTACAATATACTTCTTTAAACGGATGTTGTTCTTTGTTAGGTGAATCTCCTCTTAGTCAATGAGCAGCCCAGGTGACTATGAAACAAGTTTAAACTTGAAGAACATCACTCCCGTAGTTTTGCTCGTTGGACTTGAACCACTTTGGTGTTTCATCCTGCCATCTCCTGGCCACATCACATTTCCCCCCAGCGGCCATTTCTGTGCTTCCTGTGCACAAACCAGTTGCTGCTGGCTTGATTTAACAACATATAAAAACAGTATGTTGCCTCATCAAATAATTGTAAATGGCTTTAATTAAATTAATACATGGCATTCAGTGATATTAGTCTTGTTTATCACTGCATTAAGTTACAACTTTGCTGTGGTCAGTGATGGCAGTCTTCTTCAAAGTTTATAGTCTACTAATATGTAGGTGTAGTTAATACGCATCTGAATTCTCAAAGAGCATCATTTTGGTGATCCAAACCACTCCAGTATACCTACTCTTTGTACATAATAGGTGTATTCACTTTCTGTGTACAACTATCACTGGAATAAATTGGGGAAACCACAAATGTTCATTAACTCTACTAACAATAGTAATACTTCACCCTGAGGAGACTTGACATGTGTTCCTGTTGTGATCTTGAACAGTTGAGGAAGGTTTTTAACCTAAACGTGTCTCACTCTCTCTCAAAAAATAAGATTACAAATCTCAGCAGGAGTTAGTATTCTGGAGTTCCAACTACTCATTTGTGAGCACCTTTTCAATTTGAGGTTGAGAGGTTCTGAAGAAATTATTCTAATATACGTTTTCTATCAATATAATTGATTTGATAAATTAGAACTCACGCCTGGAACCGTGAGTTAATAATTCATTTTCACAATAGGTATTGAGCTGTATCAAGATCATATCATGAACATGTGAATTCTGTTAAAAGGGTGGATTTCCCAATTAACCAAAGCATAATCTAAATGTATGTGCTAGAAAGTCCCAATATAAATATATTTATTTTGACCTATGTATAGGTGCTGTCCAAGATTAGCTGATTTATACATGATTATAATGTTAGGCCTTCATGACAACAAAATGTGTGTATTAAATTAATAAATAAAAATGTCAAGCTCAGTAAGCGTGTGGTACAGCAATATATCATTTGTGACAAATATCACAACAGATTAAATGAAAACTGGAGAACTTGTCTTCATAGAGCTCAGAGAAACTGTTTATTTTGTGTTTCAAAGTCAAAAGGTTAGTTCAAAGACATTTTTAGTTTGAGTTCAGCAACAATTATTACTCTGCTACCAGGGACTATTTTCACAGCTGACCAAGATGATAGGATATTTAACACATTAATAAGATCTGCAAATGTATCATTATTGCCCAATATCAGATACACAGTGCAAGTGTTCATGAGGTCCTTCTGCCCCCCCCTCCCCCTCCCTAAAAAGTGAATAAACCACATGTACTCTTCTATATCTATAGATGTACATGAGGGCCCAGTTTGACTATGACCCCACCAAGGATGACCTCATCCCGTGCAAAGAGGCAGGCCTTACGTTTCAAACTGGTGACATCATTCAGATTATCAACAAGCAGGATCCAAACTGGTGGCAGGGCAGAGTGGAAAGCGGCGTCGCTGAATTCGCAGGACTGATTCCCTCCCCGGAGCTCCAGGAATGGTAAACGCTGGCCATGACAATGCCACAGATTGACGTGGTGTTATGAACCACGTCGGGCACGCCAACCGAGCACAGCTGTTCCAATCTTAACCTGCATCTCTTTTTCACATTGCAAGGAGGGTGGCAAGTAAGAGCAAGGCCAGAGAGGGCGGTCAGTCCTGCAGCCCGTTTGGGAAGAAAAAGAAGTGCAAAGACAAGTACCTGGCTAAACACAGCTCCAGTGAGTGGATCACTAGAATCATTTCTCTCGGACATTTTACTTTCCCCTCGGTTTTACCATGTGGGTTTGCCTAAAACAAAATCCCTTCTGTTGCAGTTTTTGACCAGCTGGATGTGATTTCTTATGAGGAGGTTGTCCGGCTCCCTGCTTTTAAAAGGAAAACGCTGGTGCTTATTGGTAAGCTCACATCGCATCACTCAATAGGCCTATCGCAATTACTTTTGTCGGTCATTTCTGATGCACACGTTGTCTCCGACATGTTCCGCATCTTGCAAATGTAGCGGACTCGAATAAAACCTCAATGTGAAGATAGTTTCTCTGCAACCAAAGATTCAGACATGAAGATTAATGTTTGATTGAAATGTCATTGGAAATCAAAACATAAATCTGTGTTTTTCTTAGGTGCACCTGGCGTAGGAAGAAGCCATATAAAAAATGCACTATTGACCAAATACCCTGAGAGGTTTTCCTACCCTGCACCTCGTGAGTAGACCACCAGACTGTTAGAATATACACGTTGGCTGACTTGTCCTTTGGCTAAGTCTTAAACCTTCTACACAGATACCACCAGACCCCAACGGAAGGAGGAGGAGAATGGAAAGGAATATTATTTCATCTCCAATGAAGCCATGACCAAGTGCATCTCTGGAAATGAGCTGCTGGAGTATGGCAGCTTCCAGGGAAATATGTTCGGTACCAAAACTGAGACCATCCAGGAGATCCACAAGCAAGAAAAGATCGCTCTGCTGGATATAGAACCACAGGTGAGCATTCACAGGTTATTTTGGAGACATGACATGAAAGGGAGAGTCACCCAGAGTCAAATGAAAGGACGACTTTTTATGCCTCTTTGAGCTGTTAGCAAGTATTCAAAATTGCGAGATTATCTTGCATCAAGCGTCAGCTCTTTTTCTGCTGCTGGTGGGTTAACAGGGAGAGGAATATTTGAAGTGAAAAGAAATGTGCGAACAAGCAATATAAATGTCATCATTAAAATGTCTATGTATGTTTGACCAACTACCTTTCTTAAGTAAAAGGTACCAAACACTAAAATTCCACGCAAAATGTGTTTGATAAAAACACATTTAAATACAACACAGGTTTTTACAAGCAGCTTCCATGTAGTTGTTTATTTTTAACCAAATTCTTCTTTTCTCTGAGTGCAGACCTTGAAGGTCTTGCGGACTGCTGACTCTGCGCCTCTGGTGGTGTTCATCGCTCCGACCAACACAGCTGCCCAGGTGCTACATCTTCATCCAAGTGCACTCCAGTGACTTTGGGACTCCAAACTCAATCATCCAGCGACTGCTTAACCTTTCTGCTCTTGTGTCCTAGACGGAGAACCTGCAGATGATCCAGAAAGAGTCGGACGTCATTTTCACCACATACAGACATTTCTTTGATGTGGTTCTTGTCAACAACGACGTGGATGAGAGCGTGAAAGGTGTGGAGGAGGCCATGGAGCGTGCCACCTCGACCCCGCAGTGGGTGCCTGTATCATGGGTGTACTGACCGATGTCGGGCACCAGTGTAACACTTTCTGTTTGTTAACAAAGCAGTGCAATATCACTCCTTACACGAGAACGAGTTAGTGACGTCCCAGTGTGTGGGTGTACTTTTGGTTCCTGTTAATTCTCACTTAGATTTATCTGCACAAATGCGTCCATAAAAAAAGAAAAGAAGAAAAAAATAAGCAATATATAGAAAGGTTTCTTTTAGAAAGTTGAGAACCTCACCAGGGATGTTTTTGTTTCAGTGTTGTGACATCTGTGATTCAGAATTTTGAGGGTCTTGGGGGTAGTTTTGGTGCCGAACGCCTTTGTGATTGTTGGAACGTGAGCAAATGCAAAATAGGACCTCAACTGGGAACGAAATTCTCCCGTTAGAAATGACAGGATTTTATCTCTTTTTTTAAATTGTGTTCCTGTTCTCATTAGATTGTGCCATGAAATTAAGATTATAGAGCTGTTTGTTCCTACAGTGAGTGTAACTCTATACAACCATAACGTCTTCTAATCCAAACCTCTCACTCAGTCACTGACAACATCACTCGTCCATATTGTATATCTCACGGGGTACTATAAAGGCACTTTTAAACAATAAATAAATGTCCCAGATCTATCGCAACTGCTTCTCTGCCTGTGTCTGATGGGGATGCTGTTGTCCAGAGGATTTAAGGGAAACAATGGCAGTTTTATGTCAGCGGGGAATCTCCAAACGGCACAAAGATTCTTTCAACTAGATCCACATAAAGCAGGGAAACACATGGCAGTGTTGATCACGGGCAAAGCCACTGCAATATAAAGGTTGATAACCATCCTATTTTGGGGTTTGAAGACGTCACGGCTCAAAGCTTTGATTAATTATAGATCAAAGCTTGCGTATCAGAGCTGTAGATATGTCTCCCACACATTTAAATTCTCTGCTCATCCACAGTGTGGGAGAAGTAGTTACAGGTTATACATGACAATGAATTGGTTCACAGCTTCTATCCAGAGCCTGGTTGTGTTAGAATTGTCTACCTTAATGAAATCAAAATAAATCGTGTGAAAAATATTGTTTTGCGTTTGAGTCGTTCTGTCTCATTTCAAGTGCACATATTTACGACGTTTCTATATTTGCATGTTGAAACCTCGGACTGGCTGCGCACAGATGTGCACTTGTGGAATTTTTCTCAAATAGTAAAAATGTATCATTAATATTATTTGCTTTTTCTTCATATATTCCAATCTGAAGGTCAGGGAAAAATGGGATCACAAAAAACAGAAAATATTGATTTGAGCTCCATAATATAAATTAGCTACTTCCATATACATGTTTAAGAGCTTAGAAGTAAGACAAACTGTCCTATAGCACCACCATGTGGGCTCTACCAAATTAGTATAACCCTATAAAATATTGAACCTACATCTTATTTTGGCACTGTGTGTATGTGTATGTATATATATATATATATACAGAGAAAGTCACTAATTGCTTTTGTTGCGAGAACAGATGCAGGTACTTCTATCAAATCCTTCAATTCAGTGCTGCATTTTTTAAACAGCCCCATCTGTGACTCTTAATATGATTCAATTAACAAAGATTATCAATAATGAATAAATACAGTCACAGGAACATTCACGTGTATAAGAGGAGAGTTTATTAATGCAAAGAATAAGACCCAACAAGATACTCAACTTTACATTAAACAAGAATGTTAGAAAATAAATGAAGATAAAAGAAATCTAAAGTGTATTTGTTCCAGGAAGATGTCGGCGGTTCAGACTCCTGGCATGTGATTTCAGACGGCATAATTTACTAGAGACTTCAGCGCAGAAAGCCAATTGATTAAGTGAGGTCAAGCAAGGTGTCACAGGTTACATATGTATCTAGATGTTTGACTGATTGTATTTTCAGTGTTAGTTGCCACCACAAAAGTAAATACAAGGAGGCACAAAACAAATAAATACAATATGAAGTATCTCTCCCATGCATTGGATTAGTATATACAACATTTTTCATGAGAGACTCTGTTTCTTACATCCAAAAATCCGTCGAAGCAGCATTGGCTTGATCCTGTTCTCTATGACAGCTGCTTGCACCCTTTATGTTACAGTGAATCAACAAGTCTTTCACTCCTGTCCTCCGGGGTTTGCCTATGACGATAATAGGTTCAGGTCCACTAACATCACAGAAACACCAACAACAATTTAATTTAATGGAAATTGAATTCACACTAACAAATTAAGAAACATTATAACGTGTGTGTGTGTGTGTGTGTGTGTGTGTGTGTTTTTCCTTATTGGCTGAAGGCTAAACCAAACAGTATGGGCCATTATATGTATATATAGGCCTACACAGATATTTAAAAAATCTAACTGTTTAGTAGAAAAAGTGAATGAGGCTATTATTCATCTCATAAGGAAATAACACATTTATTTTCGGGTCCCAGGCAGCAGGAAGAGTCTCCAGGGCCAGCATGAATACGCCTTCAGAGACTCCATCCTCCCTTCACATTATTTATATAATTAAATATAGACTCATACAATTCACAGCATCTTACTGAATGCAATGCATTCAATTATAATGAAACAGTGTTATTTAACCCTCCTGTTACCTTTGGGGTCAATTTGACCCCATTCAATGTTTGACGTCTCTAAAAATGATTAACATTATTTTTTTTGCTTCATATTTCATTACTTTTCCTAATTTATTGGGGACAACTGGGAAAACATGAAATTCACATGATGATATGTTTCCACTGTCCTGAACACAACTTGTACGCATCGGTGTTCTTTGGGGTCAATTTGACCCCAGGCTGTTTTTCACTGTGTACAACATATAAGAAATATCAACTTTTTTATTTATTTAAAGGGCTATTTAGGTAGTCAACAAACAAACATAAAGTACCTGACACTTAAACTTGGAAAGCAATATTAATTCTAATCATTTTCTGGAGGTTTTAATTGCTGTGGTCGAAAAAAGGTAAAAGATGTTAGTAAATTTGAAGGGTTAAACAAAAAGGCTGGTAAAACAAAATAAAGAAAATTCTTTCAGGTGTGTTTACTTCCCACTAAATCCCCATCCATATGGATTACTATGAGAGACAATCAGACACTTACTGCGAAACTCGCCACGCCCCCTTTTGAGGAACGCCATTTTGTTGACACACAGACAGACGAGAGTCCAAATAAGCTTCTTTCGTGCTTTAAAAAAACACACACGCGTGATCGTGACATGCGGCGCATGTAAAGACGAAATGTGCACACAGTCCCGATAACAGCGCCTTTAGGTTCAAATTAGCGCTGTGCCGGCGCTATGAAACGGCACGTCGGAAGTACCCGGGTCACCCATTTCGGCATCAAACTCGCCTCGATTGACGTCACCGAGCCATCTTTGTCCGCCTTAATCCGGGCGTCTGTTTATTGCGCCTTCATTACTCCACGGACCCCCTGACAGCGCCGGGCTCCAGTTCAGCCTGCAGGTGCAGCATCGCCGTGTAGAAATAGGAAGAGTTGGTAGAAAGGTTTTTTTATTAACTTTGTGTGTAGTCGCAAAGGGGAAGACATATCTCAGCGGCAGAGACAAGCCAGTGCTCCTCCTCGGCTATATAGGCAGGGAAACGGCACAATAAGCAACCAAAGGGTGCCAGAGGGTAGAGAGGAGCGCAGAAGGCAATCCACATCAGTCTGCCAGCCACTTAGTCCGCGCTAACATTTCCAGTCCGGATTTCAGCACAGCTGTCCAGCCAACACTACCAGGAACATGTGAGTACGCCGACGTTTAAAGCTCTTATTTGAAATCGTAATTTATGAATGAATTCCAATTCCGTCCCCGCGACCGGCGTCGGCGGTGCTCTCTGGGATTAATGGTGTCTGAATGGTCTCCTGTGTGTCTTTGCCATCAAATGCTGTGGTTATTTCACCGGAGTCGCGTTACTCCGCGTGCCATTAATATACACTGCTGTTGAATGTCTTTGTGCTGCTTTTATTTATTTGGTGTCATCCGATCGTGTGTGTGTGTGTGTGGAGGCGAACGCGTCGGCCTAACCTTGGAGCAGATGGAGGGTGTATCTGCTTTAAACGCATTACTAGCCTTCGTTATTGTATTTATGTACGCGTGGACACGGTGCACGAGCTGCGTGTTTATCACGTGCCTCTTTTATTTAATCTTCTGGAGTTTTTTTTCTCTTTCTTTTTCTTTTTTCCATACCCGAGCCAGCACGCACGGATCTTTTCCAGTTCGGACTGGTTTAGATTTTTAGAAAAGGACACCGTCTGTGTGCGCGACAGCCCGCGGGCCAATTACAACCACGAAGAAAACCAAACATTACGGACAATAAAATCCATTTTCTGTTGTCCTTTCTAACATATACAGGCCTCCATTTGTGCGCGCGTGTGTGTGTGCGCGCGCGCGCGGCTGAACCACAGGTGACGGCGAAGCTTCTTCAAGCAACAGCAAGGACACAATGTTGAACATAGAGCGCGTCGACATTATTCGACGGATACTCCGCGGACCTTTATATAGGCGATGGTATTATTAGCCCTGAATAGGCTTATAGGCCTAGTGGACGTGATATGTGCAACCCGAAGAGAGGGGGGGGGGGGGTGAGCCTCGCCTCCTACTGTATGTCGTCAATTGTCGTGCAAGGGCGAGCATTGACATCTCTCGCCATATTACAGGCAGTTTGGGTCTTAAAGGACACATTCACCTTAACGTGCCTCCCTTCCTTTGACCTCATTCGTCCCTCTCTCTTTTTTTTTTACTGAAATGGCAGGTCAAAATAAATAAATATATATATATATATATCAAAGCCAGGCTTGGTAACAATAGCTGTGGCAACCTCGACTGTCTTTCTTTTTCTTTCTTTTTTGCAAAGCAGTCAGTTAAAAATGTTGGTGCCAACAACACACGGCGTGTCATTGACCCGTGGCAGGGCGTCTGGTTACACTCCCTCTGAGGCTGTATGTTACATTTGTCTCCGAAATGTTGTAACAATTGTGCATCCAAGTACTTTGAATCCACCCTCCTTCATAAGGAACCTCCCCGCCGCCGGTGAGCGGTATAGGCTCCGACTGTATTTACAGGCCCCGGTCGTGCTCGTCGTGAAACGTGATGTCTTTACAGGACACCGTGTCTGTGTCTACGGTATTAAATAAATAAATACATAAAGGAAACCAGTGATGACTGTGGGCCGGCTCTTCCAGTTCAGTAGCATGAGACAGAATTGGAAAATGAGGTTGGGATTTAACCGTTTTTATGTGTTGTGTGGTCTGAGCTGCTGTGGCGCTGTCCGGTGCTGTAATGTCGCTCTCCAGTGCTCAGTCAGACAGCTTGCTTTTTCATGATGGTGACAAAAAAGAGAAACAAAAAAGAAATCCATCAGTTTAAAAATAGCAAAAATAATTTATTAGCTTAGTCAGTAGTTTAAATCAAATGTAAAATTGTGTTTTCTTTATTCTTTGAGGACACATGAGACACGTGAGGTAATATTTACCTGATTCCCTTATTCCACCCGGGACCCCCTACAACCTTACACAGACCCCACAATGTCACATGAGCCCTCTTTGGACACCACCATTTTTTATTACCCGTGTCTTTAAAGAGGGTTGAATATATTGCGATTTAATGGCAAATTTGACGTTATCAGTAGACTCCAGCGTGTTAGGTTAGCTGCCTTTAACAGATCAAAGGGCTTATTTTTGTTGAATGTTCGATTGAAACGCAAATTCCTTTTTTTCTGTTTTATTTTTCCCTCCCCTCATTATTGTCTTGAAAAAGGGTGAAACTGATGTATGTGCTCTCTTTATCCATGCAGTTACCACCACTTACAATATTGTCAGTGTCTATTAGGGCTGGTTGGCAGCTGACAGGGACACCACCAGCACCAGCAGGCCAACTATCCAAAAGGAGTTCTTGTAGTTAGAGGATTAGGGGTGTGCGAGCGCGTAAAGGTGACCTTTATACAGAGTGATTTATTCCTCACGCTGGTAGAGCAGCCGAGTTACAACTGAGGAAACTCTGGCAGAAGATACAACAGCCTGAGTCAATGTCACACTCTAATTTTAGAGACAGCTTCCCTGTGTAGTTGTATTGATTGATTGGTTCTCTGCATTGATCGATGGCAATGAAGCCTGCTAAATTAAGCGTACTCGACACTACATGCAATATTTAAATCTTTTAAGCCTCTTGAGCGTTTGTTTCTCATTCGCTTTTTATTAATGCATCCGCCACGATATCGGGTTACAGAATGTTTAAGATGTAATGTTCAGACTATGTTTAGACTTTAAATGGGCACGTATTATCAAGAGTTAACTAAGTTCAGTTGCTCGAGGGAATCATATCTCATTTAATATTGTTTGTGACAGGCTTGTTGTTCCTTTTTAAAATTCTGGTTCATCAATCATACTGTTTTAGTGCTTGAATTGTGAGGTTGTTGTGCCTGCTGTCTGTTCTGCATTTCAGTCATGACATGCAGGGAGTCTTTATATATTTGATTAGGCGGCATACAACGTTCCTTTCTAACGTAAAAGAATAAAGACAATGTATTATTGGGGAATCTGTTTTAGGAAATTCTACTAATTCAGTTTATTCCTGTAGGTTGTGGCTCAGCTGTTACACGATGTTGTGCTATATTCTGATCAGATGATGTGCCTGCATGAGATATGGAGTTAGTCTGTGGGTGTTATTCTGTGTACCCCGGAAGCTGTCACTCAACTTGGGTTTGTGTTCATCTGTCATGTAACATTTAGGACAGCAGGAACTTGATGGATCTGGATTAGTGATTCTGTTTTGGCTGAAATATTAAAGTGACATTTGCCATATACGCTTTAAACATTCGGGATGTCTTCAAAGAGCAGAGGTACAAGTGTGTATTGTGTTAACATGAAGGCCGAGACATTTCTTTCATGGAGCTTTCACTTTCGAGTGGTGGTGGGCGCTCTCAATCAAAAGGCCCGTCTCTCACGAGGTCATTATTGGTGCAAAGTGCCTCTAAAGGAATGGGTCCATGTAGGTCACAGTCCAGCATGACATGACAAATTCCATTGGCATTTGCATTAATTGATTTTCTTTGTGATGAAAGATAATTATCTGGACTGTTTGTGATGGAAGATAATTATCTGGACTTTTTGGCAGTAAATATTCCACATACTACAAGTTTGATCTGATTCGAGCTTGAATGTTAATACCCAAAATAAAAAAAAGGAGTGGGACAGGGCGATAGGGCCAAAGTATTCTATCACAACATGGGCAAATTCCTATCTCGATAATTAAGTTATTAGTGCATATGACATATTTAATCTGTATTATATTTGAGCAATTTATGAGCATAACGTTTGAGCAGTTTTCGCTAAATGTTTAACAGGCAGAGTTAGACATCTTCTTAAAGATTGCAACAATGATACATGTTTTTTTTCCTGTTGTTCATATTAGCTTTAAAATAAGGCTTTATTAACTTTATTAACGGAACATTTGTATTTTTGTTTTTCATCACCAGGTCTGCCCCAGCTGGAGCCCCTGCAGATGGAGCGAATCAACCCCCCAACCTCACCAGCAACCGTCGTCTGCAGCAGACACAGGCACAAGTGGATGAGGTGGGTACGAACTTCCCTGCAAAGCCAAAGTTGTGCTGTCGGGCTCAGACGTGGACATTTTAGAATCAAACATTGGTCCCGTGCGAGTAACTCAATCTTCTCCGCTTTCTCAATTTGAAGTGAAAAAGCACAAATCATTTTTTAAGCTTTATTTAAAGCTTAAAATCCTGTGATTTGACATGGAACTTAATACATGACTTCATCCTTATCCCTCTGTCTTGATAGCTGATCACACTACATAGCTCTGCGTGTCTTCATCCAGGTGGTGGATATCATGCGTGTAAACGTGGATAAGGTTCTGGAGCGTGATCAGAAGCTGTCAGAACTGGACGATAGGGCTGACGCCCTGCAGGCTGGAGCCTCTCAGTTTGAGACCAGCGCTGCAAAACTGAAGAATAAATACTGGTGGAAGAATGCCAAGGTGAGGACATGCAGACACGCCGACTTGAACGGCAAATACCTGCGTATGAAGGCCGCCTTAAACTTCCTTGTTCATGGAGAAATGTAGAAAACAATTTAATTATGACACATTTGACTGCTTTTCTCATGACATTTCTTCTGAAAATCCATTGACTACAGATGATGATTATCCTGGGTGTGATATGCGTGATTATCCTCATCGTCATTATTGGTAAGAACCCTTCTCACTTTTGTGCACATAGATTTCTCATCGTTGTCTCAGGGGACCTAATCAACGCTAAAACCCATTAATCATATTCTACACATATAATATAAAGTCTATGAATAGAATTGTCCTGCATTGTCAGCACATGTTGATTTGATAACTTGGGCATTATTGGAAATGGGACTTTCATGTTCTTCTGTTTCTTTTTTTCCCAGTGTACTTCAGCACCTAAGAAGAGTTGCTCCTACCCCAGTCTACTCCTTCCTTGCTACAGAAAAAAAAAACTCAAATTGATTACAACATTAACCATTATCATTAATTTATTATATATATCTCTTGATTAGCCTCGATATATAACGCCCCTAAACCTTCAGGGCCCCATGGCTCCCCCACTTCCACAACCTCGCCTCTGGACCCCTGTCAATATTTGTCCTGTGAGTGTGTGGCCCTGTCTCCTTTCTGGGTACTCGTGGCTTTTCTAACCTGCCACACTGAGAACCAAACACTTGTGACGAAGCAACAACAGAAAAGGAAGCAACAATTGCCGATAATTGTTACATAACTGATATATATATATATAGTTCTTTGTAGAGTTTTATTCTGATATATATACTGTTTTGTAGGTGTGTGTGCGTGTGTGTGCATTTTGTATTTTTTGTATTAATTTTACGTATGCGTCAGCGTTAACTACTGCCTATTAATCAAAGTGTGTATCTTGCATGTTATCATCATCGGTCTGTCCCCCTGCTTACTCTCTCTTTTCGATGTATTTTTGCAGAGTGGAGTTAGTTTCTGAGTTTCGGCCGGTTACTCTCGTCCACTGAGAAAGTCCAAAATAAGCCAGAGAGCTAAAACTTGTACAAAAAAAGATGTCAAGTTATAAAGATTTGAGCTACTACACAGACAAAACTTCCCCTGAGAATGCCCCAGGTTTCTCTTACCTCAGCTCCAAATTTCTATAACTTGACGCCATCAAGGAGTTCAAGTCTTGGCTTCTTTGCTGGCTTTCTGAAAGAGTTCATGCTCACTCATATTGATCAGACATACAAATAATGCATGAATCGTGAAACTAATTCCTAGTAATTGTTTTCCAGCCCTCTTCATCGGATACTCCCAGTATGTTTCATTTCTCTTTCTCCATTTCACACTTCTGTCAGCATGCTTGAACACCTCAATTTCTTCTGCTAAGTTCTAAAACTGCCATAGTACAGTCGGACCAATGTCTGTAGATGTTTCTTTTTTATTTCAATATTACGTAGTGTCTTATTTCGAAAACATTCCTTCATTGCAGTCTAGTGCAAATGGTCTTACCGTAGCACATGTAAGTGTAAGTATCTTTAAAAAAAAAAAAAAATACAAGCAATGAAACTTGTGTCGAAAACGTCGATCATACAAACCTTAAGAGAAAATAGTTAATGGCTTTAAGGGTTCGTTTTAAATAGACAGGATTAGACTTTCAATCTGTCTAAATAATTTTCTTTTGTAATTAGGGTGTTGTTATCTTAATGTTACACGTAGGCTACAGTATACTGTGGAGATGTCATTCATGTCAAACTGTGGATATGGGCTTAAAAAAAAAAAATTTCTCATGCATAAAATGGGGCCGTTGCATAAATTGTTGAATTTCCATAAAGCAAAGGTTCATTCTTCCTGGCCCGTTACGTACATGGACCCTGAAAAGCCTTAGTCTCCAGTCACTTCTATTAGTTACCGTAGAATATATCCAGTCAAACCCGCCCTCACACTTTAGTGTGTGCAGGGGGAGTGGCTGACTGCAGAAAAAAAGGAATCTGTTTAAAATGCACAAACAACCTTGTTTTTGATGGCGCTGTCTGGCTGGTCAATAGACTGGCCAAAGGAGATCCTCATGCAGCGAAACCTCTCTACACGAAGAGCACATAAAAAGAAAAAGACATAATTCAGCCTTATTTGCAAATCCAGGGACAGGGGCTAATGAGGACAATGTCAAATACACAGTGGAGTTTTTTTGATCAGCAACTTTGGGGTAAGCTCAGAAATGTACTGTCAAAGGTGACAAGAAGCACGAGAAGCAATTATTCAAAAGTAGTAGCGCGCCGAAAGAGGAGTGTCTTTGCCAGCGCGGTGGTTCTGTCTCAGTGTTTCTCCCTCTAGTTAAGGCCTTTTTTCTTTTTTTAAATATAATAGATTCTATTTTTATTATAGTATATTTTTGTGTGAAACAGACAGGTAAAGAGGAAGTGTGCAATCAGTACTATTTGCTGCCAACAGCAGTGAGTTCCTCTTTACCTCAGTCTGGTGTGTTTTTTGTAATTCAGCTCTGTGCGTTACACACTGCCAAGCAACAAGGGAGAGGCTTCTATTCTTATTGCAGATTTCTTTCATCGGTGCCCGAGCTGGTTTGGTCTTAAAACATTTCTTAACATGTTTCTGGCATCTTCTCCTGTGTGTACTACTTTTGGCTACTTTATGAGCAGGAGAGCAGGGCAACATGATGCACTTGTTGGTTTTCTTCAGTCAAACTAAGGCCCTGTGCACATGAACACGAGATGACAGAGACCTTCAAATTAAATCTTCTTGATTTGAGACTATTTTACTTTCACCTCTGAAAGTTCTCTATTCACTGAGTTGTTGCCTGTGCAGGCTTGCATTAATAAATGCTGAACGGGAAGCAACGCAACTCAACTATACAAAAGAATTAGCACATTTTCTTATATAGAAGGCTGGAAAGACCACAAAGCCACCCACGATATTTCAGTGTCTAAAGCCTTAGTAGCCTTGTCTCTTTTCAACATGACTTTTTATCTTCTCCACCAGCTGAGTAAACCAACTTGCCCCACTTTGCTCAACCCACTGATTCAAGATCCTATAGTGTGTGTGTGTGTCACTGTCGGCGCAGGTGCATCAATGTGTGTATGTGTATGTGTATAGCTCTGTTTTGGGAATATCCCCAGTTTATCCCGACAGATTAGGACGTTTAAATCTCAGAGTGAGGGCAAGTTGTTTCCTTGACCACCGAAGTACACGAGCAGACAGGTTACAGATCTGCCGGCCAGTTCTAATAAGGAAGGGCCCGAACCTTAACAAACCTCCTCCCCTTCCCATGTTTTCTTCCAAACAGAGCAAAAGTAAACTGCAGAAGAT
The DNA here is from genome assembly GCF_029220125.1 of Pseudoliparis swirei. Taxonomy (NCBI): domain Eukaryota; kingdom Metazoa; phylum Chordata; class Actinopteri; order Perciformes; family Liparidae; genus Pseudoliparis; species Pseudoliparis swirei. The sequence continues at coordinate 11,714,558 of NC_079390.1, read as the reverse complement.
TACTACCAAAGACCAGATTTCCATGCTTAAGCTGTCAATTGCCATCAAAAACAAGTGGAGAGAAACTGGTTATCCAAACTATCCAAGTCTGTTTTAAATATCCGTACCCTATTTATCCACAGATAACAGGACCTTTTAACTTTCGCACACTATTCATATGGTGTGTCAGTTTGGCTAGTGAGTGTGTGCCATTCTAACATATGCAAGTTGAACCAAAACATGAGGGCCGCGTGCTTCAAATCTCAAACACAGCCTGGCCCAGCGGGCGCATCTGGGTCTGAAGAGCCTCTTTAATCTAAAACAAGTTTCAAGACACAAGATCCTAGAACTAATAATAGCACAACTCTTCTTTTTTTGTCTCCATAGTGCTGCGAGTTCTAAAATGAAAAGACATTAAACAAACTATATGCTATCAAAAATAACTGAGAAAAACGTTCTAAATGTTTGCATTGTTTGGTGTTGTAATATGGGGGTGTTTTGGGGGGTAGGGGGTCCTATATCCTCAGGTTTAAGGTATTAGCAATTTACCAAAATATATGAGGACAAAACTATATAAGCAAAGTATAACATTGGGTTTTTGGCAATATAAAATCTCTATAGGGTTACAAATGTGGTCCTTTTAGCCAGCCTGCAGGAGTTAACCACACAGTGGGCTGAAGTGAAGTATAACACTACTGATTGGGGTAGGACTTCTGTGTTGTCCATAAATCCGTTGTAAGTGCTCAACTAATTTGGTCCCGATGGTGAAAATGAAGTGAGTGCTCTCTTTTTTCCGTTTCTTTACTGTCTGTATAAAAAGGAGTGTGTATATTTTAACACTGTGGCACTTTTTTCTGTTGTGATTCAATCATTTTGGTGGGATGGAAACATAATTCGGGGGGGGGTGGAATATTGTTTTATGTCAACCATGTGAATTGTTCAGCGACCTCAATTTAAACGCTGTGTTCAGGTTATTTGGGGGTGATCCAAAAAATGCACACATTCCAGGTTTGAAATATAACTTGTGAACTTAAGCAGAAATGAGAAAATAGACCAACAAAAAATCCAATCGTTCAACAAAGCATTGCCTAATAGGTTTCAGAGCAGAGAATGTTCCCCAACGTTTATTTTCACCCCCAAATGAGATGAATGCAGCAATAGGAGGGAACCTTTTGAGTCTCTGGATGGTTATACTAGTACAATATTCTTCTTAATGTATGTTTGTATTTTCTGACCAACTATTGTGTTTTTCTTTTGCATCAATTTAGTAATAACTCCAGATGTCACTGAATTGTTTGTATGTAAGCACTGACGGGTAAAGGTAAAGAAAAGGGAGGTTAATGGGGGGGGAAAGTATTTTTACCTTCAATTGTCCAGAATGATTCTAAAGTTTACATCAGATGGCCGTTTGTATCTACAAGATATATTTTTTGTTTAAATCTGTTTTATTTTTGAGGATAGATTTAGATTTCTCTTTGGGACTGGGGTTTCAGGGATGAAGGCCCGTATTGCCCCTGGTCATCTGGCCTTACAGGAGGGACAAGACTGGAGGATCATGGGCAATGTGCTCAGTTTAATCTTACTTTTTGTTTTGTTTTCCTTTGCTCTTATTTATTGATAGATTTATTGTGCTGTCATTTGGTATGGGATTAGAAACTAAATGTAAAGAAAAAGGAGACTGAATGAATAACTGAAGTACATAAAATAATTGTCGTGTAAATCTATCAATGTCTTATTATATTGATGAACATCATGAAATATATGTATATTGGAAAACAGTACCTATGACAACTTGTACTTTTGTGTGTGCTTCACGTGTTTTGTGGGTGTGCAACAATGGGCAGATGCAATTTTGACTGCAATTCTGGGACCTTATCTGTATCAATAAGCATAAATTTATTATCAATACAAAGATAGACCTCTTGATTTAATTCATACTATCACTTCTGTGTTTAAAAAAAAAAAAAAAAAACATAGTGACCTGGAGCCATAAATGGGCAAATTTCTGCATCTGCACAGTCATTTCCGACAGTCCTGTTTCTAAACTGGCTGACCTCCACATCCTGCCCCCACCCAACGCACCCACAGGCCTCCCACTGTCGCTCGCTTCATGCACAACAATGGAGCAGTACTGGTTCATTCCCCTCTATTACTGGAAGGCTAATGGTGGTAGAGAATTCACGTGGCAGTATAAAAAAAAGCAGGTGCAGTTGCTTGAGTATGGAAGCCCATTTCTTCCAGAGAAGAGAACAAAATAAGATGAAAATGTAGCTGTGATAACCAAACTTTTCCTGTGGTAAATCTAAATGACATGATTATGATATAAAAAGTCATAATTATAAGATAGAAAGTCAAAATGATGAGATAGAAAATCATGAGATATGAGCTCCAGTGGTGGAGACTTTTTTTTCTTTCCTATATTATCTGCGCTGTCTTCACAGATCTCTTCATCCTCTCGCCGGTCTAACCCTGCAAACGATGTGCAAAAGGTAACTATTACTGTTGACCTTTGTAAATGTTACAGGTTAGATATCATTATCCAGTCTTTTAATCAGTCCAACATCTTGGCTACACAATAATACTGCTATTGATGTAGCTGGTGCATGTTTAATGTTACATCAGACTATAGTCCTTTAATCAAGACTTGGTAAGTGTCGTCACAGCCGTAATATCCTCCTAATGTAACGTAGTGCTACCGGATGATGAAAAGTAATGTGGATATTGTAACATTGTGCACTCAGTTGTCCTCTGTTGTTTAGACAGGTGCTTTGCGGTGGGAAGTGTGTTAGCAAAAGAGTCTCAAGCACATTTAAGTACATAATAATATTAATTATTCATAAATTATACAATATGTCAATATTTATGTTTTGGATATATGGAATATACCCAGTAATATTTGTAAAATAGGATATTCGCGCAAAATATATGCTTTTCCTCTCTGCCTCTCTGCTTGTCTGCATGTATCAGCTGAGCTGGGGCCGAATCGTTTTGACCCAGAAGAGACGCGTCTAAGAAGCAGTTTAGCCTGATTTAAAGATATAAATGAGTGATATGCAATTTAGGCTATCAGCATTCTAAAATAGGTTCAGCTTTTGGCCAAAGTCATCTGGCCCAAAAGCTGCACGCCAAGAAGACCCGACCCGGTAAAAACAACGTGGACAGATCCAGCATGGACAGTTACGGGAGTGAGAGACACAAAGCACATAGGAAGCATGAGAACACCAGGACACGCATCATAACTCCTCAAGCAGCCATGTTGTGCAAAGTGAACGTCACTACCAGCTGGACAACGGACACAGGAGGAGGTGAAGAAACACAATGAGGAGGTGGATTAAAAAAGAGGCAAACTGTAACCCTATAAGGTTCATAGGGGCATATTTAAATATATATTTTGTGTTGTATGTATATATGTATGTATGTATGTGTATATAATATATATATGTATGTGTATAAATATACATATGTGTAAACATATACATACATTTATATATGTGTGTGTATATATATATATATATAGAAAACCTTTCACAGGTTCTAGCCACCTGAATTCTTAATTTTAAAGAATTCAACACAGATGTCAAACGGTTGACATCTTCATTCTAGATTTAAGAATTCAACCGTTTGACATCTGTGTTAGTTAAGAATGCAACCAGCCGAGAACACAGATGTCAAATGGTTGAGTTAACTTGTGTTTAATAAGGGCTTAAATCATGTGACGTATCTAGCCACCTCGTCCTGGTCCGTCCGAGTGACGTGAAGAAAGCTCAGAAGAATCAGATAAAAATGGAGAAGGGATGGATGAATTTCAGAGAATCTACCAAAAATGGAGAGTGTCCCAAAGGACGGTATAAAACATTGATTGAAAAGGCCGCCCTGTTGCTTTTTCCAGGTGGAATAAATGCAGAGGGGAGCCTCACCAATTCATTAGATCGCAGTATCACTCGGGGAACGGGATGAAAAGACAAAATTACCTCTGTTATGTTTCTTTTCAACAACCAAGAAGAGTGACTTAATCCTGTAGAGGAGACACCTCTCCCTTTTCCTTAGATTTTGATCTGGATCTTGTTCACAGGAAAGAACATCACTGTCAGCTTCACACTTCAGGGATTTCAGAGAAGACCTGTTGCTCACACATGTGACTGTTACTTGGAGTTGACAGTCAGTTATGACAACCAACCAGAGGTTTGATATGAAAAGCAACGTGTTGGTAATGGACTCTAAATATATAGATAAAGATTATAGCTAACAGGAACTGGACTGCCATCAGAGGTGCATGCCTTGTAGGTTTTCCAGATGTTTGCCTTATGAACTACAGCTACCTGGTTTACCTGATTGTCACATGCTGTCATCATTTCTCAGCTGCTTTTTGCCACTTCTGTTTTGTTAAAACATTGTTTTCAGCTTAACTATCCCTTCAATTATGACAGTGGTGCTCTACCCTGCATTTTTATCAGAGAAATTAACCAAATAATGTGCAAGTCTCACAGAATGTAGTACTGAACACAGATTCATTGGATTTATATAATTGGTATTAATTCAGTTGGTGGTTTCTGTTGACTTTGTAAGAGTAGTGCATTTCTGTAGCAATGGCAACTTTATATGCGCAGTCTGACATCGTAGACAATAGAGCACCAAGAGTCCCAATGGTGTGCTGCATTTTATCACCTGAAGATGGTTGAGGGCTTTTTACATCCTGCGTTCTGCAGGAGGAAGCAGTGAGCATCCTAATTTATTCTGAAATAAACCTCCTTTCTCTTTGCACACACTTTAATCACATTTGAAAACGTGGCACCTTTAAAATGTTAACCTTTGGATTTTGTTACCTTCAGGCCAAACTTCACTTAACTACTTTATTTTTGTTGCCTTGCGTGTTGCATAATGAATATCAATGATTTATTCTCTATTTTTCATTAAGTGCTCTTTAATCCATATTCTTCCAATATGTTTTATTAAAACGATACCTTCACCACCGGCAGCTGTAGTGTTATTACATTTGATGTGTGTCTTTCAAACTCAAAGCACTGTTTAATAAAATATTGATTCACTGTTTTGCAGAACATGGTATCAGAATATGCCTTTGAAATTAATTTAAATTAATCTGTTTTGATATGAGGTGCATATGTTGGGATGCTTTAAACCTGGATTTTAATTTTTTTATTTTTAGATCTGTTCTTTGCTTGAAGAAGTCATCCAGATAAGTAACTCAGTTTAAAGAAAGATGTTTGAGCGACATTGTAGCCACTGTCGGGATTTTTACGTGACCTGGGACCAATTCATTGCTTTAAAACCCATTCATCGCATTAACGCAACACCACGAACCTACAATACATCTTACAATACAAAAGTGCCACTTTAGACGCTTGAGTGTTTTATTGAATGCAAAACTAGTTGTGCGACAAAGTGTGCTGAGTGGCCTCTGGGAGCCTCGGGCTTTCAACCCTTTTGTGCTTTCTTCCACATCCATTCGGTCGGGGCCCAGGATTTCCAAAAGGCACAAGCTGCCCGTTGAGATAAAAAAAACGAAATTAGGGAAAAGGAAAAGGCAGTTAATCACATCTCCCCAAACCCAAAAAGTAGAGAGGCCAGAAGCAGGTCATTACCACAGTAGTTGAGGCTGCCATTTGGCAGAGTGCGATGAGCTGATTGCAGGAACCGGAGAGACGAGGATGCGGCCGTGACACTTGTCCACTGAAACACAGAAGAGTACTTCTCTTCTGCTCTCTGGTCAAGGCAATTCTGTTACATTGAGTTCCTCTCAAAGAAATTAATACAAATTACTTTAAGTACAATAGAATAATATGAATTATTAAAAGAAGTAATATTAAGAGCAGCAGGACGTGTTACGTCTGCGCTCCAGCTCGTCCTGTGAGCTTCTCTCCTCTGTCGCCAAGGTAACCCTGGTTGGGTCTGGAGGCGGAGTAAGAGAAGATAAGGATCAATAATGGGGAGACAGAAAATATTGAATTAACTGACTCAATATCACACGGAGAACAAGTTTCACCTAATAATATGAATTATTTTCTCTGTCTTTATACGTTTTAGCTTATTCCAAGTGATTTGCTTTTGGTGTCAGATTATTTAATCACCTTAATGTTTATATAAGGATAAGCAAGGTTGTTTTTGTTTTTGTTTAACCGCCCACCACTGGGGGGCGCTGTCAATTAGGACAGAGGCCAATATAATCAGGGGGAGCAGGGCTAGGTGTTGCTTGACTGACAGGAGCACACCGGTTTTTTTTTTTAAATATTAGGGCCTCCCTCGCATATTCTATTGTTGATATATTTTTGTTGAATGTTCATTTGTTTGTGCCATTGCAAAACAGTAGATCATACTTACTTTTGTCATCCAGAGTAAAATGAGTGAAGTTAGAAAAAAATGTTAGTCATCTACGACGTATTAAATAATACTACTAATAATTTATGTTATATACTCTACCAGTTGAACCTGTAGAAAAAGAGGTTCTCGAGGCTTATCAGTTTCATTTTATAATTATGACTTACAGGCACGTGCACAGATAGAGCCCTAGTGGTGCTCAAGCACCTGCCCTTTTGCCCTGGATGAGAAAAGTGCCCTTTCTGTATTTATGTCAAATACACATTATTGTGGTCGTCATGCTCCGGTTTTTTAGATGTGAGACGGGAGCTGTTCTTACAGAAAGCCCGTCGGCCCAAAGATGAACGGGACGATTAAAGTCTCCGTTTGATTCCTTCTACAGGTTGGAACCGACATGCCACGTTCAACGAGTCCAGAAGGCTGAGCCCTTTGTCCGGCTGCTGGGAGGCGAGGAGCTTCCAGACGGACTCTTCAGGAGCTGCTGGACGAGATGCCGGCTCATGTCTCCTGTCCTCAGACTCCAGAGGACGTCCATTCATGCTGCTGAGGTCCAGCGGTTGTGGAGACATCCTCCTCCATGTTGTCTGTTCTTTGGTTTTGTTTCAATGTTCTACATCCAGTTAGGAGTTTGGAATAAAAGCATCATTTCATAAACTGCTGTTACTTACTTTCCTATTTTCTATTTTTGTCAATGAAACTCTTGTAAATATAAATGATGCATTGCTTTTGTTGGACTATTTAGAGTGAAGATATATGTTGGTATTTGTTACTGATGGTTGCCAACTGACATGACACATGTTGACGTTTTGCCATGTAGGATGTTTTGTACGATAAAATATCTTTGTAGTCATTTAAGCTATTTTTGGCAAAACACAATACAAAAATATAATTTTGGGTTTAATCGTTTACCTGTTATGAAGATGAAAAATGAGCACTGGCATAAACTAACAATATATTACTGACATTAATTATTAAGAATCAACACAATATGTCAATATAAAAACTATAACATTGTAGTGCATAAGTCTCAACCATTAAAGTTAATTTATAACCCAATATGAACATCATAACAGTGTTTGCTGACCCAGTAGTTTTTAATAAAAAGACATATTTAGATGTGGTAAATGTATTCATTAAAATCAGGAGATAACAATCTAAATACTGTACACAGTTTACATGAACATACAGAATTCCATGTGACAAATGAAAGAATTATTATGTCTTGTTCAGGCTGAAGCGTCCGTCTTCTTCACAGCTGCTTCCTGTGTGGGCGGGGCGGGCGGTGTCGGGGATTTGGGTGGACGGGCAGGGGTGGGGGGGGGGGGTCCTGATTGACTTGTGTCGTGGTCTGCTGAAGGTGACGGGTTGGTTGACATTCACCTCCAGCTGGGAGTGAGACAGAGGAGTCCTGCCCTGTGAGACACAAACACCAGAGATGAATATGTTTGAACTGAACTTCACAACCTTTACATCATTGTGTTAGATCTGGCCTCCAATGATGGGATCGTATTACTGATACTTCTGTAATCTGAGTGAGGGATTACTTACTCCGCCCACGAAAAGAAAGGCAACCGCCGCTCTTCATCTGGTCCTGTAGTCCTTCATCCTTCTCATGTGGTCCTCCCTCGTTGACATAATCGGCAGGGCCAGTTAAATCTGAAGACAGGAATTCCCGCAGACTGGCCACATTCATGCAACCTCACCCAACACACCTGATTCACAAGTTATAGACCTCCTCACCGATTCCTGAGACGCCTACCCTCTCTTAGCCTGACCCCATACCCTCCTCATGCTTTTTTACTCTGTCTCCTTGACTGAGATTCCAGCAATGGATGAATACATCTCCCATTCACTCGGGTAGGATTGAGATGGAGCCCCATTCCCTACTCCGGAGGGAGCTCTTCATATCAGAGACAATCCCGATTTCTTTGTCACTCCTAATAGACTACATCTGTCTTCATCGCCAGACGGTGAAGAGCCGCTTCTTCCTCACAGTTCATCTCATCACCTCTTTGAACTATGTCGCTGAAACCCACTATCTTGTATTTTTTTGAAGAAATTCATACCTCAAGAACCGAACTTAAAAACATATTTAAGAACTGAAGTTATGATTCAAAATAATGAACAAGGATGAGGAAGACTGTTTAGAATAAAACAAATGATGTGGGAAGACTGGATTCAACACTTTGAATGACTGTGCATTTTGCGGAATTCTTGAATATTTCATGTGCAGTGTTTTATGATTTTTCACTGTTTTCCTCAGATGCTTCCAAATGATGTTTTGAATTCTTTTTTATTTTTGTCTAACTGGATGATATACCATCTCCCTTCGCAGAGAAGCAGATCAGATAATCATGTCCGTGTCTTTCTGCAGAAACTACTGGATATCAACTATAGTCATGATCCTAGCAAAGTCAGCAGTAGCGAAGTGGCCCACAGATACGGGATCTTCCACAGCACAGTCCAGCAAATGAATGGAAGACTTCAGACCCAAGTCAAGGCAGTATCCGATTTCTGCTTGCCAACTTATGGAAAAGTGTTCTACCATTTCTCTTCATTTGGACTCCCCAGGCGGATCTTGCTTTCAAACTTCTCAGAGTTCTCTTCCTCAGGCGGATTCCTTCAAGTGGACCCCAAGCGGATCCAGCTTGTGGTGCTCCCTTCCTGCTGTTGTCAGATTCCCGGAGATCAATTGTTCTCAGATCCCAACAGACCAATGAGGGTGGATGCTTATAGATTGGAATTGAGTTTCGCAGTCTCAACGTTCTGCGACAGATGGGAAACATGGATCCTGGGCAGAAAACAACTGCCGGCAGGTGTTTGGAATGCGACAGGAATAAGAACAAGAAGGCTGTAGGGTTCTGGAGAGAATGGAACTGGGAATGAAGGAAGAAGAAAGGTTTCTGAATGGTGCATCACAGAATCTAGAATATAAAAGAGATTTAGTCTCAACTGATATCTAGCTGAGGTGGACACTTTCTTTAGTAGATTCAACTTTTTTCTTCAGATCATCGGTCTCAAATTCTCTTTTCGTCATCACTATCCCACTTCACGATCCCGACCCTTTCTTACCTTTTCCCAACACTGCGGAGCCTTACGCATCATTCATTCGGAGCCTTGGTTTCCAGACAATCTTGTTGGGTGGCCAATGGAGTCAGAGGTCCATGTCCTTGAGTGTCCAACATCATCTGGGCAATTCCATCTGTCACTTCGTACAGGCCATCTCAATCACTTCAGTTCCAGTGCTCATCTCGTTTCTGGTTGCCATCCATGGAGAGCATATAACACGTGTGATTCCTATATCCAAGAAAATAAAATTCATCTCTAAATAAATGTGGCCGGTTTGCTCCCGCCGCTTGCCGATTCCCATAGATCCTTGGTCACACATTTGATTGGATTTTGTGACAGGATTTTTCTCCCTTGTTTCTCCAGAGTTTGTGACAGAACAGGATCTTCCCTTTGACAGGGATTTTCACATCAGTTGAACAGTAGTTGATCGAAGAAACTCCAAATTCACCTGAGATGAAGTCACTTCATCGATCCATGGATATCTCGAGATGGATTTTCCTCATGATTCCCTAACATTTGAGTCGACAAACTTCAATTATTTTCCTCCATTCATGGTTTCCATCGACTCTCCAGAGGTGCATCACCTTCATTTCCTCAGTCAAATGGACAGCCTGGTCGCCTGAACCAAGACTCAGAGACTGGAACTCGCTGTCTCTGTCCTTCGCCGTCGACTGCTCCACCTGACACAACCACCAGGTGACCACCTCAGTCCTTCCTACCTTCCCCACCACCTTCCCACGGTCTCTTCCATCTCTTCATTCTTCCTGTTCTCACTTCAGGTCTTCACTTCTCATTGGTGAACTCCAGATGGGCACATGCCATGATCAGACGTTGTCGCAGAGTTTGGGCTCGTGCTCGCCAGTCTCTTCTCCGGGTCTGGTCTTCTCCGGGTTCAGCATGACGCTCATCGCAGGCTGTTCAGCTTCCATGCCACAGGTCGCTCAAGGCACAGTCCAGGCCTAAAGTTTTGCCATCCATGTCGCCCACCAAAGAAACTGAAAAGTGATTTGGGTCCGTTTCCAGTGTCCCGAGTGTCATCAACCCCAGGCTTGCACAACCCCCATAACCATGAGGAGTGCACCCGCAGCCTCCGAGTAGCCCAGTCGTTCCAGAGCGCACAGTGAGAGCACACTTGTTCCTTCACGCCCCCCCTCTTTCTTGAAGGCTCCGTCAGCAGGTGGTCCCAAGGGGTGAGGTCCGAAGGTCCGGGGGCTAGCAAGCATTGGCGGTAGGTAGACTCCAACGGAACTTTCAGGAGTTCCTAGGATAGCTGCGCTACTGATCATTTACTCTTATTTTATCCACTGTTCTTTACATCAGCCTGGGCCATCAAGAGTTCCCCCAGAGGGGGGGGTACTAAGAGGGCCCGTTAGCTAGCTAGAGAGGTTCATGTCATTATGTTCTTTCTCTTCTCATTCCAGCTTCCTGATGTTTTCACTGTCATCACCTGTCCTGTCTCCCTATGCTGTGTCTCATCAGGCCTCCTCGCCCCTGTGTGTCTCTGTGTCTTGTTACCATGTGCTTAAATTCCCCTGTCTCCCAGTGTTCCTGTTCTTCGCTTGGTCTTTGCCATGAGCGGTTATGTTGTGCTCTTTGTGTTTGAAAGTTTTTTTTCCTCAGCGCTTGAGATTTTGTTTTTGTTCACTGCGAAATAAAAAAAAGTAGAATTAAAATATACTTTATCTCTGTCTCCCGGGTCGTGCAATTGGGTCCTACTTCCTAAGTGTCTGAGCTCGTAACACTCGTCTTCTTCTTCGTCGTCGTCAAGGAGATTCTGGAAGTTTCTTCTTGTGTCACAGCAATCGATACCTAAATAAAAAACTTGGAGACTTTTCTTAATGTTAGTAGGTATAACCACGCCAACCAGCCTTCCCTCGCGCCTGGCGGGGGAAGGCTGGTTGGCACTTTATCAGTCGTGCCGGGCAGTCGGGCTCCTCCTCTTCCCTGCTGCTCCTGGTGGACTCTTCTGGTTTCTGGGGGACTGGGGCCGGAGCTGCTTCAGGACGTTCCACAGCATTTTCTTTATCATTTAATTTTATTGTATATATTGTGCGTTTACTCTGTAACCTTGCTTCTACAACCACATTTCCCCCTGTGGATGAATAAAGTATCTGTTCATCGCTCTATCTATCCGTCCGTCTATCTATCTATCTATCAATTGTCTCTCGGTCTGTCTATCCATCTATCTCTTGTAAACTATATTTTCACATACAAGGAATGTGTCATGGCGGGTGGTGCAACATTAGACAATAACATTAAACAATCAACAAAGTGCAAGAATTGTAACATATTACATTTACAGTAGAATATAAAATAAAGTGCACATACAAACCAATAACAGTACTTTAAACAGTGTAGTGCAAGTTTAAAGGGACAAGTGTATTACTTACTTGATAACTTACCTGCGGGCCTGTTCGCGTCGGGCCTGTCGAAGTTGGACGCGTCGGGCGCGTCGGAGGAGTCGGCGGAGTCGGGCTCGGACGGGTGGGAACCGGAGCTCATCTGGTGGGTAACGGGCAAAGAAGAGCAACAGATCCACATGCACATTGTTAAACTCATTTTGCGCAACGTTATCTTCCTGGACAAACCTGACGGCCGCAGGGGGGCCAGGAGCTCCAACGTAGTCGCCACCAGCTGCAGGGAAACATTTACGGATTCTTCATTCCATAAAATAGTTCTGGATTACATTGAACAATAATAGATTCAGATTCCAGCTGCCAATCAATCAGTTAGCAGGTCATTATGCAACTGTTTAGACTCGTGAGCCACACCTTCCAGACTCAACAATGTTTCATATCTTCTCACGTTCCCCTATATATAAACCTTTAATTGTGCATTGCTCTGATTTCTTACCTCCGTAGTCGATTCCGATGGCTGCCGCCGGGGGGCTGGGTGGGGGGGGGGGGGCGACTGTGGAGCTCCAACGAAGTCGCCACCAGCTGTAGGGAAACATTCAAACAGGATTCTTCATGATGTAACCTAGTGGGAAAGAGGTGGTAAACAGTAAAGCCACTAGAGGGCGCTCTATTTTAGGGTTAAGTCAGTAGGACCGAACGAGTGTGTCACGTGACTGACTGGTGTCGTTGGCTCTCAAGTTTTGAAGACAGGCAAGCGTGACATTTCCATCAGCAACCCCCCCCCCCCCCCCTTACCCAGATACAACAGATAGGCTCTACGGTTTCTTTTTCTGATTGGCTATTGTGTAGCCCATTTTTTTGTTGATTGGCTGATAAGTGGCTCCTCACAGCAGAACTCCAGGGGAGCGCTTGATTCCTCCACGGTGAGGGCAGCGCGGCTCATGTCTGCGTGCTGCGCCACATTAAAACATTAAATAGCCGAGAGTTTTTTTCAGCGTGAGAAATACGATGTGTGGCGGGAGTGCGTGACTTAAGACCGAAATGCGTGAGACTCACGCTCAATGCGTGACACTTGAGAGCCCTGTTGATGTGTTGTAAATGTGTTATAAATATTGTTTCTATGTTCAACTATTGAAAGATGTTCACCAATATGAGCACATAGAAGTGTATAAATGTATTGTATGTCGCTAAATGTGCCGATGGTGATGTCAAGAGGTATGATGTTGACTGATTTTGTCACCATGCGCTACGCATTGTGAGACGATTGCGGAGTTACTAATGCGCGTCGCTGTAATAACCGCCCTGTCGGGATACGTTCCGTTGTGATCCATGTTTTATAGCATTTGTTGTCTGTCCATTGTTCCAGAGATGATGTTTGTTTTTGTTACTTTAGTGCTCTATGGTGTGGGTGTCTGTGAACACCACAGGCATTTGAGCTAGCACCCTGATACGAGCTGTGAGTATGTTGTAATGTCTTGCGTCATTTGTATATTGATAGACCAAATGTTTAATGTGTTGATTTCAGAGGTAACTGTAGGCCTATGTGTGATTTGTTGTCTTTTGTTTCTGTGTTCGCAGAAGAGTTACCACTGCGGTTATTTGTAGGGATGCACCGATCTGATCGGCGCCGATCCATATCGGCCGATATTCCCATTATCGGTTTTGATCGGCGTTCTCAAAACGGCCGATCAGATGACGTAACATCTGCGAGAAAAACTATCAGAGACGTTTCAATCGCGGCGCATCGCAATGGAGACAATGCGCCCGGCGAGGGCCGCAGAGTGAGAGGTCCACGAGGGGATCCTCACGCACAGAGCAGCGTCCGCGTCCCCCGAGTTGAATCACTGGGTCAACTCAGCCGACTCTCACATGTCTGAGCCAGTGGCGGCTCGTCCATAGGGGGCGCTAGTGCGCCGCCCCTCTTAAAATTTGGAGATGAAAAAAAAAGAAGAAGAAAAAGAAAAAAAAATCCTGTCAAAAAACATTATATGCCAAATCATTTAAATAGTAAATATACCGTGTTGACGCGCTAAATGTGTGTGGGAGACCGTAAGCCCCTGTCAACAACCACTTAAGTTAATGTGAAAAAATATAATATATCGCCATTATCACGGAGAGAAGCCCCTCCCCTTTTTCGAGGCGCTGGTCTAACTTGTGTGTACGGCATCGATACAACATTTCAGTCGTTTTGGCAATGACCGGCTTCACATTGGCGGATGAAACCGGGAATCTTGGTGCGCACAAATGTGCGCACGCGATTGGATTATTCGGCAGAGACCCGTATGTTCCCTCAGCCCATAGAGCAGTGTTGCCAGGTCCGCGGTTTTCCTGCGGAATCGGGTGTTAGGATCTCTGTCTCCCCTGCTGTTTTCCCCTCTAGTGTCCCCTTACCTCCTCTCCTCATGTGTGTTGTCGTTGTGCTTTTGTTTTTGTTTTCGTCTCACCCTGCAGTTTCCCTCCTCCGAACTCCGCCCACTGTCACGCCTCCCTCCAGAAGAGCCAGCTGGGGCTCATCTCACCTGATCATCTCCAGCTGGCTTAAATACCCCGGCCCTGCTCTTGCTCACTGTCAGGTCGTTGGTTTACCAACCTGAAGCCAGTCCATACGTCCACTCGCCCTGTGAGTTCATCTTCTCGTCGTTACTCTGTAAACCGGTACTTTGTTTTGTTTTTTCGCTCAGTGTAGAGACACGGTCGTCACCTGAGTGAGGAGCCCACTTTGACTATTTTTTCCTTTTTGTTGAGTGTTCGGTCGAGCTTCCCTCCCGACCTCGGAGCAAGAGACTTTGGTCTGAGACCCCTGCCTTTTTGTTATTTCTGTTTTGCCTTGTTTTTGGAATAAAGAGCGCTGATTCTATTCAAGCTGGTGTCCGTCTGCGTTTGGGTTCAATCTCCATACCAACACATAACAGAACGACCTGACCAACAATGGACCCAGCAGCGGCAGCAGCTTCCTCTGCAGAACATCTGCCTCCCCAGCAACCTGTTCGTGAGGATACAGCTCGCAACCGTGAGTGTTTTGTTCCCTCGCCAGACCCCTATAACGGAGCATCGGGGGGCTGTCGTGGGTTCCTGCTCCAGTGCAGATTTGTTTTTAATCAGCAGCCCCGTACTTATGCTTCGGACTACGCTAAGGTGGCTTATACGGTGGGATTGCTGCGCGGAAGAGCTCTAGTCTGGGCCGAGGCATGGCTCGACCGTCGTTGTTCAGAGCAGATCATCTACGAGTGGTTTATTGGAGAGTTTAAGAAGGTTTTTGACCACCCGGTTCACGCTCAAGATGCAGTTCAACGTTTGCTCCAGGTCCGCCAGGGAACTACCAGCGCCGCTGATTTCGCTGTGGACTTCCGGATTGTGGCCGCCGAGTCCGGTTGGGACGAGGTGCCACTACGAGGGATTTTTCGGAACAGTCTTTCAGACCGCCTGAAGGACGAACTCGCGGTACGCGATGAACCCGAGTCTCTGGATGAACTCATTTCGCTTTCTGTACGTCTGGACACCTGAATTCGAGAGCGCCATCGTGAGAGGTCCTACAGGTATCACAATCCTGTGCGCCCGACGGTCTCCGCTCCCAGTTTCCGGTTCCCAGGCTCACCTCACCGCAACAGCACCGGTTACTCCCGCTCACCACAGCCGGTGGCGCCACCTATGGATCTGGAGGAGCCGATGCAGCTAGGGCGGACTCGCCTCTCCCAGGAGGAGAGAGATCGACGCATCCGCGCAGGAGTCTGTCTTTATTGTGGTGAACTGGGACACCGCGTTCCAGAGTGCCCGGTCCGCCCAAAAGAGAATTTTTTGTCCTTGGTTCGGGTAGACCTATTTTGCATTCAAATTACATGAATATCTTGAAATAAAAATCCATATTTTAAATGAAATAATTTATTCATACCCAAATCCTACCAAACTGACTCCAGATCAGCACGTACACACATTTTATTTATGATAATATACTGTATCTAACTACACAAGGCCATTTTAGGACCTAGGTGAAATAACTTGAGGGAAAACTGCTTTTAATGCTGGCAAACTAAACATATGTTGTTACTTTGTAGATATTACAATACATTTGGCAATGATAGCAATGCTGTTGGACTTTAAAAGCAGTGTATATGGTTTGGCACGGGCATATTTTGAGTTCTGATATTGGGCTGGTTTTATCTCACAGACCTGGCAACCCTGCCAGGGAGCTCCACCTCCACCTCCACGCAGGTACGCGAGCAACATAGCTAGCAGAAGCTTGTTGTTAGCATGGCGTCGGTGACTGAAAACTCTGTGGTATCTCTACGAAAGACCTTTCAATCGACGGTCAGATATTGACAAGAAGAGGCTGAAAGAGTTGGGACCCGAACATCCGGAATTAAAAATTCAGCAGCAAATCGCTGACCGCGGAGGACGTACACCGGAGATTCTCCTCTAGCCGATATGCTAACCGGAGCTGGTTAGCTGAATGCTCCATGAGTAATTCGTTTTTGTTCCCCTGTCTGTTGTTCCAAAGTCCTGGGACTGAAACTCTCTGGACTACAACGGGGTGAGGGATCTACAGAGCTTCAGACAAGTGTAAAGCACAAATCTTGCCGCAGTTATCTAGCTAAGAGCATGGAGCTAACTCGCTAACAGCTGTTAGCGAGTTAGCTTCATGCAGAGCAGTAGGAGACCGAACTGGCATCGAAACACAACGAAGAAGTTCTGAAAAACAGACACATTCCCTCAAGAATAATGAAACAGGCTGGTTACAGACATGATTGACTTTAACCAGAGAGTTATTGATAAGTTTGCCAACTTTAAAGAGAGGAGCTACTTGTCTTTACAGTAGTGGGTCTACTCTGTCACCCAATGTAACATGTGATCTCTTTCTGACTATTCTGCTCTGAACCACTTTCATGTGAGGGTGAAACTCTTTTATTTTGCAAACCTCTGAAACCCAACCCAATGTTCCTTAAAGCTGCTCTGAACCTCTCATGCCCAAAGTCACAGTGTGTTGATAGTTGTTATTGGACAGTGTTGAGCACGCTGTGTTCTTGAAATAAAGCTTTGTTTTTTACAATATTCTACTCAAAACCTCTTTTCTTCTCATTGTTGAGTGCTATTTAAACTGCGCCGCCCCCCAAAAAAAAATCACCAGCCGCCACTGGTGCTCAATACGTCGATCGCGATCGCGGCGACCTGCCAGTCGATCGCGGCGTAGTATGGTAGATCGCATGACATTAAAAAAAATTGGCCCGCCCCCCTGTCACTTTCTCTATAGCGCCACATTACAGCAGAAGCATGTCATTTCTGTCTACGTGTCGCGTTAGCAGTCCTCTGCCCGCCGTCTCGTGCGCCGCAGAGCTCAGACACTGGTTTGCGCGCATCGGGACCGAGCAAAGAAAAAGTCACTAGCACCCCCCCCCCCCCCCACTGTCGGTAGATCGCCTTAACTTGGTCACATAATAAGTAGCTCGCATGCTGAAAAAGTGTGAGCACCCCTGAATAAATAAATAAATTACAAAAATGAAGATATTTATTATTTTTAATTAATGGTTTGCAACACAAAATATGAACGTCAAGTTTCTTTTCCAGATCTTTTTGGAGGTTTCTTTCTTTTTCGCTTTCATTTTCCATCCAGTTGTAACGTCTCGGACGTTATGGACTGATGACACGGAGACGGAACAACGTTCTTACTCCTTCTTTATTGGGCATCCACCGACAGCGTGCTTCTCTCAGCTCCGCAGCTCCAACGTCAAAAACCTCAGTTCTCCGTCAACCAACCTGAACTTCCCGTTTCCCAACAGGTTAACCCCGCCTCCCCTCTACTCCGCCAATCACAGGCACGCCCCCTCGACCAGCACGCACGGTGCCACACTGCTTGACAGCCACTTCACAGGGTCGCTACATTACCCTCCCCTTACAAAGTTCCTTGCCCCCAAGGAACACCATTGACAACAGCAGGAACAACATTAGTAACAGGAGGAACAACATAAGCAACAGCAGGAACAACATTAGTAACATGAGGAACAACATAAGCAACAGCAGGAACAACATTAGTAACAATACATCTCCAAAATAATGGGAAAACAATAAGAACTTTCCTTTTTCTTTTTTTCTCTAAAGAAGATCAGGGTGGACTACCATCACTTCCAGTGAGACCAGGGCGCATTCTTGCCCTTTCTGGAACCTACGGTCTCACTTTAACTTATTTCTCCTCCCCTAAGAAACCACAAAGTCTCTGAACCGGCCCGGGGGCCTTCTCTGTCTTCGCGGCCGAGCCGCTTGTGGGGCTGTGTCGACTGGACCAGTGGGGTCGGAGGGGGCCGTCAAACCCGGAGAGCTGGCCAGGGAGTGAGCAGGGAGGGGAGGCTGAGGAGGGTTCCCGTGCCACTGATGCCATTGGCGAAGCAACCCCTCTGTACGGGGCGAGTCGGTCCCTATGAAGCACCACTCTCCTTCCCTTAGGAGGTAGCTGTAGCCTGTAAACGACCTCTCCCACCCTCTCCAACACTCTGCATGGACCGACCCATTGACTGTCGAGTTTTGGGCACCGGCCCTTCTTACGCACAGGGTTGTAGACCCAAACCAGTTCTCCAGCCTGAAAGTGCCTTCCTTTTTCTCTCACGTCGTAGTTGCGTTTCTGTCTCACACCTGCACTCAGTTGCTGTTTTCGAGCAAAAGCATGGGCCACTTCAAGGCGGTCCTGCAGTCTCCTGGCGTACTCAGGCCCTGGGGGGGTGTCTGGGGAATCAGGGGGCCGTCCAAAAGCCAATTCTGCTGGGGTGCGGAGTTCTCTCCCCAGCATGAGCAGCGCAGGTGTACAGGATGAGGTCTCTTGAACTGCAGAGCGACATGCCATGAGCACCAAAGGCAAATGCTTGTCCCAATCGCGCTGGTGTTGCGAAGTGAGGATGGCAAGCTGCTGGCCCATGGTGCGAGGGAATCTTTCCACCAACCCGTCACTCTGTGGATGCAGGGGGGAGGTGCGTGTCTTGTGCATGCCCAGGTGTTCGCACATGGCAGCAAACACCCGCGACTCAAAGTTCCTCCCTTGGTCACTGTGAATAGTCTCCGGTACTCCGAACCGGCTGAACATGCCTCCAACCAGGGCTTCTACGACCGTCTCTGCCTCCTGGTCTGGGATAGCATACGCCTCTGGCCATTTTGTGAAGTAGTCTATGGCGGTGAGAACATACCGATTTCCTCCATCTGAGCACGGCAGCGGACCCACCACATCCACGGCCACCCTTTCCATCTGTGCCCCAACTGGAAACTGCTGCAGTGGAGCGTGAGAGCGACATGGGGGACCTTTCCGTGCCATACACGGGTCACAACGGTGGCAAAAGTCTTCCACGTCCCTCCTGCACTGGCCCCAGTAGAAGCCCTTCCGGAGACGCCGCAGTGTTTTAGAAACCCCAAAATGTCCAGAACCTGCAGCTCCATGCATGGCTTCAAGCACCGCATCCTGTAAGTCCTTGGGGACCACCATCTGCCACTTTTCCTCTCCCGTTGCTGGCTCCTTCCATGCCCGCTGCAGCACGCCCTGCAACAGGCGCAGAGACCCGAACTGAGACCACAGACCTTTGGTTGCTTTGGAGAACACGGCCACCTCTTCCCACGGTGGCCTCCGCTGTGCCTCCAACCACCGTAGTGCCGGCTGTAGGTCTGCATCCTGTTCTTGGTGTTGTTTCCACTCTGCCAAGTCCACCGTCTGCAGCTCTCGGCATACAAACTCCTCCAACCGACGAACTGCAGCACAGTCTCCTTCCTCTTCACGCAGTTCCTTCTCACGAGTCTCTCTCCGCTCGCAGTAGCGGCACTCGCCTGCGGCACATGGCCTTCGGGAGAGCGCGTCGGCATTCGTGTGGCGCGTCCCAGCCCGGTGCTCCACGATGAAGTCAAAAGCCTGCAGCTGCTCCAACCACCTGGCCACCTGCCCCTCCGGCTCCTTGAAGGTCATGAGCCACTGCAGAGCAGAGTGGTCCGTCCTCACAGTGAATGTCTGGCCACACAGATAGTACTTGAAGTGCCTGATTGACAACACCACTGCCAAGAGCTCTCTGCGGGTAACGCAGTAGCGCCGCTCAGCCTTGCTGAACGCCCGGCTGAAGTACCCCACCACTCTCTCCTTCGGGTCTTGCCTGAGAAAGTACTCCCCCGACGCCTGATCCGCTCGCGTCCGTGTCCAGCGTGAAAGGTAGGCTAGGGTCGGCTGGGGCTAGCACCGGCGCCTCAATCAGGGCTTGCCGAAGGCTGCTGAACGCCGTTTGGCACTGCTCTGTCCAGGCAAAGTTGCTGTCCTTCTGCAACAATTGAAACAGGGGCGCAGCAGTACACGCAAACCCTCGTACAAACCTCCTGTAGTACGAGGCCAGGCCCAAAAAACTCTTCAACTGTTTTTGGTTGGTGGGGGTGGGCCAGTCGGCGACTGCCTGCACCTTCTCCTGCATTGTGCCAATGCCCTCCCCGCCTATCCGATGTCCCAAGAAGGAAACCTCTCTCTGCATGAAGTGGCACTTTTCTGGGTGTAGCTTTAGGCCTGCCGCTCTGATTTTTTCCAGCACCAACCGCAATGATGCCAGGGCTTGCTCGAACGAGTTACCGTGAACCAGGATGTCGTCCAGGTAAACCAGGCACTGTTGACGTGGAATTCCTTCCAATACCTTGTCCATCAACCTGACGAAGGTGGCAGGAGCATTACACAGTCCAAAACTGATGACCTTGAACTGCCACAGTCCCCGTCCAGTGCAAAATGCAGTCTTTGGCCGGGCCTCCGGTGCGAGAGGCACCTGGTAGTATCCACTGCGGAGGTCCAAAGAAGAGAACCAGGAGGACCCAGAGACCAGGTCCAAAGACTCATCAATGCGGGGCAGTGGGTATGAATCTTTCCTGGTTACCCCATTTACAGGCCTGTAGTCAGCGCAGAGTCGCCAGCCACGTATCTTTTTTGGAACCATGACAACGGCTGCTGCCCAGGGGCTGTCGGAAGGCTCGATGACACCCGCCTGCAGCATGCTCTCGACCGCTTCGTCACATGCCTGTTGACGGGCCAGCGGGAGGCGGCGTGGGCGGCACTTGATAGGACGTGCGTCCCCTGTGTCAATCTCATGCTGCACTAGATGAGTTTGACCGACCTCATCTTCACTCTTTGCGAAACTACCTCAGAACTCTAGCAGAAGCTGCCACAACTGCTCCTGCTGCTGAGGCTGTAGGTCGCCACAGTTCTTGCTCCACACCTCCCTCACCGCAATCAGCGTCCCATCCACCTCCTCCTCCTTCTGGACCAACCCGGACGGGGGCGTAGTTGTGAAGCTCATAGTGTGGTCAGACGAAGCGAGGGGTGCTCCAGGGGAGACAGTGAGGGGGCCTGGGTTGCTGTCTACAGTCTCTACGGTACTCGCTGATGGTGCGGGAGGTCCGGAGGGAGGCAGTGCGGGGGTGAGACTGGGGATCATCGCGATAGCAGGCCCTCCTTGGAAACTCACTGTGCATCGTTGCAGGTCTAACTGGCAGCCTGTGGCCCTCAAAATGTCCACACCCAAAATATATGGGTCCTGTACGGCCGCTATCCACACCTGATGACAGACCGTCGCTCCCCCCACCGATATGGTCAGTAGACCTCTGCCTTTCATGGGTGCCAGCTCTCCGGTGACAGTGCGCAGTCGAACAGTGGTGTCGTCGAAACGAATCCAGCCTGGGACCATGTCTGGTCTAACCAGGGTTACCGTTGACCCTGTGTCCAATAGCGCCAAGCAGGGCACTCCTTCCACAGTGATGGGGACATAGCACGAGTCTCCCTTACCAGTACGTCCCACTGCCACAACAGGCTCCAGTTCTGAGTCGACGTCTGCTTCTGGGGGACGTGGAGTCTGGTGCCCCCAGGTGCACTGTTGGGCTCCTGCTGTCGAGACTTGAGGATAGGGTTTTGGAGTTGGGGTCGGGGTCCGCATATCCTCCTCTATGCGAGCCCTGAGCCGTTTCCCTGAGACCCGCTTGACTTGGGGCACTCCCTGGCTAAGTGCCCTGGCTGACCGCACCCCCAGCAGAGCCTGGGGCCGGGGCGTGGTCGGTGTGCTGGTTGTAGAGACACAGCTCTAATCAGTTCAGTCACCCATGCCGGTCTCTCTCCCTCTGAGTGACTCGGCATTGCAGACCGTACGGCAGGTGGACCCTCTCTTTGACCGCGTTCAGCCACTACACCCCACACATTCTCTCTCTCCACGGCCATCTCCAAGGCCGACTGCAACGACTGTGGGTGTTGTAGTTGCACTTGGACACGCAACTCATTGGGGGAGATTGCTCTGATGAACTGGTCCCGTGCCAGCTCGCTTTGTACTCCGGGGGGCATGTGTACATAGGCCCTCCGTGATAAGCATTCAATGTCATTGGCTAACACCCGCAGCGGCTCCCCAGGTTTTCTGCAGCGGTTATTTAGCTCATTTCGCAGGAGCTCCGGCTGTAAACATTGTCCAAATCGCCTCTGCAGGGCCCCCACCAGCGCTTGATAACTCCGCCTGTCCTCCGGGCTCAGCAGTAGGAGGCAGGACAGCGCATCGTCAGTGAGACACAACGCCAGCTGCAGTGCTTTAGTCTCCGTGGACCATCGCCCAGCATGTGATAGAAGTTCAAATTGGGCAAGGAAGGCTTCCCAGGCCGCCTTACCGGAGTATTTCGGCGTTTTTACCGTCGGCATTGCAACTGAGTGTTGGCCGCAACCCTCTTCCGGTATCGCTACATTCCGCGGAGAAACGGCGCGAAAAGTTGCTGCGGGACTCAAACCCGCGTCTCTGGCCATCTTCGCTGCATACTCTCTCAGGCGATGCCTCGCCTCCCTTGTAGCTCCCGTGAACTCTCTGGCGATGTCCTCTGACCATCCGCAAGCTCCCTCCTCCTCCATGTCTCTATCTTCTCTCTTTACCTTCGTCCCGCCGACACGATCCATGGCAAACAGTCGGCTAACCGGCTAGCTCTCGCCACGCTAGGTTAGCTCTCCACCGGATTTATCGATCTTGTTAGTCCGAAATCACTTCTGACACCAATGTAACGTCTCGGACGTTATGGACTGATGACACAGAGACGGGACAACGTTCTTACTCCTTCTTTATTGGGCATCCACCGACAGCGTGCTTCTCTCAGCTCCGCAGCTCCAACGTCAACAACCTCAGTTCTCCGTCAACCAACCTTAACTTCCCGTTTCCCAACAGGTTAACCCCGCCTCCCCTCTACTCCGCCAATCACAGGCACGCCCCCTCGACCAGCACGCACGGTGCCACACTGCTTGACAGCCACTTCACAGGGTCGCTACACAGTCAATGACGATCTTTGTTTGTCAAAATTGACACTACACCACTGAGTCTGCGCGGTTCCCCGTCCACAGCTTAAAGATGTGGATTTTACCCAGCGATTTACCGTCATAGAGCAGGACAACGACGGGGCCGTGAGGCTCTTCAAACTCCAGCCTGCACGCAAAGCAATATAAAAAAGCGAGGAGACGTCGCAGTGAGAGCTGCAGCGCAGCATAGATCACTCTCTTCACTTCATCCATCGAAGAACGGATGCGCCTGGTCACTGAAAAAAGCATCCAAGGTTCTTCGGCTCCTGCAAATGTCCAACTGATCCACCTATATTTATTGTGTTTGCAGATGTTCTAGAACAGTCTAGCCAATCATCATGGATAAATCAGTTGTCTCTGGGCCAATCAGGAAGCTGGAAGTTCCCTCCGTCTGATGCCAGCTCTCTGCTGGCCTTCCTCTCTTCACACGCGATCCTCAACCTGCGCTGTCACCACGTACCACACCCCGTATATTCCTGTGAAGGTTGATCAAGATTCACCATGAACCGTTCATGTGCACATGTGGGTTTACAGTTTTTCTCGATTGCTCAGACACATTTCTTGAAACGGTCACCCATTTCCTCAAAACTGGAAACACAAAGCCTCATCTTCAAGCACTATTTACAAAACCTCTGAGCCCTCTTGCAAAATGAAACATTCGCCTCAAAACAGTTTTACCTGTGCTCAAAATCAAACACTGTTCTCAAATCATAAACAAAGTGATCAAAATAATAAACACTATCAAGCTGTCAGGAAACAATACACCAATAAATATTAAACACATTGTTTCAAAACCTATAGTTCTCAGGGAGAAGTAGATACATTTCAGATGAACGAAAACATGTTATAAAATTGATCAGAAATGACTCCTGTGCTTTGCTCTTTGAATTTCTTTTGTTCTTGCTCTCCTTGTGCCCTATTGTTATAGTACGATACCATGCATCTCACAGCGTGTCCTTTGTCTCTGTGATACTGTCATTCTTGTTCTTTGTTGATATGAACCTGCAACCAGTCAACATCTATTGATCAGTCAGTACTTTCACTGTAACAAATAGAAAGCACGATGTTCAAGGCCATACAATCTGTTTATTGTACATTATACATTATATATATATTTTGTTGTGGTTAAACAGAAGACGTGATCAGTTGTCTGTGCCAATCAGGAAGCTGGAAATTCCCTCCGTCTGATGCCAGCTCTCTGCTGGCATTCCTCTCTTCACACGCGATCCTCAACCTGCGCTGTCACCACGTACCACACCCCGTATATTCCTGTGAAGGTTGATCAAGATTCACCATGAACCGTTCATGTGCACATGTGGGTTTACAGTTTTTCTCGATTGCTCAGACACATTTCTTGAAACGGTCACCCATTTCCTCAAAACTGGAAACACAAAGCCTCATCTTCAAGCACTATTTACAAAACCTCTGAGCCTTCTTGCAAAATGAAACATTCGCCTCAAAACAGTTTTACCTGTGCTCAAAATCAAACACTGTTCTCAAATCATAAACAAAGTGATCAAAATAATAAACACTATCAAGCTGTCAGGAAACAATACACCAATAAATATTAAACACATTGTTTCAAAACCTATAGTTCTCAGGGAGAAGTAGATACATTTCAGATGAACGAAAACATGTTATAAAATGTATCAGAAATGACTCCTGTGCTTTGCTCTTTGAATTTCTTTTGTTCTTGCTCTCCTTGTGCCCTATTGTTATAGTACGATACCATGCATCTCACAGCGTGTCCTTTGTCTCTGTGATACTGTCATTCTTGTTCTTTGTTGATATGAACCTGCAACCAGTCAACATCTATTGATCAGTCAGTACTTTCACTGTAACAAATAGAAAGCACGATGTTCAAGGCCATACAATCTGTTTATTGTACATTATACATTATATATATATTTTGTTGTGGTTAAACAGAAGACGTGATCAGTTGTCTGTGCCAATCAGGAAGCTGGAAATTCCCTCCGTCTGATGCCAGCTCTCTGCTGGCATTCCTCTCTTCACACGCGATCCTCAACCTGCGCTGTCACCACGTACCACACCCCGTATATTCCTGTGAAGGTTGATCAAGATTCACCATGAACCGTTCATGTGCACATGTGGGTTTACAGTTTTTCTCGATTGCTCAGACACATTTCTTGAAACGGTCACCCATTTCCTCAAAACTGGAAACACAAAGCCTCATCTTCAAGCACTATTTACAAAACCTCTGAGCCCTCTTGCAAAATGAAACATTCGCCTCAAAACAGTTTTACCTGTGCTCAAAATCAAACACTGTTCTCAAATCATAAACAAAGTGATCAAAATAATAAACACTATCAAGCTGTCAGGAAACAATACACCAATAAATATTAAACACATTGTTTCAAAACCTATAGTTCTCAGGGAGAAGTAGATACATTTCAGATGAACGAAAACATGTTATAAAATTTATCAGAAATGACTCCTGTGCTTTGCTCTTTGAATTTCTTTTGTTCTTGCTCTCCTTGTGCCCTATTGTTATAGTACGATACCCTGCATCTCACAGCGTGTCCTTTGTCTCTGTGATACTGTCATTCTTGTTCTTTGTTGATATGAACCTGCAACCAGTCAACATCTATTGATCAGTCAGTACTTTCACTGTAACAAATAGAAAGCACGATGTTCAAGGCCATACAATCTGTTTATTGTACATTATACATTATATATATATTTTGTTGTGGTTAAACAGAAGACGTGATCAGTTGTCTCTGTGCCAATCAGGAAGCTGGAAATTCCCTCCGTCTGATGCCAGCTCTCTGCTGGCATTCCTCTCTTCACACGCGATCCTCAACCTGCACTGTCACCACGTACCACACCCTGTACATGTGGGTTTAATACCTCTGCACACAATGAAGCTGCATTTCCACCTGTCTGGAACTGTGTTTGCCGGCTTTGGGGGGTGTTTTGTCATTTACTTTTGTTTTGGGAACTTGAGACGTTGGGACTGTCGGGATCCGAGAATGATGTTATAATTTCAGAAGGGTTAATCCTTTGTTGTACTTGTTCATTTTGTGTCTTGCCACATTGAATTTGATTTAAATAATAACATTTGCCATTCAATCTTATTACAGTTTTTCTCGATTGCTGAAACACATTTTTTGAAAGCATGCCTCGTTTTCTCAAAACTCTAAGCACAAATCCCAAAACCATTCACAAAATGCAAAATCCTTTATATCTTCTGCAAAATGCAACTTTGCTTTCAAAACAGTGTTATGTCACCTCAAAAGGGTATTTTGTTTTCAAATGACAAACACAGCCCATCAGCATCGATAGAACACTGATGTGCATGCTCAATGGAAAACACTACTATGAAATGGGAAAACACCAGAATGAAGGCCTTATCAGGAGCATTATGCCTTTTCATGTCCAGTGGTACTGTACGCTTTCTCCTGTTGTAAAATATTGTAAATGTATAATGTTTTAACTCAAAATATAAAACACACAAATATTCAACCAACATTTTTCTTTCTTTTTTCTAATTTTTTCACAGAACAAACAATAGAAAATAGACCACTAGTCAACAAAACAAGAAAGAAAAGTGTAAATAAAAAAGGACAAAAAAAATACTCCTCTGCCTCTCTGGTCTCCCTTCCATGTTTTCATCCATTCTTCTTCAAATCAGGAGGTCACCTGTGGCCCTTATATTGCTAAAGCCTTGATTCCAAATTGCACAACAGCCGTGGAAATGGAAGTTTTGCCAATTGAATAGCAGTGTGTTCTGTCTGAACATGAGGAGGTTTGGGCATTGATTAAGTGTGCAAAGTAGAGAGGATGGTGTTTAGTGTTTTGAAGAAAGTGTGGCTAACAATTGAAATCTGTGTCTAAAGCAGATAATTGTGCTTATAGTTTAGCAGAATTGGTTTAGGGAGTTGGCACATGAGTTACAGGTTGTGGTCATTGTGTTATAAGTTCCAGTTTTTGTGTGTAATCAATCGAGAAAAACTGTAAGCGGGACTTGACATCCGATAGCAGATCCGCCCATTCCCGTAAAGATAGCGTAGCACCTTTCCCCTTCGGATGAAGTGTGCGGGAGAATTGTGACAAGGAAATATTAACAACCAGTACTTCATGTCACAGCCCGCATGCACCTGTGAAGAAGAGCAGCAGAGCGCGCGATCCACCTGCTTGTGTTCAACCACGAGGAAGTGAGATCATGTGAGTCTGTGGAAAGCGTCCCGGTCCCTTCATTCAACACCACGCGTCTCCTTTACGCACCACGTATCCGTACGGTCCAGATATGGACGAACGCGCGATGGAGAATCTTGTTCTTAAGACACGCAAGTGAATCGCGCGCACATGCTCCCCTTCACAGGTGCGCGCGGGGTCCGTGCAATAACTCTCAGCAATCAGGCAACTTAGTGTCTGGTTATGTATGCTGAAAAAAACACCAGTGTCTTTGTATACACTTTTAAGAATCTGTTTTTAATAAAGTTCAAATATTGGGAAATTATAAATGTCATTATTTTTTTAGCTGGTTTTGATTTTTTCAAACTGTCCAGTAAGATCTCATGAAAGTAACCATAGCAGAGGTCCTCATGAACACCCATCCAGTGGAAATAGAAACTAGAAAAATGCTTGTTTCCTTTGTGTCGTTATTTCTTTCAGCATACACAACAACCAGACACTAAGTTGCCTGATTGCTGAGAGTTATTGCACGGACCGTCCGCTTTAAGGCTGGTACGGTAAACGTTGCTCCACACTGAGGTTATATGCACACATGTACTTGGTGTCACAGCCCGCGCGCACCTGTGAAGGGGCGCATGTGCGCGCGATCCACCTGCGTGTCTTTAGAATGTCACGACCTGGCTCCTAGGCTCCTAGGCCACGACAAAGACAAGGGAGACACCGGGTTGTTTACAGGAGTAACAGTCTTTATTCTCGCTATCATTGTACGGAGGGTGCAGCCACCTCCACGACTGCTGTTGACAGATCTTAAATGCTTCCGGGGACCCCGTCAGCTGTTGCCGGTTGCGATGACACTCCGCCTCCAGCCAGCTCCCCTTCACAGGTGCGCACGGGCTGTGACACCAAGTACTGTGTGCATATAACCTCAGTGTATACGGTCCGTGCACTAACTCTCAGCAATCAGGCAACTTAGTGTCTGGTTATGTATGCTGAAAAAAACACCAGTGTCTTTGTATACACTTTTAAGAATCTGTTTTTAATAAAGTTCAAATATTGTCAAATTATAAATGTCATTATTATTTTTAGCTGACTTAGATTTTTTCAGATTCTTACCGTACGCTTTAAGGCTGGTACGGTAAACGTTGCTCCACACTGAGGTTATATGCACACAGTACTTCGTGTCACAGCCCGCGCGCACCTGTGAAGGGGAGCATGTGTGCGCGATCCACTTGCGTGTCCTTAGAACAAGATTCGCCATTGCGTTCGTCCATATCTGGTCCGTGCGGATACGTGGTGCGTAATGGAGACGCTTGGTGTTGAATGAAGGGACCGGACGCTTCGAGGCTGTACGGTGAACGTTGCTCCGTAGTGAGCAGTCTTCTTCCTTCTCTGGGTCTGGGTTGTTGCGCTCGTGGCGTCAGGGCGCGATCACACCAGACGCGACTTTTAAAAGCGCAGCCGCTCCAAAAACGCGCCGGACAAAACGGCGCGTTGGAGTCGTGTCAAAGGCGCGCCGTATCCGAGGGAATCAATGGTCCTTTAGACTGGCTTTGACTTCCTCATGCGCACTTTCAACCACGAGGAGGTGAGATCACGTGAGTCTGTGGTCCAAAGCGTCCGGTCCCGCACCTTCTCCACGCACCGGTCTGAAATGTGCGTTGCTGCAGGAGTGAAGTGAGTAAAAGGCGTAGAGTGGCGTTGGGTAGTGATCTGGGACTGTGCGCTGACCAGTCTTTTCTCTTCTCTGAGTCTGGCAGCGAAGTGTAGCTCCTCCCACCGGACACCTCCCACCTCCATGATGATTGGTTAGACCAGGGGTCAGGAACCTTTTTGACTGGGAGAGCCATAAAAGCAAAATATTTCTAAATATATTTCATTGAGAGCCATATAGTATTTTTAACGTATAATAAATTAAATATGTCTTGCTTTTAATGCGACTTCTGGTGCTGCATGATGCAACGGAAGTGTTAACGCGACACGTAGAGACAGAAATGACACGACGAACAATAACAGACGGCTGTTTAATAAAAGAAAAAAGACGTCTTTAAGAAAGGGACCTTAAATTACTTCTGCTGTAATCTGGCGCGATAGAGAAAATTACAGGGGGACGGGCAGAGATTTTTTTTTTTCAACTCAAAATTGTCTGGGAGCCATATGCCGTCACCGGAAGAGCCATAGGTTCCCGACCCCTGGGTTAGACTGTTCACAAACAGCTGCAAACACTATACATACCGCAGTTGGATCAGTTGGACCGTTGGAGGATCCCCAGTCGGATCCTCCCGACATATGAACCAGAGATCCAATGTAAGCTCTCTCTCTCTCTGGATGTGAAACACTCAGTGAACAGGCGCACAATATGCAGATCTCACTTAGACTTTTCAGCAAAACTCTCAACACATTCTCAGTCTCAAGGTGAGGTGGGCGACGAGGAGGAAGAGGAGGAGGGCAAGAAAGAGGAAGAGGAGGACGAATAGGAAGACAAAGAGTGGAAATATCTGATGAAATTGGAGCAGCAGTCATAGACCATGTTATAGTCCAGGGACTGACAGCGAGGGCAGCAGGACTTAGAGTCACCCCAACGTGAGCCGATGTCCTGTGTCCACCATCGTGAGGACGTTCAGAGAAGAGAACAGGTTCAGGATGCGACTGCATTGTTGTAATTACAAATGTTCTGCACTACGCTATATGCAGCTGTTTCAATAGACACACAGGAGGCTTCTTTCCCCCGGCGGATCAGGAGAGGACATGTTGCTTGTGATGTCGACGAAGTGCTCTGGCCTGACCCGAAGACAAGAAGAAGCACATTGATGACATGTTGACTCCCTTTACTGAAGTATTGTATCCTGTAGTAGGCCTACAGAGCATTGTAGGCTGTATAATGTACAATAAACAGATTGTATGGCCTTGAACATCGTGCTTTCTATTTGTTACAGTGACAGTACTGACTGATCAATAGATGTTGACTGGTTGACACAAAACGAACACGTACAACAAACGATCAACCCTTCTCAAAATAGAACATCATTTCCGGATCCCGACAGTCCCAACGTCTCTGAAGTTCCCAAAATAAAAGTAAATGACAAAACACCCCCCAAAGCCGGCAAACACAGTTCCAGACAGGTGGAAATGCAGCTTCATTGTGTGCAGAGGTATTAAACCCACATGTACAGGGTGTGGTACGTGGTGACAGTGCAGGTTGAGGATCGCGTGTGAAGAGAGGAATGCCAGCAGAGAGCTGGCATCAGACGGAGGGAACTTCCAGCTTCCTGATTGGCACAGAGACAACTGATCACGTCTTCTGTTTAACCACAACAAAATATATATGTATAATGTACAATAAACAGATTGTATGGCCTTGAACATCGTGCTTTCTATTTGTTACAGTGAAAGTACTGACTGATCAATAGATGTTCACTGGTTGCAGGTTCATATCAACAAAGAACAAGAATGACAGTATCACAGAGACAAAGGACACGCTGTGAGATGCAGGGTATCGTACTATAACAATAGGGCACAAGGAGTGTCACAGTTTCAGCTCCACACCCTCCTCACTCCCCGTCGTCAGTCTAACTCTCTTCACCTGTTCACACACCTGTTGTCACAGTTCAGCTCCTCACTCTGGTTCAGTCACTCCCACCTCGTCAGTCTGACTTCCGTCACCTGTTCACACACCTGTCTTTGATCACTAATCAAATCCCTATATAGTCTCCTGACACACACACACACACACACCTCTCCACACACACACACACACACACACACACACACACACACACACACACACACACACACACACACACACACACACACACACACACACACACACACACACACACACACACACACCTCTCTTCCGTTTCTATGCCAGACTCTCCAGCACTTGCTTCTAGACTGATTTCCTGTTGCCGACCCTGCCTGTCCCTGGTTAACCCGCTAGTCCAACTCCCCGAGAACCTACCAGCCTGTCGTCCTGTTGATACTCTGCCTGCCGTTTCCAGAGTGTGGAATATAAGTTCGAAGGATCCCTGGAGTCGAGGGTGCATTTGGGTCTACACACGAGTCGTTACAAGGAGAGCAAGAATAAAAGAAATTCAACGAGCAAAGCACAGGAGTCATTTCTGATACATTTTTAGCTATAGAACATGTTTTCGTTCATCTGAAATGTATCTACTTCTCCCTGAGAACTATAGGTTTTGAAACAATGTGTTTTATATTTATTGGTGTATTGTTTCCTGACTGCTTGATAGTGTTTATTATTTTGATCACTTTGTTTATGATTTGAGAACAGTGTTTGATTTTGAGCACAGGTAAAACTGTTTTTGGGGCCCTTAGCTCAGAGCTATCGGTCCAAAACTTGAGGGCATTCATATTCAGATGCCCCTCTTTGAATCTGAAAAGAATCCAGATCTTTAAGTTGATTGAAAGTATGAAAGATTTTCTAAAAGACTGGTTTTAAGGATCTACAAGGGTTATTGGCACGGTGACAATTTTCTCTTGTGGAGGTTTTTGGAGGGGATTCCCCCATGATCTCAAAGTAATGTATTTAGGTAGATATAATATATTGAATATAAAGCAGTAGTGTTATATGTGAGAGACAATTGGGAGGTTGTGTGTGTGTGATTCCCAAATTATTTCCCAGATTTTTCCGGATACCTGCTCTTTTTATTTGAGAAGTAAACACGCCTGTAAATAACCCCATGAAGGGTTTATTGTTTTGAGTTGTTTAGCATTTTCCTTTTTGAAATTTGATGTATGGCTTTTATATTGTATTGTTTGAATAAATATAGATGTTTTATACTACTTCCGCTTAACAGATAAATCGGACTTTTATTTTGAAAGGTTAAAAGGAAGCACACTTTTTTTAGGTTAAAATGCGAACTTTATGGTATAGATTACGGACAGATGCGCATGGTATAAAAAGTTTAATAGTTGATTGGACCCGTATGAGGCTAAATCTGTTAAGGTGGTGATAGTTTACGAGTTTTAATTAATGTATTGTCACCTAAAGAAAGAAAATAAAGGAGTGTCACCAGCAGTAAGTCTTCACGCCAATTCATATGATCCGTTACTTACAAACGCTTGAGAGAAATACGTTTCAGTCAAACGTAATTTGGAGAGAAATACGTTTCAGTCAAACGTAACTGCAATTTGCATTTTAGGTCTGGGGGAACGACATTTTTGTGATACAGGGTTGCTTCAGCAGGGGCTCGTCCTCGGTTCTCCGTCGTCGGAGGGCCTTCCTCCGGGTCTCAGGTCTTTCGTAGTCCGGATCTCGTGGAGTTCTGTTCGCCAACACGTTTTGTTTCCAACAAAAAGACTCAAGCAGTGCAAAAGTCTCAGAGTTTCCTTCACAGGTTTGGGTTCACAGGTGAGGTCCGCTCGCGTCAAAGTCCAAAGTGCAAAGGGGAGAATCAGAACGTCCGCGGCCTTAAATACCCTCGGTCCGGTTTCCATGGCATTGACTGACGTGCGTGCGTGCGTGCGATTGAGCAATACAGAGAGACATATTAATTATTTCCCCTATATTTTTAAAATATATATTTGATTCATATGAGTTATTATTATTATTATTATTATATTATTATTTCTCAGTAATCTGTATGAGCTGTAAAGCCAAAATGGATGCTAATTGAAATATATTATATATTATTATCTTATTATTTAAAAGGGATCATTTACAGTGCAGGATGAGACACACTGCAAGCGTATGTAAGAAGAAATCAAAATTTACACAATGCGAAGCTACATATAGAGCACATTAAAAGTAATATAATTATAATATAATATTATTAATTAAATGTAATATACTTTGTTATCGTGGAATATTGTAGATCATAATGATGATCTTGTTGTTATTAATCACGCAGCATATGGAGCCTTATTATTTGCTTTAATGGGTCGCACATCTACTTCTCTTTGATGATTGGCAGATGGATGAGAAATAGATGACGCGGGCTTGCAGGTGTATGGTCTTCCGACTAAACTACTTCATTTATTTGACAGCTTTACTTTTCCCCTCTCAACTTCTTGAAACTGTTAGAGAGGTCAAATGATTACTGTCCATTATTTTTTTTCTTTTGTTCTTTTTTAAACAAATAATGTCTTATTTGGAAATATTGAAAGGTATACCACAGTAAACATTAACTGATATGTCCATTGTTTATCATCTTTTGTTGAATATCAGATAACAAACCCACTCCCCCCACCTCTCCCACTATATACACCTAGAGTACAGGACGTTAAATACATAAACAATACTACAAAGAGGTCACCTCATTTCGCCGAGCCAGACCTACACACACACACACACACACACACACACACACACACACACACACACACACATCTGGAACATCATACGTAGACACACCTGCAAAGAGTCAATATAGTATCACACAAGTACAATATATCCAGAAATTAAATGACAATATGAGTTGTTATTCTTCTTTGAGCACTGCCAAACTATTCTACCACATGACTTGGGGGAAAAGACACAAATTAACATCAGAAATAGGATAATGTAAATCTACAACTGGCACTTCTCCGGCTCAAGATTTATTTCCCAGGGACGTAGACAAATTTGTTCTTCATTAATCAGTATTTAAGAATAAAACTTACTCTCTCTGTCATCAATTCCCCCCAAATGTGTTTGGATATCCGTCGGGACATTTATTTGAGTTCTTGTGAGAATTTCACCTAGACCTACAAGGCTTGTTTACTGACTGTTTACTGACGTTAGTTATGTCGAGAGAATAGAGAGAGGGAGAGATGTACAGGCAGGCATCTTCTTTGTGTTGTTTTATAAATGCTATTTCGACAATTTCGAAAGTATGTTGAATTTATTAATTCATTTTATAAATGTCACAAGAATTCACAGCTAGAAAATAGCAACTAAACTATGCTAGCTCTCGGTATCGTGCAATCCATGTGCCACATTGTTTTCTGTGGTAGCCTATGTTTCTCTTTGTTTTGTCTGTTCCAGTTTTACAAAGATCAATCTTGTATGAGTAATTGCAGAGGCGGGAAATATCAGACTTCCGTAAAAACGTTATAAAGCCTCAGTCTGATATTTCCTGGCATGACCTCACTCTTGGTTAGTAGTTAGTTATTACAAGTGTTGTTTTTTCTTGCGTTTACTCTTTTCAGCCAAGCGGTAGAGGTTAGTAAGTTGTTTATTATATGGCATTTTTTCGCTCCTATTGTTTTGTAAATAAAAACAAATTGTCATATGTCATTTTGTTCAGCTCTCATGTCTTCTCATGACACAGTGTAACTTGTGAGCACGTAACTGGTTGTTACGAAACACCTGAAACACAATAGAAAAATAATTTTGTCGATGGGTGCCCTTTTTTGGGGGTTTGAGCACCTGCCCCCCAAAATGTCTGTGCACATGCCTGATGACTTAGGATACCATGGGAATGTTTTTTATTATCACATCTACGTTTTCATCTTATTTTTTCTTTTCCTGGTGGAAATGGGCTTCCGGACACTTTTATTTTGAAGTGCACCAGTCGGCTCCACAGGGCAGGAACCCGGTTGCATCTACTTCCTGCTCTTACGCCGCAAACTACACATTGAGTTCACAGTGAACACGTTTCATACGCTCCCCGACATGTTTAGCTGGTCCTTCAACATGCGGCACGGTAAGGAGGGCTCGGTCGGTGCAGCGGCCTGTGCGCGGGGTGTTCGTGCTTGGTGCGAAGGGCGTGGATTTAGCGTTCGCGTCGCTGCCATTTCCCTCGCTACCCCCCCCCGCCAAACCCTCGTCCCCCCGCCATTTCCCTCGTTTTTCTCCCTCCTGTTACAGCAGCTTTGCCGCCCAATGCTGTAGTGTCTCGTGTTCACCACCAGGGGGCACCATGGAGCTGCACGTTGCGAGCCCACTCACTCACAGACGTCTGCGAATTCACCTTAAATCACGTCACGTAACGTCACTACATGGAAACATTTGTGTTGTCAACATGACGAATAGAAAGTGCTGCACAGTCTGTAGAGCCTGAGATATGCACCACCCGAATTGAGATAGAAGTGTAGTTATCTTGAGTATATCGAGTATGCAGGAAAAGGAGTGGGGGAAACTTTTTTTTTGTATTGTGCAAATAAAAGTACATCACTGTCAGAGCAATAACTTGTCTTCGAATTCTTTCTTTTTTTTGTCATTAGTCATCCTTGCAACATTTCCACTTGGCTTTTTCATTATTTATTTTTTTAAATACACTTCATATTTGTGTCTCATGCTGTTTCCACTGAAAGGCTTTTTACTCCCCCCAGCTGTGCTATTGTCATTCCCACCCGCACGCTCACTCACTGGCAGACCATGGTGCGTCTCCTGAGCGTTTGCCATGAAAAGGTGAAGGAAGGCTCGCAGCTTTAAGTGCCATATAGACCGCTCGCTTCACTTGAGCTGTTATTAGACAAACTGATGTGCCTACAGCGGGTTTCGGGGTATGCCAGCTATAAGATATCGCTTCAATGCAACACCCCCGCTAATGCCAAATGAGATGCTGTGATCGCTTCAGTACAATGGCTGCACACTGAGCATACAATATCACTCTTTCTCATAGAGTGCACAATGAAGTGTAGTACTGGAGTAAGTCTTTGAGACAACTGCGTCAGAAACCGATGCCAAATGTTGATGTTTCATACTTCCAGTTGGGCCTCCTCTCGGCTGCATCCGTACTGCTCCTGAGGGATGTCTCGGATCATCACTTCTCACCGAATCAGGGGTCACTTTACTGCATAATTCAAAGACTTTTTTTCCCTTCAAACTGCGTGGACTAAATGTGAGAGGAACTACAATTACAGGGAACAGATGGGATTGTTGTGAAATCAACTTCTCCAAATGGACTGGCACAACCACACATGTTGGTTTTAATTCTGTTCTCCCCCTCTCAAGAGCAGTGTCACGTTGTAAAGGTTGTTTATGAATGTGAGGGATTATCGTTGACATAATAGGAGAGACATAATGATAATACAGTCATCTGTGGCCTCAGGGAGGCATGGACATGTTCTAACTTCAGAGTGCTCGCCAAAAAACTCCTTTTCACTCCGCCTCTGTGTCTGGTCGTTTTAAGGTTGTTGTTCTGTTTCTCTGGTTCCCCCCCATGCACACTCCCCCACACTCACAACGACTCATCTACTCCCCCACTGCTCTTCCCTTTGACTCTGCAAACGGAATGCACGTCCAGCTCGAAGGCTTGCGTCAGGAGTTATTGCAGAAACATACACCCTTGGCTTGGATTCTCGCGCAGTGTAAAGGTCGCCGTTACTCCCACGCGTAATGGCAGCGGCTGCACGGTTGTGCACACTCGGACGCTGTCCGCCCCCCAGCTGACTCTGCACGTCATCGCATTCCTGCTTCCGCTGCCTCTTATCGGGCCTTTGGGGTTCAACTCAAACAGAGCCCAGCCGGACCCAGGACGGCTCACGTCTCCAGCTCACCATGAGCAGCTCATTCTCATTCTCAGTCAAAAACAAAGACAAAACTACTGAGGTTGTGCGCCGCCACATGGGCCTGGAGAGGCAACCTCTCCGTACCACGTCTGCCTCGTGTTGGCGTGAGCTGTCCATCCTGCCTGCTCCAGACTTCACGGTGTTGCAGCTCTGTTGTCGGTCTTCGTGGCTGATTTTAGAGCAGCACTGAAACACCATCCCCTCCACAGGCCTCAGTAATGGAGGCTAGAGGGCTCGCTCTTCAGTGACTCTTAACAGTGAAAGAATACCCCCACCCACCCACCACTCCCCTCCCCCTCTAGAGTGTTATTCTTGCCTTGGTGGATTGCGGGGGCATATAAACGCTCTCTGGCTCAGATGCTTTGGAGCCAAAGGAGCCCCTGGGGCTTAGGCAAATATTGTAAGAGGAAAAAGATCATTGGTTTTATAATACTTCTTTGTCTCAATCTTTTTGGAGCTCTTTTTCGGACCCTGCCTGTATTTGAGTTGTTAAGCTCCACGGCTAAAGTGAATCATTGTATCCCTAAAAAAATCATCTGTTTTGTAATTTAAGTAATTTAAAGGTCTCCCACGCTACTGTGGAATGGAACGATTTATGGCCCTTCTGGAGGAGCGCTCCATCCGGGGAGAGCCTCGGGCTCGGCACCCACCTGTGCACCCTCGTAATCAACCAGACACTCGGGATCGACGCGGATGGATTCAACTGGCCCTCTCTTCACCACATCGACGCTTCTTTACTGTAAGTTTTAAACCGCGCAGAGAACCAGAAACATCTGCAGTCGACAGTCGAACGTCCACAAAGCCTCAGCCACAACTTCTGACACTGCTCCCCTCAGCACCTCTCTCCTCTCTGCCCCCTCCGTTACATTGAAACCAGGGTTATTATGGTGAAACATCTGCCTCTAATTAGAGCCGTCACCTCCCTTCCTTTCCCACTCATGTCACACCCCCTCCCCCACACACGTCTCTTTGTCGCCACTGTCGTCCCCTTCAGCATCTCTGTCCGTCTCTTCATCCCTTCTCGAACTTTCTCCCCCACCCCCCTTCCGATTCCTCCCCACTCATTCATTCACTCATTCTCTCCGCCCATCCTGAGCAAGCGGCCTCCCCCTATCCTCTACCTCCTTGCCTCCTGCTATCTTCCTTTCCCGCAACAGTTTAGCTTTTCTTTTACATGTGCAAGCTTGCATCATGGTGCATGTGGACAGCATCTGGGGTCTCTCTCTGTTCCTGTCTCTGAGTTTAGGATGGACGAAGGCTCAGGAGACCAACTACACCAGGTGAGGACAATGTGTGTGTTTGAAGATGAATGATTCGTCATTCATCTGGATTTTTTTTAGGTGAACCTACGATTCTTAGTTTTGAACAAAAATCCACTAATTGAGTTCACATGAGTCTGTAACTTGACGACTAAAATACTCTGAATTCTTTTCCGTTCCTGGAAGCAAATTATTTCCAGTTCACTGTTTGATTGGGCACAGAGTTGTTTCTTTGGTTTGTTGGCTTGTGATATGAGGCATGAGTCTGCAGTGGCCGAGCCGCCACAGATGTTAATGCTTTTGATTCTGCCTATGGGGTCGAATCAGAACAACTTGGCTCTGGACCTCTTGGCTTTAATGAGCGAGCGTCTGACTTTGTTGGGGTTTTCTAAGATCGTAGTTTGTGGTATTTGGTCTTCTTTCTTTGCATCTGAGTGTATGTCTACATATTCAGAATTGGGGGGGGGGGGGGGGTTCTCACTTGCTCCCTCTTCTTGTGAAATCTCATGAATATTTTTGAACAGCGTTTTCTAGGTTGAGCCAAAAAATGCAGCGCCTCCAAGCCGCAACCTGTAAAATAGCCCCAAACCGACAACTTAATAATAACAGGCATATTCTTATTTGCTGACAAGTACATAAATGTGTCTTATGTATCCCAGCTGGCAACAGCCTGACATTTCCCCCTCCTGTGAATTTGGTTTTATGACATTCAGTGAGCTCTGTGAGTGTATGGAAAACAACAGCATTTATGACATGAAGTAACACAATAACAGCATTGGAATAGTCTTCAAGCTGTAAAAAGTTACTTTTTTTGTCTATGCTTGTTCATTTGTTTAACTTTAAACAGCGGCCCCCTGACATGTTAAACCATGGCATCCATCCAGAGTGGGGTTTTCCCACATAATTAATAACTATCATCAGTTATGCGCTGTGGCATAACTTCATTTAACACCTTATGGGGATTCTGATGTTTATTGGTTGGATTAAGTATAGTTAAAGTATATGTGGTGAAACGGTATAAACATTTTAATCACAGAAAGGATTCTT
Organism: Pseudoliparis swirei; assembly: GCF_029220125.1. Classification (NCBI taxonomy): domain Eukaryota; kingdom Metazoa; phylum Chordata; class Actinopteri; order Perciformes; family Liparidae; genus Pseudoliparis; species Pseudoliparis swirei. The sequence goes on along the minus strand of NC_079390.1, from coordinate 11,675,607 downwards.
TAGTCCATAACGGAAGCGCCAAAGTATTTAGTCGCCAATTTTAGTGTTAGTATTCAGAAACCACTTACAGGTTGCGTTTCAATGATTCAGAATGGATTACGTTTTGTTAACTTTGTATTGAAGTTGGCAACATTTTCCAATGATAGCTCATTGTTTCTCATAATTACTATAAAATGTTAATTAATCATTTTATTTTCTTAATTTGAGTTATTATACCATTTATTTATTTAATGACAGATGAATTCTTTGTTAATTGAATTTCAATGTCTGTTTTTGTCAAGTTTTATCTCATGCCACTCTTCATGACCCCTCACCTCTCAACTATACTCGCATGTCTCTCTCCCTCGACCACATTGAGCCAGTTAGCTCCCGTTAGTTAGAGCAAGAACGATGCTAACATTTAAAGTAACGAGCCAGAGGAAAAAGCACAGTGTTAATACACACAGTGCACAGACACTAATGAAGCCAGAGACAGACCAGAAATGCCACGTCTAACTCTTTTGTGCAGTGCTAAATATGGCTGCTGGATTTGAAAATATCTAATGTTGGCAAAGAAAATTTTAATAGATTAACATTATCCTGTCAAGATTCATAACTTTTGGTCTGATTAAAAGTGTTAACTGACATGACACTTAGTTTTTTTTCAATTGGTCTACAATGGCTCAGTGGCCAAGAGTAGTCAGAGTTTAAAGACAGGCCGCCGAGGGAAACCAGTCACAACACCTCTGGTCCTGTCCATGAAATCCTCTCCCCCACTGTCTCACTGGGTCCTTCTTCACAGGCCCGTGTTCTACTGTGGAGGTGACCTGGTCACGGACTCGGGCTTCGTTGGCAGCGAGGGCTTCCCAACCTTCTACAAACCCAACAGCAAATGCACCTGGCGCATCACCGTGAGTCACTTCGCCTGCAACATGCCGTAACACTGACTCTTTCCTCACTCAGTGTCTCCGTGTCTGACTCATTCACAACCTCTCGGTTTCCAGGTCCCAGAAGGAAACGTGGTCGTGCTCACATTCCGCATTTTTGACCTGGAGGCTCACTCCCAATGCCGCTACGACTATCTGGATGTTTACAACGGCCATTCCAACTTGGTGCAAAAACTAGGCCGCTTTTGTGGAACTTTCCGGCCGGGTGCTCTCATTTCCACCACAAACACGATGATGCTAGAGATGGTCTCCGATGCAGAGACGCAGGGCAGAGGGTTTGTGGCGTATTTCAATGGAGCCAAACCGTACGTCAATGGTATGTTGCTGCATTATTTTTAAATTAGATTTTATTTCACGCACACAAATCCACTCTACAGAAGGCAGCATCATGCTGAAACCCATTGGAAATAATGGGGCTCAGTGGTACCAACCATGAAATGTGACATTTATTGTTATCACTGGCTTGTCTGCTGTAATTAAATCATAAAAAGCCTAAAAATGATAAAGAGGGAAAAGACCAGGTTACTTGTACATGTAAAAACAGATACACGGGGGACAAAGGGGAAGGGGGGTCAATTAGACTGCATATGCACATGCCCCAAAGTTGCATGCCATGCCCCTGAGTTTGCACAATGTATTTGTCTTGTGTACATTTTTGAATAGCTCGATTGAGAATACCAGCCCTTAATTGTGCAAGATCCTTAACTTTTACTGTGAACGCGATCGAGAAAAAGTTACCGAACAAAATCAGTTCACTGCATATCCTTGTCAGAATGTGGTCAATGTTATCTTTGTCCGTTATGCCCATGGAGTGTGCCCGACTTGTTTCAGACCATCAGTTCTGTGGGGGGAAGATGACAAAAGCCCAGGGTGAGATCATGACGCCCAACTGGCCTGACAAGAAATACCCTGCAGGGACCAGTTGCTCCTGGCTTATCACTGTGGAGCCGGATATGGTCTGCAGCACACTCACTCCCAGCATGGAAACCTTTTACTTTCCAAAGTCTACAACATGTAAAACAACAGTTTAAGTGATCATTTAAAGTTGTGTTTCTGTTTCTGTTTTGGTTGCCAGGTAATTCAGGTGAATTTTGACAAGTTCGTCCTGGAGGCTGACTCCTATTGCCGATTTGACTATGTGACCTTCTTTAACGGTGGAGAGAAAGATGATTCACGGCTGATTGGAAGATACTGTGGTGATCGGGCCCCACAGTAAGTGGCAAGAGATCCCTAAAGGTGTCAGTTGGCCTTCTAAGTGATTTAAAAACCGACCGCTCTTAACTTTCCACCCCGTCTTCTACCCAGGCCTATTACTACCAATGGAAATGTTCTGCTAGTCCAATTCGTGTCTGACCTCAGTGTGACATCTGATGGATTCCTTGCCCGCTACACCAGCATCCAACGTGGTTCTCAGATACCAATAATAAACTCGGGAGCCGGGTCGAGGTACATCCCCCCAATACCTGCAGTCAAACCTGCCACCACCATAAAGCCAGCGGTCCCCACCGCCAAATATGTCCAACCAGAGCCCACCGTGAGACCCAGACCAGTGAAACCCACTAGAGGCCGTGGACAGGGCACCAGAGACCAGAAGAGGAAGGTGCCCATCACGAGGCCAACTGGAAAGAGGCCTGGTGGGTGAAGTTATGTGCATGCTCCACGTGTGTTTCAATGTGTGAAAGATTTATATCTAATTTTTATTTGTTTGGCATTCTTTGTGCTTTTCAGTCCCTCAAAATCCTCTGTGTGCCAAAGCCTGTAAAAGAGATGGAACCATCAAGACCAGTTTCTGTGCCAGTGAATTTGGTGAGTTTCCTCCCACTCACATGATGCAACAAGTAACTAATGTGATGCTGTGTTCTCACTGTGTTCTACTTTTTGCAGTGATAACCGGAAAGGTGACCTCTCTTGCCCCCGGGCCCCACGGTACTCTTCACATCAGCATCTCCCTCATTAAGGCCTACAAAGCAGGCCGACTAACAATCGCACAAGTCGGAGAGACCATGTCCGTGAAGCTGGTGTCACAGTGCAAGAAGTGCCCGTTGCTCCGCAGAGGTATCTTGGATTTACATACGCATACTCCACAGATTATTATCGTTTCCATTTACTCCAGAATATATATACTCATACTCGTTTTGGTCCCCCTCCCTTTCCTATAGGTGCCAATTACATTATCATGGGTCAAGTGGATGAAGACGGACGTGGTACCCTGGTGCCTGGTGCATTCACAGCTCCATACAAAGCCCCACATGGCAGATTATTAATGAATATCAGCAAACAACCCTGTTAACCTTGCAAGTCTTTAAAGGCTGGGAAACTCAGATGCCCTGTCAAACACACAATTCCAGACATTACAATGTGAAATACAGATCTGTTGATGCACAATATTACAGTGAAAAATAACTCCAGTGTAATCCACCATTTTTAAAGGAATACAAATGATTTATTCAAACGCCTGTCAAACCTAATATAATTTATACATAAATAAAGGTTTTACATCTCTTTCAAATGTTTTGGCTGCATACTTATTCATAACTTTGCAGCTCGAGTTCTCTCCAGCTCTCTGTTTCCACCTAGTGGATTTAAGGAGTAATAGCACCTAAACTAAACTATTGCAAATCCTTCACGTTTTTCTTTCCAAGGCAGATCTTGAGTTAAAGTCCTTTGACATGAGTTGCCCATTCGGCATGTAGTCTACCATCAATGTGTAAAGTCGGACGTGGAGATTAATGATCCCAGAATGTTTTCTTGAGTTTGAATAAATAAATCTTTTTGCTTCAGAGATCAAATGAGAACTATGAAATGTCTCAAATCTCCTGTTTCTAACAGTGTGTTACGAGATCTCGATACAAGAAAAGGTCTCTTTCTTCCAGCGCTGCTCTTTATTTGGTATGTTTCATGACCTGAAGACCTGCACCAGATGGTCTGGGATCAGCTCTGAGCTGTTTTGCAAGGAAATGAGCAGATGAGGAAGAGTTACGAATTAATTAATGTTACTATGGTCCATCTTCACTGTCAGGAAATTCAGATCTGAATAACACAAAGTGAACGAATTACAGATAGAACATTATACTTAATGATTTTGAAGTGCCATTTAATTATGAACCCTACGACAACTGTAAATTACTCCATCAAATTATAGAAATCTTTTACAATTTTGAAGAGAAATGTAAAAACTGTATCTGTAGTTGTAATCTGTATTCACACATAAAAAGTATTACAAAATACATCTAATACTACCGACACTTCAGTAAACGGGTATCTTCTAGACAAACACTAGAGCCAGCCTTCAATATTCATATTCAATAACATTTATGGCTGGACATAAATATCCCTCACAAAAAAGTATTGCTCACAAAATAGAATTTGTTTTTAACTATATTTTCCAAGAAGAAGATTAAAAATTAGGACTTTTAGTTTTGATGAGTGAAACCAATATACATGTACCCTCTAAGTCTATGTATTTTACATACGTACTATACTTGGCTTTAAGGGACTCTTTCGACAACTATAATATTGTTTTTTATTTAAAATCTTTTTGTGACCTTTTTTTTTTAACATGCTATACTCAGTTTAATATATTGGAAAAAATATTAGTATAACATTTCCTTCATGAAATTGTTATTACTTTTTTGACATAATTTACACTGACCTTTTTCAAAATACTATCATGTAACTTTTTGGACTATTATCAATACTATACTATGACCTACTCGGGACATTTTTTCTACACACATTTATCATCATTTGGGAAATTTTATATAGCATGATAATTGTTTATCCCTTTACCCTATTCAGTGACTTCTTTACTTCTTTAAACGTTATCTTCTTTTCTTAAATGAAGTTTACAGTCCATTCAGGTGTCTCTGTAAAGCAACAAAGCAACCGGTCGAGTGACACTTTATTGTAAAAAGAAGGTATAAAATACAATCAAAACATTGAAATAGCATATAAAAAACAACATTGACCTCCAAACAATCACTATAAATCATGAAATATGTTGGCTGTTTGCAATGGCTTTAGAAATAGAAGAACACTATGCTAATGTGCATAAAACATACCCAGACTCAAACAACCCAACGCTCATCTTTAAAAAGAGATACACTAACACTCATACACAATCCTCCTCTCCTCTCCTCTCCTCTCCTCTCCTCTCCTACACCCATACACTGCCCTTTCCCTCCTGCTCTGAAGTGCCCTGCCGGCTACAGCAGCCTCCTGCGTCAGCCCTCCGGTGGCGAGAGGCAGGAAGGTTCTTGTAGACAGCGCGGCTGTAAGGAATGAAACACATTCCCAGCTGGAGGTGGCGGGCCAGGCGACAGTAGGCGGCGAGTGCCAGAACCAGCAGAGGGGTGAGCAGCAGAAATCCCACCACCAGCAGAGCCACGCAGCCGGCGTCGTCCAGCATGTCTGAGCAGTATAGAGATGTGCCATGGGGCTGCACCTGGAGAGCAAGAGGAGGAGGAGGAGGAAGAGGAGGAGGAGGAAATGGATGATTAATGGGGTATGGATGCAAAAATGAAGAAGTGTGGGGGAGGCACGCACACATGCACACGCAAAACTACCTCTAGTTTTTCGGTATGTTCACAGTGGAAAAGTGAGTAATTAAGTGTATTCAAAAGAAATCCGTACGCGCAACATATGCAGGATTTGTGAGTGTACCGGTGGTTCAATGCTGTCAGGAACTAGGCTCAGGCACAGCTGCAATAATAAATGTTGTTAAGCTGCAGGAAGATTAAGATCATGTAAAACAGTTTCAAATATCTGTAAACATTTAATGTACTATATTTTGTATGGACTTGGACACAGCACCAGTGTGACCCACTACTTTTCAATGTGTATCCTCTCGCACTTCCATCAGTCCAAAAAAAGAAAACAAAAAAAAGATTTCCTAGAAATGGTTGTTACCGTGGAGTGGCAGAGGAAGCCAAATATGATCATGGCAAGAGCAGGGGTGAGGATGGTGCCAAAGATGATGCTGGCCAGCCCGCCGTTGATCAGTGCTATGATCATATTCTGTGCAGTGACCAGCACAGAACACGCCCAGCAGTCCAGAGAGCCCCTCAACTCCAGTGGGGTGTCGACGGTGTCGCTGCCCCCCAGAGAGTACGGGGGCGGCACCACGACCCCTGCGCCCACTCTGGGGGGGGAGCCCAGCTCAGAATGGGCCTGCTCAGTCTTCTCCAGCGTCCCGTTCCGCGACAGACTCATCTTTGCTTGTGGTCAATGCTGCAGGAAAGAAAACCAATTTTAGGTCAGTAGCTTAACGTAATTTAAAATTCATCTACTATTATTCAGCATTTTGGTGGCTGAGATCCTGCTATTATGTCTGAATGTGTACACTTGGGGGAAATCACAATAGCACAATAAAGGAATGCTTTTCAAAGTCTCTTAAGCATCAGCACTTTGTTGAAAAAATATATCTATTCTTCTGTTGCACTAATGTCTTCTCTTCCCTGTAGGCCCTAAATTCTTCAGTAGATCCACTAAAATTATGGAGAAAAAAACCCAAAGAATGTTAATCCATGAAGTAATGGGTTCCTTAAATAATGTGGTGAAAGGTGTGGAAAGTCAACACAGATAACTGCACGGCTCTAAGTGCGAGGAAACCGGGCTCCGCTGACCACACCTCCAAACTCCAGGATAACCACCACCCAGAACAATGAGCCAGGAACAGCTGGAAAAACTGAAAAATACCACTAATCACTGATGGTAGTGCCAGGAAGAAAAACGTTGTGACTTTAATGTTCAAAGAACTAATACAGTAGTACAACCTCTTTTTTTGTACTTTTTTTGTAAACATCAATGTTAGAGTGTAAGCTTTTGTTTCCATGTCTCGTTTCACTTGTATATGGTTAACTCAGCGATGAATAAATGAAAGGGGCATGTTCCATTCCCCTCTGTTCTTCAGTGTGTTAGCAGCTATAGTTACTACTGTTACCACGACAATACACACAGGTTTAACAAGCATGATTTCATCATCTGTCAGCATCATTCAAGTAAATTCAAGTATGTCAATTACTAAATAAGTAAATTCATAGGATCCTACCAGTCAGCTAAATTGTCTGTCATGCTGCATGAAGGGACAATCTATAATAAAACATGAAGCATGCACATTATGAGTTTAGACCCTCTTTTGTTCTTAGAATGTATGTCTTTTAATAGTTTACTGTGTTTTTTTCGATTCTGCAAATAGCAATACTGAAAAATATATCTTATTTTAAAGGTTTCCTGCTCTTTTAAGATAATTGTATAGGTTCACCAACAATCCTGAAGAACATGAAGAACATTTTTGAATTGCTTTCTATTGTTAAGATGTTCTGTCTGTGAGAGTAGCAAAGTCTGCCTTCTTTTCAGTCATGTGCAGCTCGAACACAGGCCTTTTTTATTTTTATCTTGATGAACTTCAGATCTAAAAAATTACCCTCCATAATCACAGAATAAAATTACAGAGCAAACAGAGTCAGGATGTTTCTTCCCAATGATGTACTGCTGGGCATTAAACTAAACTGAGCCCTTTTGTTAGGAGCGGGTTTGGCTTTTTCTGTTTTTTTAACATGTTATTTATTTTAAAAAAGAAATGGTGACATTGTTTGTTGTACTCACTGTGCTATATCCTGAGGATGTGTCCTCCTGCGGCTCTATGGTGGCAGCAGATGATGAGATTCTGGAAGACCTTGAGAGCGGTGAGTGGTCAGAGACAAAGAGAATTTCAAGAATTCCCTCCTGATGTACGTCTCCCCTGTTTGAAACCCCCAGATATTGAGAGTGGGATCCGAGTGAAGTTCCTACTACTTAACTGAATCTTAAATTCTATTGTGTGCTGGCCTATTTCCAAAAATATCAACAGCTATTTTCTCACTTTTATGAATCCAAACTTCTCCTTGAGACCTCCTGTAGGGTGGATGAAAAAAGAACTCTGCAGACTTGAGGCAAATTCTGCTTTCCCACTGGCTTCAGCGCTTCCTTCCCTGACATTCTGTTTCCTCACCCCGACTCCAGTTTGAGATATGATTGAATGCGCAAGTGGTTCCGAGTGTACGCATGTGTGTGTGTGTGTGTGAGAGAGAGAGTGTATCCTGTGTTGCCTCGAATGTGAAGACACAGAAAGAAGGCTGGGCTGTGTTAAAGGCTGCTGTTAGTGTCTGGGCAGGGGAGCAGTGGAGGGTTTCTGTGATAACCCCTGGAACCAGGGGGAGGGAGGAAGAGTGTTTATTTGGACAGATTAGAGGAGTCAGGGTATGCTGCCCAATCCCCAACACTTTACACCCTCACTGAGCACTTTCTCTACTCCACTGTCAAACACTGATAAGGTGGGTTAAAAAATTAAAAACAACTGAGTTGGTTTTATATTACCGTTCATACACAAATAGTAAATCACAAACTGCCAGTATAACCCCTTTTTGTGGATTTCAGACCGGCTGTTACATAAGATATGGGCTACGCTACACTGCTTCATACTATACTGCACTACTGAGGACGGTGTGGTGTGGACAAAAGGACTAGCACATGGCTCTGAAATAAGAAGGTAAAGGGCAAACCAGGGTTGCTTAAGATCGGTCTCAGAAGCAGGAATGACAGAGGATTGCCCTTTGACCTTTTGATGCAAAACAGAGCTCCGCTTTCAGCAAACATAAGGAAATGAGGATTGTAGGGGGTGGGGTGGGGGCTGGGGGCTCTAGCTAATTTGGTGGGGGAAAAGTGTATCATGGGACTGATAAGAAACCAGAGAGGCTCAGTTCAAAGGGTGACATTAGTATTTTGATATGAAGTTTTATTTTTGCATCACGCCTTGTTTATTTACTATTTCTTCACAGGGGTAGTTATGTACTCCCTGGAGAGAATGAGGGCATTTGAACAGTTTGTACAAGAAAAAGGATCAAAGAGTCCGTGGCACTAGTGGTTTTGTCATTAACAATGCCACAGAGTGTTTATTTGCGTTTGTCAATGTCTGAGGGGGTTGGTAGAGGAAGAGCAGTCATCCTGTCCTTGGAACCAGGATATCCGCTACTGTTGTCCACATTCTAGGATGAGATGTTTCCGCATCTGCAGTTTTGGAAATCTCATGTCCTGTAACCCGAGAGATTGAGATAGAAACAAATGGCAAAAATTGTAACCAAAAGGAAAAAGTTCCAGTTAACAGGTTTAAAAGGTAGTAAGACTGATTGCATGTGCTGCCTTGAATATTGTTGTCTTGCTGTTATGATAAAGGTGGAGTGTTTTTGTGTATATCTGTTGTGCTATTTTATAAGAGAGAAGGACATGCATTAAACCGGTAAACCAGGTGGCCCTTGCTATGTTATTTTAGTTTTCAAACTGGATCGTATCATTGCCAGGATATAAACTAGGCATTGTCATGGAAGATTTTTGTCAATCGGGAAAGGAGAAATAAAGTCTCTGAAGTTGTCTTTGTCCGTTTATTGCTTGCAAGGGAAAAGTACGAGACAGCTACACAGGCCAGTTTGTGGCATAAGCTTCAACATTTAAAAAGGCCTCGTACTCATTTAAACACATCTGAAAGTTACACCCCTTTTTAAAGAAACAGTTTCTGTTTCTGCAAAGTAAGCATTTTTCTCTCATAATGTATCAATTCTTAACAAAAGTTAGTGTGGCAGAATCATATAAAACGGCTCCCTCACACAGATTGAGATTTGTTCTTATGTTTGCCACGCAGGCCGTCTCAAGACAGAGGCCCATTGTCTTCTCTGGCGCTGACCCTCCAAGTCACTTCTACTTACATCGGCTTTTCATACATCAACCAATTCTCTATGCAATGTATGCTAGCTTTGTAACATAAGCATTGCTATATTTTACCATCACAGTTTACCGCTTGGTCATATCCTCTAGACCATTCATTTATTGTCATTCTAGCCCCAAAAGACAACAGAGCCAAGTGATATTTGGACATTGGGGCTGAGGGGGCTTCCTATAATTCTTGGGGACAATCCCACAGACTTCTACAAGCTAGTCTTTGTAAGTAACTCTTACTTTCTGAAAGAGTATTTCGTAGAACCATGACAGAATATTTTAGAACTGTCTCCATTATTTGATGAACCCTGTGAGCATAATCATTTTATAGAATGAAGTTCACACTTTCCCTCGTGCGTCTGATTCTCCTGTAACTAGACTACACTGCTGAACATTATTGATAGTTATTGGATGAGTAATATCATTGTGTTTTTACACTATCATTTGTAAAGGACTCAGATGATGATGATCAGTTCAGCCCTTTGGGATTGGGATCCACCCCCAACCCCCTCAGTAACTTTACCCACCCATTCCTCACACTCACCTGCCGAGCAGCTTGAATAAGCGCAGAGTTGGTAGAGTAAGAAGCCTCCATGTGTATTTGAGCATGTGCTCCGTCATATATTCATGCAAGAGGAAAAATAAAAGTGATCTGTCATTGAGTAAGCATGGTCTTTTACAAATTCCCCTTAGACTAAGTATAGTCAAAGGGACGATTGTAAAATATTGCACTGATTAAAAACATGAAATATTAATTAATGTCATATCCCTCAGAACATTTCTCCTCCTCTCTGTCGGTCAGGAGTAATGGATCACTTCCAAACCAGAGAAGCTGTTGCTTGCTCATTTTTACACAAATGCTGACAAGTAAACGGGCTGTTGTGGAAGTTGTGCTCCTTTTCTAACACACACCCCCCACACACACACCCACACCCTCATCCTGTTGTTGATTTCACTGTCCAAGAGGAAGAAATATAGCAAAGACGGATACCTCTGTTCAGTATCTGCATTGAATTCAGTTTATTTAGCTCCACATACAATGATGTATACAATTTGTATCGAAGCAAAATAAATATAAATGATCAACTTATATAACCGAGTAGAAGATGGAATAAACAAAAAATAAAAACTGCAAAAACTATAAATATGGCCTTAAAGTAATCTGGCCGTCCTGGAGCTTTCAAATTTAAACTTTTTTAAATGTTTGTATCTGCATTGAATTCAGTCTATTTAGCTGCACATACAATTCATATTGCATGCCATTAAATGCCAGTATCCTTATGGCCTTACAACCAAAAGGATGTGTGTTTCCTCTATTTCATCTAAAATGCAGGTTTTCCATATTGATATATATATATATATATTAGGGCTGTCAATCGATTAAAAAAATTTAACTAATTAATCGCACATTTTGAAATTGCGATTAATTAATCGCGCTTAAAAGTTTTTTCCTTCTTTTTAAAGACAAAACTTCATACAGAGCTGTGTTTTCAAAGAGGTTCGTACATATACAGTGCCAGCGAGGTATTTAATATCGTGGATGATAAATTGTTTCTTCAGTGAAACATCAGATTAGTAAAAAAAAAGAAGTATATTGAGACCCCATTGGTCCTGTCATCTTTAACATTGAACAGCAGCAGAACCAGTGGCCTTGGTGACTGACTGACATTCAAATATGTCACGTTAACCCTCTGGAGGCTGTGGGCATTTTATACATTTTACAAAATAAATTAAATTCACCGTTTAAAGTCTTTTGCATGTGACACACCCCCACGTGTTATACATCAAACATTCCAGAACAATCTCAGCTCTGAAATGAGGCTCATTGTCCTCGCGCCGTGTTCTCTGGTTCTCTGACTGACAGGTTGCTAAATGAGCCTAACCTGTGAGGTGGGAGGTCCTTTGTGATTTACTGAGTGTTCATTGGTTGTTTTTTCCCTGAAATGTTGACAGACAAACGGATTGACAAATCACGTTGAAGGTTTCGTGTGACGAGATCTTTCCGCGCCGCGTCACCCGACACGTCGCCCCTTCGTTCCTCTGTGTATCAGTAAAAAAAGTTGCGTTAATTGCGTTAAAATATTTTAGTGCGTTAACGCGGCCAAATTAATCGCATAGATTAACGCGTTAACGCTGACAGCCCTAATATATATATATATATATATATATATGTATATATACACATATATATGAAAACATACATACTGTATATACATATGTTTACATGTTCTTAGCAGGTCACAATTATTTTCCGTCTCAACTGTGACAAAAAAGCTTTGAACAAAGTTAATGTAATAACATGCATTTGATCTTTGATAGAGTAATGTGGGTTATAATCAATATAATTAAATGGATATATGTTATATTATTAGAGACATTTTCTTACATTTATAGAAATGCATGTACAATATTTGTACACTTGAAAAAAAACAATAATCAAATGCAAAGAAAGTTATTTAACAATATGTTCGGGAGTAGTACGATTTATAGTGTTACAGTAACCACCGCCTCTTTGAGGACAGCCATGATGCTGAAAATGAGTTTGACACCCCTGCTCTAGACCACACTATTAGATAAAAAGTATGAGTTTTAGGAAGAAATTGAATCAGTTTCATATTAGTATTACTATCTCTTACTTTAAATGACAATGCTTCTCAACTAAATGGATCAGCTGTAGCCTGCAGCTTTGATGAGATGGAGTCAAGGAAAAATAAATGAGTATTGTTCTCTTGTCCATTTAAAACTGGTCCAGGAGAACCCCCCAGTGGCCATCAGCTGCACTAGTACTGTAAAACATATCTGTCCGGTTTACATGTTGTACTTCCTTTTCATGTGCAAGTACTTTATTCAGTGTTGATTCTAAAAAAAAAATATTTTCTTACAAAATGCTGTTATTTTGAAACTCTGCCAAATAAATAAATGTTGTAGCATGTCTTAAAAGCATAGAAAAGTAAGTATGCCATACAAATCTAATATAAAGTATATCAATAAGAAAAATAAAAGTCATATGCCATAAAATTCAAGAAAAAATAAAATGTTATAATATTCATACACACATAGTGTAGGATGTCATACTTTTTTCAGAACTCTCATTATCTTACTGCTGCATAATGGTTATAATGAATGTCATAGAATTATTTAATGATGTTGTAAAAAAAAGTCCAATAAGTAATTGTAATACAATTGTCATAATACAGTGTATAATGCAAAAATGTTTTTAAATTTATGAAAAACATAAAACGTCATAACATGCCATGCCTTATTAGAGGTTGTACTAAAACAATGTATTACCACGATAATATGTGGTAAAACAATGTATTGAAGGTCGGATTGTATTATGCCTTGACATGCAATAGAAAAATGTCATTCTATAGTCAATATTATTATTACTATTATTGTTAATGTCATAAAATGCCAAAAGAAAAATCATAAAAACGTGATGGCTACAGGGCTATGTTGTTCTTTCGACATGCGCTAAAATACTTGTGAAGTGAATTGAAAATGTTTGAGGATAGACGTATTTTGGAATTTGCAATTATACATTGTGTTTCTCATTTTGGGAGTGGGGACGATCTCCCGGGACCCTCCACACTGTCTGGAGACGTGGCATATGCTTTTTAGTTCACACCCTGTTATTGCCCACCCAGAAAATTGTTACTTTTTTTTTTTTTCAATCCCTTGTCCGTTATTTGCGTGAAATGTGAAATATCTTCCGAGATCTAAAAGTCCTACAAAAATAACCCCCTTATGTAACTCTAGAGATAGTAGATACGGAATTTGGTGGCGTTGACCACCCAAAACAGTGCCATTTTAAACGTTTACTGCTGACGTTTACAGAGGCTTCAAATAGCTTCCGTTTTACACTGGTAGTGATTGGACCCCGCGAGCTAAGATATTGGTTGAACAAGTCCGACATTCTACACTTCAATGGAGGAACAGCCCAGAGATCGGGCACACGAAAGGCAATACCACCACCGCGGAGAGGACAGGCAGCCTATTCAACGCGTGACTTGTATAAAACATGATCAGAGCCACTTCCAGCGCAAGCATCAGGAAACGCAGACGAAGAAAACAGGTTGGGCCATCCGGAAAAGTGAGCTAACGCTTGCTAGCCTTAGTCAGCTAATGTCAACGAGCCGACTAGCATTCGCTAACTAGCGCGAACTCCGTCGTGATTGAGATAGTTAGCAAGGAAGTTTAGCTGGTAATTCAGGGTTAGGGTGACATTGCGTGACAGTTGTCGCTGGTGGTGGTTTGACATATCGGGGATTGACCTTGTACGCCGGTTTCACCACCCATTTATGTTGCTTTTGCAAACTAAAATGCTCTCCCAATTGGATCGCCGCGTGTTCGCGAAGCGCACAAACCGCTCCGCGCGCACGGCGCAATCGCTTTTCTACAGTAGGCAAACCCTCTATCGTTCATCTCGGCAACGCTTCTGTTCGGTTGGGGAGCGCGAGCCGGCTCCGCTGGAATGTTCGGAGCTGCCATTTCCTGTCGGCCATGTTAGAGTTTCACAGCGAGCTAACGCGCCAGTCACCCGGAGAGTGAATGATGCGCGTGCGGCCCGCGGTACTTTGCAACTCTGGCATGTCGTTGTCGTCTTTCGCCCGCGTGGGTTGCGGATGTTAGGCGGCTGTCTCGTGGCACAATCACCCACCGTTGGTGCCGCGACGTGCTAATGTCCGAGTCGGTAGCTAGTTGGAATCGGCTAACGTTAGCCGCCTGTGACGGGCCTGTTGCATGTTGACCAGTCAAAGTGGAGCCGTGCAACAACGCGGTTACCGGTTGATTTAACGGTGGCTGCAGCTAAGCGCACCCTGACTGGTACCCGTCGACCGCGCGCTAGCATGGCAGCTGACGTCAAGTCGGTCCAAAACAAGCGAGAACGTGCATGTACGATGAAGTGAAGCGAGGCTGGCTTTTGTGTGCGGACATGAGGGGCAGCACCATTTAATTCAAAGGCCCACGTTGACACAGCCTATTTCTGGTGCACGGCTCCTCCAAATATAAGTCGTGTATGCTGCCGTGGGCCCTCCCGTCACGTCCCGCCGCGACGTCGGATTCCAGAAAGTTAACGGTGTAACGGCCCATTGTGCAACTGACAGCCGCGAGGCACCGTGACTGTCCACCTGGGAATGTGAACGCACGCTGGGGCAGCACGATGAACGTAAACTAGCAATGACACTTCTCTGCTGCATGTAGCTGGGGAACGAGTTTTCTTAACGACATTAACTGCCCGAAAATACAAAGGTTAGGTAGTTACTACGGACACAATACGTGGGTTGTTATACAATTTAACATTGTGCATTGCATACAACACCGTTTTAATGATGTGGAAAGATGACACTGAATGATGCCAATAGTTCACCTGGGTTATTATTGAATGTGATCATTTAATAGACAAAGCATCTTAATCAGTTTCCAGGTTTTGTGGCTATTGCTCACATAACGTCATAACTACTTTCCCAAACATTGCATTTCTTGTTGGTTGCATAACTTCTACTTTGTGGTAAAGGTCAAAATAATTGACGCATTTCTTTGTAAATCCACTTTGGGGAAGTTTCTACACAGTACACGCCATAGGAAAGAATGATTTTAATATAAACTCACACTTCATGTCTGGTCATATACATATAACTGATTTTGTTTCCCATTGCAGGCAATAAAAAAGTGAACATCGGTGAGAAGGGGGAGAAGAATCCACATCTGTCTGATACTGTTGGCATGTCGCATCCCCCCAACGGCAATTGTAACAGACACACAAGTAATGCAAATGTGAAGCAGAAGTCTAGGCAGAAGCTGCACACAACTGTTTCAAAACTGGGCAGCAAAGGATTGAACCTGAAGAAGAGTACGGACCTTAAGAAAGACAAAAAAAAGGCTCTGGATTTGAATCATCGTGAGGGCCAACCTATGGATAAGAAAGTCTCTGTTTTGCTTCAAAATGGCATTGTAAACTGTGGCTTAATGACAAATGGCTATTCTAGCAAGGACAATGATGGCAGCGGCTCCGAAGGTGGATATACTACTCCGAAGAAACGCAAGGCCAGATGCAACAACGCCAAGAACACTGATCATGTGATGAGAGACAAGGAGAGAGACATGCAGCAGGGCAGCAGTACTCAAGAGCACGGGGCTTTTAATCTTGAGACGACAGAGAAGGGAGTGACTTCTCGGCTTGACGGCTTCAGAGCCACCCATAAAGGAGAAGCTCAGTCGGCAGCTAGACGGGCTGCTGTGTCAGAAGCTGCGATGGGTGAATCTCAGCGGAAGAACTCGGATGGCAAAATAGTTGGCACCTTTGGTAAAAAAACTGAGGAAAGGCACAAAGCCAAGCTTTCCTCCCCTTCAAAAGAGGACTCGTGGACTTTGTTCAAGCCCCCGCCAGTATTTCCTGTGGACAATAGCAGTGCAAAAATCGTTCCCAAGATCAGTTATGCAAGTAAAGTAAAAGAGAACCTCAACAAAGTAGCTCAAGGTGGAGGAGAGGCACTGCCTCCTCCTGTCAGACTGTCACAGGTCCCCATGTCTGCTATGAAAACTATCACCTCAGCTAGCTTTACTAATGGCCCTGTTTCTGGAAACGGGAATGGCTGTCCATCAGTGGGGACCTTCTTTGCTCCTGCTGCTAGTAGTATTCCACTATCCCCATCTTTCCCAAGTGGCGAGAATGTAGCATCTCCTTTGGAAAGTAGCTGTAACTCTTCAACCAGTCCTGTAGACAGAGAAGCATATGAGCTAAGAAGAACTCTTTTAATTTACCCTTTAAATATGCAACCTGTGCTCCCTAGTGCTCGTCACCTTGACCCACCGGCTGCTCAGACGAATCGGAAAGCCCTGGGACAAATCTTCCAGAATCAGTGGGGGCTTTCCTTCATAAATGAGCCCAACATGGGGTCAGACAGGGGAGGCGGCAAGGTGCCTGCAGTGGACAAGATCGCTGTGGTCGCGCCTCCAAGCGAGTGTCGGGCTGTCGCCGCCAAAGCCGCCCAGCCCTGCTTTGACGTTGGCCCATCGTTCTTGGAGCTTGGCACTTTCGCCCGAGACCCGGAGAAAAGGACTTGTGCCCCCTGCAAAGTGTCTAACGCTTGTTCTCCCGCTCGCGTGGCGAGTGAGGAGGAGAACAAGCGGCAGCCATGTGGCCAGGTAAAGACGAAAGCGGAGGCCAAGGGTGCACGTTCTGCTGCGTTGGCTCGCACTAAAGCCAACGATGCTCAGCCCGCACAGGGCCAGCTAACCACTGTGTTTGGCTCATCTAAACAGGCCCACTCTAAAGACATTGGCCGAAGGGGTAGCGGGCGGTCCTTTGATATTAAAGCTGCTGTCACTTATCACACTAAAGGTAACTATGACTATCGACTTTTATTTCTCAAATCAACTCGTATAACCATTTCAGATTTTTTTTTATGAACAGTTATGATAAGTGCCGATCTCTTTTTGTTTTTGTTTTTGCGACTGCTTTACACTTAAAAAGGCCCCCGGGGGGTTTTTTTGGCAGCTGAATGCTTTTTAATGTGACGCATTCGGTACAGCTCTTATTCGGCTGAGGGGGAGTGAAAAGTAAACAATGAGGCTGATATTGTGGAGATAAAAATTACAAACTTCCAACGATGGATTAAGTGTTGCATACTTTTTAATCAATCCCTCTCAAAAGCAATTTCCAGTGGACATTTTTATTTAAAAAGTCTTAGGATTAAAACTTTAAGCACCGTCGAGTCTCTTTTTAGGATTTGATGCACCTGTTGTATGAATGTTTTTTTTTTTTTTTAGAAATATGGTTTAGATATTTCTTTGTATTATAGATTGGATTTTAGTATTGTATTTCCTGAAATATTCTTCATGTCTAATTAATAATGAAATAATCTGCTTTTCTTTTTTCTCCCGCAACAGAAATGGAATTCATTTTTCACTTGCAAAAACAAGGTAAACTAAACTTGTTCTCGCTTTTTTATATCCATTTCCTATTTTCAAAATGACTTGTATTTATTACTTGAATTCATTTACAGAGTGGACTTTATAACTTGCAGCGCTTGTGACTTTATTTTATTTGTTACGTAGTCAGAGTTCATGTACACCTATTGACTCGTTTGTAGTCCATACATAGTGGTAAGTAACCTGAGAACAAAAGTCCTCCAGCTTGTTGAGCTACCTCCATGCTGTAAAGCACGACACAAATGCCAAATATTGCTCTCATTTGTCTACAGAGGCTGCGTTATTGCCTTCAACATGTCCCGCAATGGCCGTTACGATGCATTGGTTAATTCTTATTTCGTAACACTTGACATTGTGTTGACTCATCCAAACTTTGCCTCCTTTCTTTCCCCTCTGCTGTAGATCCAAAAAGAGTAGTGGTTTATGATGAGACCCAGGATGGACCTGATCAGTGAGGTAGATGGTTCTACAGTACTTGCCCTCTTCTCTTCTGTGTGCTGCGATTATCTACCTTGGGGAATCTTAACTTCCTGTTGGACAGAAAGTGACAACTGTGAAAACATTGATAGTTTAGCATGACAGATTTTCTTTGGGATCTCCAGTGGAATAATGGACTTCTTTGGGAGAGAGAGAGAGAGTGTGTGTGTGTGTGTGGGGGGGGGGCATCAGACAAACGTGCACACTCTCTGGAGGGACAACGAAGGAGTTGATCGGTGCCTCTCCAACACGATAACTGACTTTGGAGCTGCGATACTCGTTTGTCTCGTGGCTCTTTTTAAGGAAGATGACCGGGAGTTCAACAAAGGAAGGTGTCATGGATTGCACCTCCCTAAGCCTTTATCCTGTTGAGCTGCGGCCGCCGACAGTCTGACTATGGGACGCCGCGTGTCATTTTCTTTCATCGCGCATTCAAATGACTTAATTGTCGATGTGTTAGTCGTTATACATACACAAATGTGTGCAAGCTTGAATTAATCGTGGAAGAAAGGAGAGCACACTTTGCAAAGAATGCCTTGAAGCTGTGGTTGAGTTCTTTGGAGTTAAACTGTAAGTTAAGTGGAAGCTCGAAGGTGAGGCCCCATCCAGGAAGGGAGATCCTCGTCTTAAGTCTTTTTTATTTTTTATTTTCGGGAAAATCGGAGGCCAGAAATACAACAAAAAAAATCTTTTAATGTTTTTTGTTTTAGAGATCCTGTTTTGTCTGCCCTAACATGTGTTATCTGCACTGCCGTGTGACCCATGAGCACAGGTACAGAAGTGCCCAATTCAAATGAAAGCTACGCCCCTTCATTGCAATGTTTATTACAGGTGTGCTAAAGATTTAAAAATCAGGTCCGTTAAAGGCCAAATCGTTTAATTTTACAGCTTTTCATATATTTCATGCCGATCATTATGATGTCACTGAAGAGTATTCTCAGATTCATATATAATTTATATATATATGTATCTTCTAATATATGAATCCTTGAGTTGAGGCATTAACAGAGGTTTGAGGCATTTCTACCAATAAGGTCTTCTGCGCTTTGTGCTACTTGTTCAGCAGCAAGACTCAGGATGTCCATACACGTTATTTTCTTTGGGTTTTTTTTTCCTGTAAAAACCGTTAAAATCCGATTGTCAGGAACATGTTTCATTCTACGACTGATTTGAAAAAAGAAACACTACCTTCATTTTTTTCTTTATTTTCCTTGGCATTTGGTCTGTTTTCTGGCATTGTTTTCCTTGCATGTTTACTGGTGGGACTGAATGGGTCAGAGGTCACAGTTCATCGCCATACAAAGATAACGGTCACACAACAACAATACTTGCAATACTAATCTAGGTTCCCCCGACTAGCCACTTTGTCAAACCGTGTTGAAATGTGAAGATTAGTTGTACTATTATGTTTTTGCTGTTAACATTTGCAAACCAGTGTGCAATAACACCGTGTGATCCATGCAACGTGTGATGAAGTGGGTTATATGGAGCTACAAAAATCATCATCCAAGATGCTGGTGGGGTTTGTTAAACAATGTTTAGGATGCGTTTTCAGTTTGTTGGAAGTCAATTTAGTTAATGAGCTCACGTTGAAAGATCTAATTAAGTCGAGGGAGCCCACTTTTGCTAACTGCTATCTGGCCAGCTGTGACATCGCTTTCATCACCAAATCAGGATCGGTTCATTCAACAGAACGAAGGGACGGTCCAGGTTCCGTTTCTCTAGAAGTTATGATTTGGTTAATGTGTGGATTAATAGCACTTTATGTAAACTAATTGCTTTTATCTTTTAATTACTAGAAAGAAAGATCTATATGTACTGATGAGAAATACTCCTTAAAAGAATGGCTCTGGGCTGTTACTCTTCAGAAAAATAAATAAAAAGTTGATAAATACAGAATTATTAAATGTAACTCAGGTAGTGTTGATAAAGCCATGACTGTTTAATTTTTTTTTTTTTTTGCCAAACGGCCCCCTGTCATGTAATGTTCTCAAATTGGAAATGACTTGGAGTCCTATTATATAGAGTCTCATATAATGTTGTGACAGAACACCAAATACTTTTGAGGAAAAACCGTCGTGGCATGCGAGGTGCTCGTCGGTCATGTTGGGCTCTAAAATGTTCCTGTTTTATTTCCCCCTTTTTTAAAAGAGGAACAGAAAGAAATGGCACATTGCTCCATGCGCTGTTTTTCTGTCTCTAGACTGTAATCTTGCAATCTTCGACGGTTGGTTTTCTCTCCCGTGCAGTGAAGTCCCTCTTGATTTGTTCGTGCTGAACGTGACGTTTCATTTGGGGAGCTCCAATCTGGGCACAAGCGCTCGATTCCGTCTCCACTGATCGGGCTGCAGCTCGTCCTCGTGTGCAGAGGGAAAAGTGGGAACCGCCGCCAGTTGTCTTGACATTTAACTTCCACGTCTTATCTCAGTCGGCTCGCTGGTATTTAAAAAGGTTTCTCTTTTTTTGTTGTTGTTGCTTCCATTGTGCGCCGCAAGTTGGACGAGTGTATCAACAGACGCTGCCCTCTGAATAAGAACAATCGTGTGGGTCCGGTGTGGGACGGAGCGAGGAGATGTTTGCCCTTTTAGCATTTAGACGTGTGCTTTTCTGTGCTTGTTGAAGTAGATGTTTTATTTTATCTGGCATTACGTTACACAAAACTCACAAGTTCATTTCTTATTGCCCATAACCCACAGACAAAAAGTGACATAATCAGGTTCCCATATGGTCAACGCCAAATAGTCCAGACTGACGGCGAGATCTGCGGACAGCGATGCATCTATAGCTTCTACATGTAAAACAGGGTGGTCAAAACGAGTCGTGTGTGATGTTAATGCAGTCTTACAGCTTTTGTCTTTTTGTTGCTTTTTTAGAGGATGGTCCTCGACAGGGAAATGTGCTAATCTCCCATCCTCCCACCCCGAGGCTCCTCTTTTTAAATTTTTTTTTTTTAAGCATTTAATACAACAAAAAGGCTATGTTGAATATGCATTTATGAAGATAGAACTATTATTTAGTGTTGTAGCCTGCAAACCAAAAACAGGTTCTTGAAGCTGAGTAGATGGTTAATCAGTAGTGGGGGGGCCGACTGACTGTTGGTGGTGAGAAAGTAAAGCCTGACCATGTGGAGTTTGTCTCCGCCCCCTCAGGATGTGCAATCACCTCAAGGAGGCGGGCTTCCAGGTTGTGAGGGATGAGTTTGGCCTCGTCGTTTTGTGGCTGTGCGTAGCGAGTTCTTCCTATTATATGCAAGTTCCTCGTATATTTCAATACCCCCCCCCCCCCTCAATGTTTCATGTACAAAAAAAATAGATATACTTTTACAGCAATTTTGATTGTTTGAAATCTGCTTCCAGCATATATCTGTGCCATTTCTTTCTTCTTTTTTGTAACATGCTGTTTTTAAGTTTTCTTACATCTAATCCTAGTGTTGTCTTTTAAGCAAGGTGGATGCAGCTGAAAACAATGAGCAATTTTTGTGTTTTTTGTAGGTTTTTGAAATTGTCACGGCTTGTGTTCAGAATTGTGTGACCCAAAGCAAAAATCAGTTTGAATGGGACGGCTGGCTGGCTGGCGTATACTCGTGCCAGTCCATTGCCATGTTGATGTCTGAAGTAGCACATCATTGATTTGAACCGATTCAACAAATTAGTGTTTTAACATGTTTTCTTTTTGTTCTAACGTAATTTATCCATAGATGCACAATTAGTAGGATGAGACTAAAAGGAATAAATGATACAGAAAATCAAGATGTCTCGTTTTTTGTGAGTTTTAGATGATTTAGTTACTGATAAATGGAGACTTATCCCCCCCCCCCTTCAATTGCTCCAATGTCAATATATCTGAACTATTTTCCAGAATTTTTTTACCAACTACTTTAACTAATTTCTTCAAATAGTCGTGATAGGAGTGATGAGCATCAAAACACTGCATCCCGGGTCGCTATATATATCTATATTTTTTTGTATTTGTTGTGAGGTATTAACGTACGGTTCAACAACTCTGAAATCTGCTTTTGCCAAAGGTACACTACTCATATTCAGCAGGTGAATGGCGAGCGCACAGACCGTCACCGGGGACGTTGTTGACGTCCCGAGCAGCTCCCTGACATCAGGGCGGGGGAGTGAAGAGAACTACTGTAGCAGCTGAATGTCACTTTGAGCGCATGGTTACACGGTGTGAGAGACGCAATCTTCAAAAGATAAA
The DNA here is from genome assembly GCF_029220125.1 of Pseudoliparis swirei. Lineage (NCBI taxonomy): Eukaryota > Metazoa > Chordata > Actinopteri > Perciformes > Liparidae > Pseudoliparis > Pseudoliparis swirei. The sequence goes on along the minus strand of NC_079390.1, from coordinate 11,653,315 downwards.
AACAAATACCGAAAAGTGCTGCTTCTTCATCCAGTAATCAATCGTCTGTCATGGGAAATGCTGGACTTTGGTTTGTTTGTGCTCGACTTACAAAACAACAACAAAGCTGTCCCTCCTTTAAACAGTCTTTGCCTCTTGTTGAAATGTTTTAATTTAGGGAGCTTTTTTTGTTTCTTTAGTTTTACTCAGTGGCACCTGAGAGGTACAGTGTTTGATGATTCCTCATATGATAAATAAAGTAAACAGAAAAAAAAGTCTACAAGGTTCAATAATGAAAAGAAGCGATGATTTGCGCCAAGTCATTTCTTTGTTTTGTTTCTGTTGGTCATCTCCAATGGCTGTTGTGCTTGTTAATGCAGGTTTTTTTGTTGGTCTGCTCTTTTTCTCACTTTCACATCTCTTCCCCCCCCCTCTGAAATATGAGGCAACCACATTTCTTTCTTATGTCTTACATGTTTTTTTTTTAAAGTGAGCAGACCGATGTTTTTTTCTGTTTGGAATTTACCAGAAGTGTCACATTACAATGTTTTTTTTTCCTTATTTTTTTTAAAGCATGATAATAACCTTCAATTCCAAACAATGTAATAGTTGATATATTTAAGAAAAAGAAAAAGAAAAAAAAATTCCAGTGTTCACAATTTTAGTTTCCATTAAAAGTCAAATTTTCATGAAGACTTGTGTGTTCTGCATTTCTGCTTCCTGACCACATGTGACCTGGTCACTCTGATCCTGATCACCTATTGTGTGTGTGTGACGGCCGACTTCACATGTATAGGCTGATTCATCAACCCCAGCTACAGCAGCTCATACGGGGGTGCTTCTACTTTGCTTCACAATTTACATTTTATTTGAATTTAGACCTCACCTCGACTACATTTCAGAGGAAATATTGTACTTTTGAACTCCCTAATTACTTTACTTTTAAGATTTTTCATACATTATGATCAAACTATGATGGAAACATTTTTTTCTCAATGCCGATAGGGAAGTTTAATTTGAATAACTAGTGTAAATATGTGCCGTATCTTTAATTATTTAAGATTGCTTTTAACTAAAAGTGCACCAACTAAGTATGTTTTTGATTGTTTAGGGAAAATAAGCTTTTCAGGATCAAGTCAAGCCACAGTTGTCTTTAAAAGGCCGAGGCTTAAAGCTTATGCACTATTAGAGATAGAGCTGTAATCATATTATCAGTAATCATATTAATAATATTAAATCGGCCATTCTACAGTACTTTTATTTAGCCTTAAAATACTTCTTTGGTATTACTTAAAGGAACGGTGTATTTCATTTAGAGGGATCTAATGGCTTAAATGGAATATATTAATACATAAGTTTCATTAATGTATAACAAACTAAAAAGAGTTCCTGTTAGGAGAGCTGTTGTCTCGTGATGAGCAGAGGTGTTGCTTGTTCAGAGTCGCCCCCTTGTGGCTGAAGGGTTAGTGCACGTTTAGAAGTGCCAACAGAAATACAGAGATGCTGGTTTAATAATTAATACTCTTGGTTTCATGAGATGATGTATAACTGAACAGATTTAATAAGGTCTCATAAATGCTGTTTCTAAAAAGTTCATACTGTAGAATGCATGAATAAATTGCAGCACAAATCAATATATTATATTTTAAACTTAATTCTGACCTGTAACGTATATATTTCTCAATACATTTGTATTGTAAATGCCATGAATGGTTTAATATTTATCCGATCACTAGCCGATATTAAGGAGTGTCTTCACCGTCGTTTTAGTCACCCTGTGTGAAATGTACATTATATATATTCAATTCAATTTAGTTTATTTTATATAGCCCAACATCACATATTACAAATTACAATATTTACAATCTGTACACATACGACATCCCTGTCCCAGGACCTCACATGGGATCAGGAACAACTCCCAAGAAATAGAAAAAAACCTTTCATGGGATAAAAAAAGGAAGAAACCTTCAGGAGAGCAACAGAGGAGGATCCCTCTCCACGATGGACAGAACAATAGATGTCATGCGTACAGAAGGAAGATTACAGAGTTACATAAACACATTCAATGAATATTACAGAAATTATGAATAATCAGTCGTAGGCTTAGACAACGATCCAGATTTCCACAATCCATGAAACAAGGAGGGAGAGTGAGAGGGGGGGGGGGGCATCAACATCAGCAGGGTTCTGGCAGGAGGCAGTCGAGATATGCAAGTTTTTTTAAAAGTATATATATATATAAAGTCGAGATATGTTTAAAAAATGATTTGTTTTTTATATCCGAGAGTTGTTTGATTGCAGTGACACTGTATGCACAGCAGGGGGCGTATTCTCACCACAAACACACACATACAATACACGTGTTTTATTTTCTCCCCCCTTTTTTCATGGAATTGAACCGGTGTTTACCGCCACCCCCTCAATGTTACCCTGATTACTCTCCTTCACTGAGGCCACATGGGGTTTGATGGTTAGTGCACCGGCGCGCGGAGAGATTGTCCGATGTGCTGGAAGGTCACTAAAAGGTTTGATCCGAGGGCTTTCAGAGGATGAGAGCACGGTGACCCTGGAGGAGAAGACATATGTCCTCCTACCAGAAGTCAAATGTGAAACACTTGACCAGGCCAGGACTTCCTCTCCATCACCAATATCCAAAGTCTCACTGATAAAGAAAAAAACCGAACATTCGGTAATCTTCTCATTCCACTATTTAAACTCTTTATTATATTGACCGGTTTATTTCAATGCGATGTCAGTGAAATTGAGATTGTTTCAACCTTGAACCGGTTTTTCATTCTCAATTCAACACTGAAATACTAGAAGTAAAAGTATTCTATTCAAATCATATATTGTTAGCAACAATATGTAAAGTATTCAAAGTCAAACTATTTGTTATATTACAACATTAGAATATTACTACTATCAATCACATCAACGGGTAAGCAGCATATTACTATTGTACCTGTTTTTTACAACTTTATATACAGTTCGGAGGTTTAACCTAAGGGTCACGAGATGTATTGATGTATATATATAATGTATATATGTAAATATATATATATTTTTTCTTTTTCTTATAAGCTTATACTTTTAATATCAACTTTGAATCTGAACCGTAACCAGTTCCAACTGAAAATAGATCAATAAAATACCTCAAAATTGTATTTCAAAATTGAGGATCTCGACATTTTCTATCTTGTCACATTTCAAAGTGACAAGATGAGATAAAAACTCAAAAGCATAAAAGTGGAAATCAAGCGTTAACGTGAAATAAAGTCAAACAGATACTTAATTTGGACTCACAGCATGAAGGGTTTCATTTGCATTCTGCATGACCGGGGCTTTTAAAAACCCTTCTGCCTCTGCTGCACAGCATGTCACATGTGGAGTGAACGACAGGTTTCCCAGAAAGCCGTGTGTAATTGTGCATTTATTAATCAGGCTTAACATTTGAGCGACGTCGAATCACTAATCTGCGGTCCTCTTCCTCCACTGCTCTTGGTTTGTAAGTCGCAGCTGATAAAAACGTGATATATGACGTACAGGTCAACAAGTGTTTTATTGTAAGCCCTCGCACATTTTAATGGGTCCGCACATGGATTTCCATTCTCGACGAGGACAGAACCCAGAGGCAAAGTATCAACCGGGCGCATCTCCTGCTTTTTTGGGAAGAACCAGACAGTCCCTGACATTTAGTGATCTGTGATAATCGCCGTAATAATCCTTACATCATCAAACGTCAGACTGAAGTACGAGTCGGAGTTTGCAACTGATCTGACGAACGGTTCACAGAACAAATACTGCAGGCTGTGTGTTCACCCTGAAACACTCAGAACCCTCGCTCACGTACATTTACATCAGGAAGGAACGAGGGCTCAAGATGCTTCAATGGGACGGCTGCCCCCATATATTCTAACAAGGTATGGTTGAGCTGCAAAAACACAGAGAATATTATTTTGGGAATAAAGGGGGTAATATAGATATCACTTCCCAGCGTGGTTCCTCTGGGGATGATGCAAAGTGAGGTGTGACCTTCAGTAAATACGTTCTCATGGGAGCAGCTGAGACCGAAGAGTCCACTCTGAGCTAAACGCTAAGGCTAGCAGGGAAACATGCTCACAAGGTCCGCCTTCTTGGCGTAGCCGGTTAGCAAGCTCACACGAAGGACACAAGGACACGGGAGAGGATGAAGGAACAATCTGGAGGTTCTAGGGAAATATTGGGCTCTAAAGACCTAAAGGTCACACGACTTGACCTTCTATCTATTTTAAGTGTCATGGCGATTCATCCAGTGATTTGGACACATTCTATCGGGCGAGCTGAGCCTGATCATAATCTGCATTAACACAGATTCTTGTCAGTCTGTGTTATTGTGGATATGGTTTTGTAAATAGTCGGCCTATTGTGTTTTTTAAAGATAATTGTGATGATCTCTTAGACTAAATAAGTTGCAGGTGCATTTCTAAACTCTATCGTAGGGAGAAAAGTGCTGACACGGTAGCTTTGGACAAACCACAAACTCTCTTAAGACTAAGGCTTGATGCATTTGCCCTAATATATACACTCATTGAAATCCTCTGACTGCACCGGAGCGTAATCATCCATCACGACGCTGTCCGTGGATATTGAGGCTCGGCGCTCACAGACACAGACAGTGTGTCCCCGCCGCGTGTCGCCTGGTCACAAACTCCATCTCTATGCATGTCCTCCCACGAGGCCCATCATTCATTTCCTGTTTACTTGCTCCTCCGTGGCCACTTCTCTTGACACTTGTTCATGAGAGAGGGCAAGACGGAGTGAGTCACAAAAGACTGGAAATCTATATACGCGGGCAGGCGCTGTGACACGGGTCACGCTGGGTCTTTAGCTCCTCACTAAAGAGATACAGATTTCCATTGTTGCAGCTATGATGAAGGTATGAAAGCCCAAATATATATATACATATATATAAAGATATATGTGGTTCCTTTCGGGTCATCAGTAATATTCTCTCAGTAAACTGCTGCATATTGTTTGCTGCTAGGTGGAATTAAGCTTTGTGTGATGGTGGGCTGCTGTGGGGGAAAGAGGAGGAGGAGGAGGTGGAGTGGATATTTTGTGTGATATGGGCCATTGACTGCTTTTCCATAGCTCAGGAACAATAATGAGATTTTTTCCCCCTTTTTTTTAGAATATCAGTGCCGCCATTCAGCGCACTGATTGTGTTTATGAAATTGTGCATACATCTCACAATGCTGGAGCAGGGGAAGGGAAAGCTATTTTCAAAACATTAGCAAATTGTTTTCTGTTATTGTGCAGAGATTGATAAGAGTATGTGTTGTCTAAACACAAAAACACACACACACACACACATGCACACGCACACACAGGGGTGAGAAAAACATCAAAAAGGCAAACGCTTGCCGCAATGACTTAGAGTTACCCACATTATTGCCCTTTCCATCCACAGAGAAAAAAGATACTTAAAAATAACCATAAACTGAATCACCTTACCTTCATACTGCCATTAAGCTGTAACTACAGTAAGTCCAATTGTTTCTGTGATAGTTTGGATGCGTTTCTGCTGTAAATGACCTTTTGAGGATAGTGCAATGCACTTTACTATAATGTACTTTACGGCTGCTGTTTTTACTTCATACATCTGTTTACGTATCACGCGCCATGCATTACTGCGTCGCTCTGCTGCTTGTCTCATTTTCCTGTTGAGATGTACCAATGACCTTGAGCTTAACCTTGCTTTGGAAAGCAGATTTTGCGTGAATTGACTTGAGATTTCATTCGAATCCCCCTTTACCCGATTTTAAAAAACCTGTATGGAAGTGTTACCCGATGAAAACAGTGTGGTCCCTTTTTGTAGGTTCACACTGAAACTGATGTTCTGGGCTTAAACCGGTAATGTTTGTATCATAACTAGGGATGGGAATCGAGAACCGGTTCTGTTTTAGAACCGGTTCCCAGTGAACCGATTGTTTGGGATCGTCAGCCAAATTCTTTAACGGTTCTGCTCACGGTTCTCTGTGGCGTTGCGCATGCGCAAACTTTTTTAGTTTCTTCAGACTGCAGCAAACATGGCAACTAGGCAGAAGCGTTCTAAAGTTTGGCTCTATGTCACACGACAAAATGACAACTACGCCACTTGTAACGTGTGTAAAAAGTCTATTTCGTCGAAGGGAGGAAATACAACAAATATGAATAAGCATTTGAACACAGCGTGGAATTAAATGACAGGAATGTCATGTGTTCGATGCAGCAGCTCAGCTAACGTCGGCGCTTCATCTCTTTCTGTCCAAGGTAAACTCCTCCAAAGTGATCACAACCACTCACTGTGTGAAGCCATTTGCCTTTATTGTGTGGAGTCGATCAAGTTATCTTCTGTCCCTTCGTTTGAAGCACACATTTTAGCTCCGGCATTGGTCTCCCATTATTGATCACTTCACGTTTGGATTGAAAGTCCAGTTTTGAGAAATGTTTGATCGTAACGGTGTTAATTATCGGAGGGCGTGTGTTATCAGCAAACATTCGCGTTATTGTGTTAACCCATTATTAAACTGAGCATATCGATTTTTAATCCATTATTAAACTTAGCATATAGCTACGCTAGCTTAGCTATAGAATCTTCCATGTTCAGCCCCCTACATTGAGGCAGAGGTCGTGTTTGCCTCCCCTCTTTATGTGGCTTTATGTCAGCTCAGGAAATTCAGCGATTTTGTTAGTGCCATTTGTTTCATTGTGTAAACCAGCTTTCACTATATAAATAATCTCCATTGCCATCCAATTTAGCTGATGACGTTCAGAGTCAGACCGGTTCAGAGGCTGGTAGTCTGTCTGGGTCACAGGCTACAGCTAGACGTCTTGTCCACCTCCTCATATCTTTGTGTTCATCCTCCACCCCATCTGAGAGAGTGTTCTCCACGGCTGGAGACACAATAAGTCCTGAGAGATCGCGTATCCTCCCGGAGAAAGCAGACATGCTTATTTTTCTGCACAAGAATTGTTGATGATCCATACAATTGATGGTTGCACACTTGGTATTTGCCACTGCTAGTTTCATTTTTGGCAGCTCAGTTCATATACCCTTTAAAAAAAAGGAAGGAGCACTGTAATTTCTAGGAACATGTTTAAATTAAACAGTATACATTTTATTTAAGTTATGTAAGTTTTATTTTAAGTTCAAGAGGAATATGTATAAATGTCTTTGGTTATTTAAATTTTTTTAAATGTGTATGTATACATACTGTATATGGTGTGTGCAGCATTATAGAAAATTATATAAAAGAAAATTAATGTAAATAAACCCGTTTGTGCTCTTTTTTTCACCCCTTGCCCAATAAGAATCGATAAAAGAATCGATAAGGAATCGAATCGATAAGCAGGAATCGATAAGGCATCGGAATCGTTAAAATCGTATCAATTCTCATCCCTAATCATAACAGATATTATGATACCTCATCACAACTGAATTGTGCAGCGCTGCGATACAGCTCTTACCTGACATTACAGGTGTCAAACTCAACATTCAAGCTCTTTCTGAACTTGGGTTTTCAATTCATCACAAATCCTACAAATGTAGTATGAAAGCTGTTCAACTCATCTTCTCAAATAACACTGCAAATAATATTGTTTTTTTATTTCTGGGGTGTGGTGGTGGTGGTGGTGGGGGGGGGGGCTTTTTAATGAACCGCAGGCCTTTCTTTCTAGTGGAGATATGTGACATTTAGACAAGGAGGTAAGTTTATTGGGGAAGATTTTTTATCATGGGAGACATGTTGACGTGTTATGCCAGAGGGCGTTAGTGACACTCCATACTCTGAATCTGCTCTCCTAGAACAATATCACATTTAGCGGGCCTCTTGACCTGTCGGCAATAAACCGAGTATTTCCACCTACACACTCATCTCTCATTTATCTAATTGCTGTCGTACTAGTTTTGGGATGCCGCAGCACGGGGAGCTGAAAAGTCACTGAGCTTGAAGGTGTATCGTTTTCTCAACGCGAGTTTTATAAGAGAATGTGCAGCACCAAGCCAAGTAGTCATTAATCCATCGGTAATGATCCCATCAACACCATCACAGTACTCACCCCCCCCACCCCCCCCACCCCATCCCAAAGGCATTCACTCTGTATTTTTGCTCTGTCCTCCAGTAATAATTGCCACTCTTACCTGCTTTCTACAGTCTGTTGCTCACCAGTTTGCTCTAAGGCAGCTATTGATTCTGGAGCATCGGATCCATGAAGACAATGATGATGAACAATGAACAGACAGCTGCATCCTCTGTGATGTGGGCCAAAACCGATGGCCTTTGTAAGCAGCATGTAATGCCTCATCTGGTGGATAATATGAGAGGAAAGAGGACACCATTTGTGAGTCAGTTAGCTCACGGCCTCCTCTGCTTCCTGTGCAGTTGGTTCCATGCGGCTCACAAGTCGACATTTTTTAAACAGACAGGAAGTGCATGTTTGTGCCACTCTGTATTTTAAATCCCGTTACCATGATAAGCAGTACAATAAACCTGTGAGAGACAATGTATAGATTAAACTAGATCAATAATAATAGGAATCGAATAAACTAATACTAATACAAATAGAATAAACCAAAACCTCATGTTGAATCATATTCAGCATCATTTATATTAAGAGAAGAATGACACACATCGAACTAATGGTATTACGGTTATTTCATCCCTTGGAGTTTTTATGAAGCAATTCTAAAATAATAATAATAATAATAATAACCTTCAATCTATTATTATTATTATAAAATATGTAGAGACTGGTCATTTGAATCTAATTTTAATTCAGCAACATCATCCTTGGCTTATTCATTTTATAATATATCAATAGGCTGCAATATGATAAAAAAATCCTTTTTGTGATATACTACACAATTGTAGTTATCTATTTGATTGTGTTTCCCTGTTAAGGATTATCTTAATGTGTTAGTCAGATTAATAGACTCCATAAGGAAGAGGTTGTGTGAGCTCAAGGACAATTTCTGCGAGGATTAGGACCTAATAAAACTCGTTCTTCGGAGGAACTCGATCGTCTCGCTCAGCACGCTGCTGTTTGTCTCTTATCTCCACATTCTCAAAAACAATCCGGGGACCCGTTTCACATTTGAAGCCGCCCGCCTTCTTTGCCGCAGACTATTTGCCATTCCCAGAAGGTCATTTGGTAAATGCACATTTGGGTTTTCATGGACTCTTAACTAGTTTTTAATCAGCAATTATTAGTGAATTGGAAGGCTGTGCAGGCGCACGACTCTCAGCTGGCGGGAGAGTGCCCATCAATGTCACGTCAATTTCCATGCCAAAGGCTACATTAGGCCTGGAGTCCGGGAGGAAACAGCCACCTGAGTGCCTCATCTCCCCATCCACAGCAGTCTTCCCATCAACTATTGACTCTATTACACAGCTCTGTCAAAAAAATGTTCCGCTTCAAAAGAGGAGCAACCATTACATGGCTGTGCAGGGAGATAATTTAGCGATGCACATACAATTAAGTGCATATCCATTGAACATTGCTTATTATTGCACTTGAATTCCTACAATAGCGAGCTTCTGCAAGGAAGCTGGATGCCTCCCAACCGTTCATTCATTTTCAAGGTATAAACACAGCTTGATTATTTAGGCTGATGTATTATATAAATACCTGTCATTTTCATCTATAGCTAACCTAGCCCTAATTGGCAATTACTCATGCCAGCATCTCAGACTAGCTCTTAATTACCGTTAATAAATGCTGAGGGGCCCTGAGGTGTCCTCTCAGGCTGGAGGATTGGGGTTGCGAGCCTCCTGCAGCACAACATGGACCACATGAATATGCATGATGGCAGACAGGTATATTCTTCAGCTCTCCTCCTCCTCCTCCTCCTCCTCCTCCTCCTCCTCCTCCTCCTCTGTGGACGCACACGGAGGTGGCAGCAGACCACCTCTTGTACTGCCTGCTTTTGGTGGGGGTTCAAAATCATTCCGAAATTATTGGAAGTAAACATGTAGTAAGTTGTATGAAAGGAATCAAGCACTTTAATTAGGCAACTGTGCATTTGTGATGATGGTTCGACAGATAGAGATCACGTATAGATGAACACAGGTGATTATATTATTTTCATAGTGTAGGTCCCCCTGCTCAAATATTACTTCTGACATTTTAACTTTAAAGCACATCCTTGAACCACAGATGATTAACAGCTTCCTTTTCTTTGCTGTGAGCTGACATTTAGCTCCCATAATCACTGCTGCTTGTCCTGCAGTGTTCCAACTAAGACCTAAATCCTTCTCTTTAAGGGCCGGCCGGCGAGTGTCGAGCACTCTGATCGTAATGGCACTTTTAATTAGCACTTAATTAAAAGCACGTGGACTGCATAGGTCAACCAGTTGAGTTAAAAACACAGACGAGCACGAGCATCAACCGCTTGATGAATTCGTCTGCTAATCTCGGTGACCGGCAATCTGCGCCACGTTCACGACCAATATACGGATAGGTTTCAACTTTCACATTTGGAAATACTGGACATGAATAACATTTGACTGACTGTTTATATGTTTGTTTTTTTACACGTGCTGTATTGCATCTGTTTATGTTTCATGGCGTTTGATTTTCATGTACATGCACATATAGTTATGATCTGCCAGAGGGAGCATAACAATCAAACGCTGCTTCTGTAAAAGTGAAATAAGAGTCCAGATTGTCAGATTATGATTCTACTCATGACACGAACACAAGGACTGCAGCGTGATCTAAACTTCTCGTGCCTCGAGCCGGGAACAGTATTGATCTCAGTCAGAATTATAGATCACCTTGTCTGAATGAGTGATGAAGCCGTCAGTTGGTCTCACCTGACGAGCACACACATTAAAAATCCTCATCCAAGAATGTCAATGTCGCAGTAACACAATGTTTAACATTCGTAGTGTGTATTCAAATAAACAAATGACTCATTACATCATTATCTTTTTATTCCTAGCTACGTCTGTGGTTGCCCATTTAGGATATGCTGTAGATTTTAATTCAGTTAGTGACAAATTTAAAACAGGATTTTAATCTTTCGGAAACCTAAAAGGAATTGTTTAGTTTAGGGAGCAGAAATGATTTCTAATTGTTTTAGTGGTTTATGCGGCTCACCTTTAGAAAATGACGATCTTTGTTTCTGACATTTTTCCATCATGAGTAAAAGCAGGACTAATCGCACGGTGACCAACGCGTCAAAGACTAAACACTGAACACACAACACTGAGTACTTCACGTGTGCGTCCCGGCTATTGTGCGGCTCTAAAAGGCCCTTTTCAGCGGCGGCCTTGTTTGCACATCTACTCATCACAGCCGCCGAGCCTCGGCTAATATTGATGCTCTCCGCTTGATACTGATGATGAAAAATTAAGCACGAGAGGATGCTGTGCTTCGTTTCTTCCTGCAGCCTCCAAAGTGCTGCAAGAAACCACTGAGGGGCAGCAGAATCACACGCCTGCACCTATTTGCCCCCCCCCCCTCCACACACACACACACCTCATCCCCCCCTTCCCCTCACTTGATGAGTGACCTGGAAGGATCCCGCTGACGAGATGCGAGTGAAACGGTAGAATTAAAAAATATGATCATAATCCTGTTGTTTGATCTCAACAGAAAGTATTCACCACAGTGGCGTCCATAAATATCCAGTTATGATGCGACACTGTATGGGAAGTGAATGTCTCTTTGATTGATGGATCACCACATAAATTACAGGTGACATTGAAACGTAGAGGTCAAATATATACACATGCATTGACGCATTTATATAAATATATTCAGGAAAATAAAAATGCAATGAAACAGTGAAAACAAGTCATATAACAATTCAGTTTATTTTATTTATTTTCCAGACAGACACATCAATTTCTGGACCACAGTAGAGGATGGAAACCTTTCACAGACATTTTTTGTCAATATTATTATTTGAAAATACAAATATAAAATTAGACTTTCCACATTTGATATGTGAGAGACCCCCATCCATTATTATTGTTGTCATTATTATCATTTTTTTCTTCTTTTTTTAAAGTATATTTTTACAACAGGGCTTAAGCCATATGATAACCTGAAAGATGCTTTCAGATGTCAGTCAAGTCTGTCTGTCTCTCGCCATAAAAAGTCGGTTAACATAAAAAAAAGGGGCAAGTGTTAGGAATGGGCAGTCAGCGGTGAAGAGAGCTCTGTGCTCAGCCTGCAGAAACATAGAAGCACAGCAGAGCCTCACACTGCCGTCCATGCAGTCTGAAGAGCTTCCAGGCTCCCCTCTAGGCCGTGCGGTCTGCTCCAAACTCGACAACACGCCAGGGGTGAACTCTCGTGTGGGTGAACAGAAGCTAATAATGAACCTGGGTGGAGCTGTGTGAAGAGGATTCTGTCTACAGCTGAGGTCTCCAGTCTAACAATGTTCAAATGGGTGAAAATTGCAAATATATATATTCATCTAGACACATATACATTGCAATTGTATATATCCAGCCGTGAGCGTGGGTGAGATGGCGAATGGTTTGGACTGGAGGGGAAAAGTCGCCCTGAAACGCGACAGCACAGTCGAACTGGCGCTAATTCTGTCACCTGGAAGGGTTCAGTCGTAATTTGCGAACATGAACCGATCCTCGTGTCCCGAGAGCCGACCCCAGGGAGCCAACCCGAGAAATGGTGGCGGTAGTCACTTTGTGGACCGGGAGACTAACTTGTGGTCGCCGTGACAACATCCAGTATCTCTCAGAGATAAGGGTGTACATGGTCTGGTTAAAAACCATCAGCCCCACGAGCAATAAGCCGCTTTTGGGCGTCAATGCTTAAGATCGTTCAATGGGCCTTCAAAGTCAGTGAATTAGAAATAGAGCAGAGCCTGAAACAGTCCTCTTGTGATTGTTCATATCCATAAAACAGATTCAAGGGGACAGAAATCTCCCGCGGTTTCAGGGCGGGCTTCTCCCACAGTGGGTGGGATAAATCGGTTGGCCATTGCCTAGCACTTGCCTCAAGATTCAAGTTTAAATGGATACGGTAGTACACTACAAATGTCAACACCTTCCAGGTTGACTTTTTTTCTTTTTTGATTATATTTCTTTTTCTTAAATCAAGACCCCGCCCCTTTTCCCAAATGGATACGCTAGTCTACTAAGATGTGTAACATTCATCAGCTGTAAACTGCTGTCAGTTTGAGATTAAATTAAATTACAGCAGCGGAGCCATGCTACCTTAAAGTCCAAGCTACAGGATCACAAAACAATGGAAGAGTCCATTTTTAGATTGGGAGAGGGAGAATGAGGGTTCATCTTAGTTTGAGCCACCAGGTTGCTGCAACCGGGGGAAAAAAACTAAATAATATGTGTCATACTTGTTGCACATTTGTTTTGCAGATAAAATGGCAGCGAAATTTGAATCCACTACAGTTCCTAACGAGCGTCTGTCAGTGGTTTTATTTATAGTTTATTCTTTAAAAACATATTCAGATAATGAAAGGGAGGAACTTTCTTTTACCGTGTCTAAGTTTGTTAGCGCACATAATTATTGTTTTTTGACATATCTTTTGACACAAAAATGTGCAACTGAGTCAAACCTAAGAATTACTACTTGAAACATGTTATTTATTTGAAAATATATTATTTTACTTAGTTTTTCAAATACTCGATTTTCCCGGTACTGTATACTACAATTACTTGCTTTTATATTATTGGACATGTGGACATTGTCTTTTGGGGAAATGTCTCTTTGCTTATTTCTAAATAGCACATTGTCCCGTACACTTGCTGGTTCATTGGATAATGTGTGTTGATCATCACTATCAAAGCTGCCATTACTGAGCTTACTGCATGTCATTTGACAGTCTATAGTGGATGAACAAAACAATAGACACTAATGTTATTTATTAATGTGCCAGGATTCAATTTTAAAACCCCATGAGGTGAAATTATGAAATAACCCGAATTATGTTTCATTGAAATTATACCAAAAAAATAACTTGCCGTGTGCACACAGCGTGAGGCTTTATAATAGGTTCGTTTTTGCTTGAAACACAGCTGTTTGTGGGAATCTAACAGGTTTGAATTATGGACATCCTTCATCATGGTATTTAGTTTTTTTTGTAGGGCATTTAAACTCAATTAAACTTAAATATGATCTTTTCTGCTCTCAGCGGTGAATCACAGGTTTAGGGCGCCGGTCCAATGTGTCAGGACATGAATTCCCTGATCACAGACCAATCTTTAACAGCTGTAATATTGCTTTGGAGACAGAAGTCTTCTGTTATGGAGCCTTTTGCTGTCGGTCGCTTTTATTTGTACAGTAACGCTTCTATAACGTCAATATGTGTGAACAACATTAATTGCCGATTAAAACAAAAGCTAGTTCCCAGAATGGAATCTTTAAATTATTACTTATTAATGAAAATTTAGAGGTCAATAACAGTATTGTCTAAAAGGCATATGGGATATTTCTAAAGTGTACAACTATTAAAAGATTGAACATGCTATTTAAACAGCACTATGACTGATATTATGACTAGTGTGATAATCATTGGTATGTTTCTTAAAAAAATATGAAATACATTTGACATAAAATCTTTGTCCATAATTATAACGTGTGTCCCTCTTTGAAAGTAATTAACAATAACAGTTTTGCATATCTAGCATTAGCATTTAAGGTAGTATGGCACACCCCTTTTAAAACATTCAAGGGTGGGGATCCAAATAATGCCTCGTGTACAATTCCATCTTACAGCAACTGTTCTCTAGTGTTCATCCATGAGAGCTTTGGTTAGCTGAAACCATGTGAGAGTGGCAAAACCGAAACAAAAAGAAAACATACAGGGAATAAATTACAATGAACCTCTATCAAAATAATTGACTGCAAATCTCAGAATAACATGATCATTTAGAGAAAGGTCTATCTTGACTGGTACTAAATCCACTATTCACTACAAGTATTATATTAATGAGTCCTATATAACATCTACTTTGTAATTACAGGAGATAGAAAAAGAGCGCGAGAGGGAGAGGGATAAATATGAGAGAAAGGAGAGGTAGAGCAAGGGAGAACAACAAAGACCACTACACTGGTATCAAAGACAGCACTCTGTTTACAAGTTAACTGTGATTTCTTTACACACTAATGAAATACATGAATGATAACAAAAGAAGTAGGATCTCTGAGGATGGGGAATGGAAAGAGAGAAAGCAATGGATGCACAGTACATTTTAATAGTATATTACAATTATTAATATATAAACCACAACGTATCAATAAAACTCTGATTAAACTTGAAATCAGCAAAGAAGCGTCTTTCTTTTTTTTAATAGTTTTGTATTTCTTATTTTCTTTTACATTTGAACATTACACGTTTTTTTTTCTTCTTTATTCTTTAAATTATTACTTGATCACACCTCCATATCATTTTACTTTAGAAGTATCCAGCATATTTCTTTACCTGGTTGTTTTGAAAGAAAATAAATGAGACAGGAAGTGGGTAAAATTAAAACAACAAGTACACCTGTCGCAGGTAAAGTATTTCAGAAGACACACCATTCATTCCACGACTCTTAAAAACCGGACCGGAGCATATTATTATTAAATGTTTGTCATGAGTGAAATCATTAGGCACACACACTGTGTAAACCCTGGTGCAGCGACAGAGAGTGAATAATTCAGTGTCATCTTTTAACCCTGTATAAATATCTTTAGATGAGACATGGGTCCAATATATAAAGAGATCCAAGCGTACACTGCAACATATCAGTTACTACTTCCCGAGCCGTTAACTCACCTCAAAACTCGGAAGCGTTTGTCTAGTTGAGAATACATTAAGCCCAAAATCCTTCATACTATCCCAAAGCACAGGGCCGTTTTTTTAAAAAGCCGACATAAACATGTGCAAATAGGAAAATGGCCTGTACTTTACTACTCACAGTGCAATGATTACTCGCTTTATTACCTTTCAGTGTTTTTCATTTACTTTGCCACTCGAATAAATTAAAACCTGCCAATGATTCCACGGTGGAACTCGCAAAGGCTGAGGTATGGTATCAAAATGTTGACTTTCCTAATTAATTCATAGGAGAAGGGATTCAGAGAACACACGTTACGTAAAGGCTCCGGCGCAGAGCCCAGATCTCGTGTTCCAACAACAACGAATCGGGAACAAGCAGGATGGAACAAACAATAACACACACCTAAGTTCCTCTCCAGAGTATAAAAGTGTCAGGACGCACAGACACTGTCGAATGTCTGGTTCAAGTTCTAATCGTCACATCTAAGTACAGTGTGCTTTGGATTCATCATCTTTTTTTTTTCTTCTTCTTCTTCCTCTCTCTCTTTGAATAGTACTGATATCTTAGCAGTTAAACAGAAGATACCAATCAGGCTCTTTTTTGTGTGTATTTCTTAAAACTGTGTTGACTCAACTCACCATTTGTATATTTGCTGGTATGACACTTGTAAAATTATTCGGCTTCGGTATTTACAGAGAAAGTGTGTTCTGTTTGTCTCTGGGGTCGTTTATACCGTCTTCCAGCAGAAAAAGTATAATAATAACTGTTTACAGCTTTTTCTTCTATTCACACGCTATAACATGTTCTTTTGACACACCATCACAAAAATATGCTATTCTCTCACTGAGTTGGTTATATGCAGTGACTGGAATAATATGTACAGCTACATTTCTTTTTCTCAAGTTTGAATTCACAATGTAGTTATATGAAATTTGTTATAGCATATATATATATTTCTAAACAACAAAAACAACACTTATAAAAAAGGACCATAAAAATATTGGAGTCCTCTTTGTATTGCCCAAAAATAGGTAATTATGGTTAACAATGAGACATCACATGAAATAAAACAACTACTAAGATTTATTACTTAGATACCCTCTTTAAAGTTTCCTTAAAATTTTTTTTTTCCTTCCGATTCTTTCCACACTGAGCTTCTTTTTGTTGTTGTTGCAGAAAGACTGAATGGGACACCCAATCGTTTCTCCTTTACACGACAAAGATGAAGACATGACTTGGCTATGACACCCACACTTCAAACAAATACACAAATATACGATTAGATCAAATAAAATGACACAGAAATTAAGGTTAAAACTAAAATGACTCCCTAAAAACTAATCAAAACAAAAGCTAACAGAGGAAGGAAATTGGTGAATGAAATCGACGTGAAACATCAGACCAAACCAGGTCGTAAAGTTATAGGAGGTTTGGATTATAGTACAGCAGTTGTTATTTTTCTGAGATGACTAACGTTTTTCTTTTCTTCTTCATATGGTTTCCGACTCTCGTTCTTTTTGCCTCGGTGATGCTGTAGTGCTTGAAGTTGGATAGCATCACCTGCACACAAAGCCAATTAGAAACTCCGTCCTGTCTTTCCTGGGCCACCAGATTTACTCTGCTGGGCGATACAGAAAGAAAAGAAGGATGGCAACAGCATTACTAAATAAAATATAAAAAAATAATTCAATTTGCATACATCCTGACCACAAATACTCACAGTGACATTTAGTGACATGAATCGGGGATGAATAACGTGACTACAACGTAACACATTTCAGAAGCCTTGAGAGGCACAACAGCGTGAGACGAAGGTGACGCCAATCATCAGAAACAGCAGCAGGTTCAAACTTGCTGCGGGAGTTTCATAATCACAGACTCTACTGCTTGGTTACAGCACTAGTTAACTTAGAAATCAGGTCCACACGCTTAAAATAGTGCTAATGCTTAGCCGGCCTGATTGCTTAAAGGGAATTACCCTCTTAAACAAACATGTAAACACATGTGTGCACAGATGAGTTCCACACAGAAAGTAGCCGGAGCGGATAAAAGCAGCTCGAGAGCCTCGGAGTGGGCTGTAGAGATCTACTGTACAACGTGAGGGACCATGTGGGCAATAAAGATGAATTACAGTGACAAGATAAACACCATGAAACTGAAATATGTGGGTTCCTCGTAGACATCTACTGCTCGTTTAATATTGAATGATTCAAGGCCATTGGCTAGTTTTGGTTCTATTTCAGTCGGAGCAGTGAGATGAGAGCTCAGACTTTTTTTCTTCTTTTTAGGTTGTAAACATTTAAAAAATATTAATAATAAGAAGAAAAAAAACCTGGTAGTGTGCGTGCCAGTGTGTGTGTGTGTGACTGAAGTCGATGAACAATGAGTGAATTTGTCTTGACCAATGAGAATCTTTTCTACCACACAGACCAGCTCGCCGACAGAGGCCTCCGGACTTCCGTCACACCCACACTTCACTACCCGCTCCGAGGGAGGCGAATAAACAGAGAACCACGAGATGAACATGTATTAGAATAGAAATGCAGTAAGTAAAATGCAATACCTCTGATGAGATGGCAACCGGCCACCTGTTCAATGGTATCCATTTGTAAAAGCTGTCGCAATCAACGGGCCCTAAAAGTGTACAGTTAGTGCTTTTGTCAGTATGCAATTCAAGGAGAGAGAAAAAGTGAGGATCATATCATGAACGTGAACGTTTTGATTCAGTTTGATCATATTCAGTATCGACGTCTGTCATATACAAGTTCATTGTGTATTCCTGTAATGGAGAAAACAATGCATGCTGCACAACAACGACAGGAAGTAGGACTCATTTAATGGTCAAACAAATAAGTGACAAATAGTTAGAAGTTTCCTTAAGAAGTAAATGATCCCATACTGTGTTTACGTTCAGATACAGCAACTTCAGTTGGGAGCACCTTCCATGACAGCCATGTCTATAATCCATTGTGAACATACTTATAATGCATCATAATGTGCTTATAGCATAATAGTTAAAAGCACTCATAAATATCCGCTTTGGAACAGTAATCATAACACAATTTATAACTTAAATTTGTTGTGTGTTCATCTTGAATAGATTCATTCAGATTCTTTTCACAAACTATCACCATTTAGAGATACTTATAATCACATTACAATGCATTAGAACGGTGACCATATTGCATTTAAAAAAAGATTATAATGTATTACAACTATTAGTTAATAACTTCATTACAAATAGTAATAAGTCTACACTACAATCCTGGCAAAAAAACACATCAGTGAGTGAACAGCAACGATGAAGTTAAGCGATACTCAACCCTACATGTCATTAAATATGATTTATAATACGGTTTGATGATTCTTATCAAGCATTACGAGTGCTATAAACAGATCATAAAGCAGTGTAAGTATATTCATAACGCATCATGGGCGCCATGGAAAGTGTTTCCCTTCATTGTATTTTCGATGTCAGGTTAAAATCAGTTAAGAATTGTGGAAACAACAGATATGTCGAGGAGACAATAAAACACACACAATCCCCTTTCATGCGGACATACACAGTTGATTTCATCTGAAAGCGTGCAGAGAATAGGATCATAAAGACCCTCAGTAAGATCCGTGTGTTTCAGAGTATTGAATGGGCTTCATTATGGAGCTCAGTTATCAGAACTGACAGGTCTGTAGAAATCATTGGATTGAGAAGAGATGCACTTTTAACAGCGATTATCTGTCTTTATCACTTCAATCAACTAATTGCACTCTAATTGTCTTGCATAAAAAAACAGTTAAGTTCATTACTGCTCCTTCACAGTGGCTGTTTTGATATTGGCTAAAGGGATTAATAAAATCACTGGAGCGTAAGAGCGAGGCGACAAATCGGTGACTCTGAAGTCATCCGTGAGGTTGTGACATATGATGATCCGACATGTATTCAGTTCAACAGCAACCTCGGTAATAAAAATGAATTATAAAGCACATTTTAGTTCTGAATCATTTCCCATTTTAATGTTCTGAATAGAGAGATCATCTCGCCGAGAGCAGAGAGTCACAGAGCTGCTGCATCACCTCTCTGCTTTATTGCACTCGCTTTGATTCACTGGGTAATTCTCAAGAGGCGATTTAGTATTTAATATCACAGGCACAATTTGACATTCTGCCAGGGAGTCGCAAGACCTGGCCTCTGTTTGCTTCGTTTTCATAAATCAGTCTTTTAAAACCATTTCGGGGTAAATGTGATGAGAACAGTAACATATCTCTTTCAGAATTGATTATTTGTTGCATTCAAAGACTTGTTTTTACATTCTCTCTCAGCGTGGTTACAAACCGTTGCAGCGAAGGGAAAATAATGGAAACAAATCGCCTCATTTCCATCTATAAACTATCTGCTGGTAAATCTGTTTTGAAAATGAGCCAGCGTGGTCTTTCAAAACAAATATTTTGCTTCCTACACTGAGACCAACAGATTATCGCAGATAGCCAGTGGACCAAAAACGATTAATAAGCAAGGCTTTGCTTAGGAAGCGAAAAGCCAATAAAGTGTATTTTTCTGTCGAGCTCTGGTTTTGTTTGGACATCATAAATCAATTACACACATTTATCAACATTTAAATGAGCTATTTTATCTTCTCATGAGCTATTTTGCACATTTGGTCCCAGTGGCACTTTTCCATACTCGCAACCTCCCTGCTTATTAAGTCTCACGTTCACTTCATCCTCGCTAAGCCGGTAGAATTAGCCCCATTGATTCTATGTTCCGCACACTCTGAGGACTCTCCTGGGCGATTGCTCTCAAAAGAGATGCACAACATGTAGCGGCCATAAACCACAATGTGTGATCACAATTTACCAGATAAGCACAACCATGAAATACCACGGCCAGATGGAACAATAAAGGTGCTTTGAACTCTACAATTAGAGCAAGAAGCCCCACAAATTTCGCCAATTCATCTTTCTTGTGCTTTCTGGTTACTGTTGAAGAAAAGTAGAAGAAGAAAAAAATGTAGAAAGAGTGTCTTCACCCGGAAGTCTTGCAGTACTAATGGGCCTGTTGTTATTACACCTCGGTTGAACCAATGCACTAATGAGCTTCTTACAGAAAAGCAGGTGTTATTTCCTATCCGGTGTCACTAAATTCAGTCATGTTCAACAGTACAAACACGGCCCAGCAAGACGAGAGACCAAGAACCGAGCCCCCGCCGCACCCTGCCAGGGGCCAAAAAACTCTGATGGCAACATTTTAGATAAATTATCCAGTGAGGTCCAGGGTAGACAACGTAAACAAGGCGCCGATGCAGGCTTCTGTCGGGGAGTTTGAACACTGTCGCTTTGTCGAAAAAACGAGGTCCCGAACATCAGACGAAGATGAAGAGCTACTCGCTAATTAAGACGACATTTAATTTGACGCGAATTAGAACGGCTACATCTGAATGTCTGGGCGGTGGAGTAGGAAGTCTGTGCCTGTTTTTAGACGGCTAATTTAGCAACACTGAAACATTTATACCATAACTAGATTATGTTGCACTTATGAATCACTGATGGATTACAACCGTGATCTATTTTAAGAGGACGAGCACACAGTAACTAGACGAGAGTAAGAACACTAAATAACACCGGATAGGGCTCTATGACGGTGACGCATGGAAGATATCAAATAGGCTCTTAAAGGGGAAGTGATAATAGAGAAATACGTTGCATCAACATTTTATAATGTCCTTATTGCTGCGTCCATTATGATGTGTTACAAAACACGTATTCAATGTTTATAAACCACTTATAATAAAGGTGGCTTCATTATTTCAGCTTGGCTGGCGTTACTCTTCAGACATTTGGCTTTAAGATGATCTCTCCAAGTCGCTGGGGTTATATTTAAAGAGAAACCCTATTTTGTAAATGATGTTCCCCAATTATTATGATGCTCCACTGTCTGTCACCGGGGCCTTCCAAGCTCTTTTTGTAGCGGCTTCTCTTTGATTGCAGCCAAAGCAAGAGGCAGGATTATTAACGGGTTGCTGCACATCAGCTTAACTGACACACACGGGACGCGGCAGACATCCGAGTGCATTCACATCGTCACGCTGAGAACAAATCGTTGCTACTGCCACCTCTGTTCGCCCTGCAGGTCTTACATTTTCTGGGGTGTCACGACAATTGGCAGCTTACTGATCAGCGGGAGAATAAAAATACCTGGCTGAGAAACTACACCTGGACAAGGACACTGGGAGAGACGCAACCCGCTGGAAGCGTTGTCCTAGAGACGGAGCAAACTCAAGCTCTTGGACAGATGGGTTTCTAAAAATAAAGGAAATTGGTTCTGGGAAGGTGACACGGAGTCTGGAGTGAGGTGATTTGTGCTAAGGGGAACAAACATTTGCATTTGACATAACTTTGAGGGGTCGGGGTTTACCCCGATGTACAAAATGCCTAATGGACCTCTGAACTCGATGACAGAAATAATCCTAACTCTTAGTTACTGAATGGTTGCTCTGCACTAATCTGGATTTGGGATAGTTGCTGAGCGGCAGGTGGTGGTTATTTTTTATCAAGTCAGTGGTAGAGTATAAAGCCCTTCAACAAATTAGTAAGCTCCCCTCCTTAGAATACAAGTCTAGTGTTGCACAACATCCCAATCATTGGCAGCATGCGTTGGTCTTATTTTAGTGGCGGTCCTCTGACACGGGGGAGGCGACCGAGCTCAAGGTGCGGCCAGACACGACAGGCAGTCTGCATCCGAGGACTCACTGTGATGCTGGGGCCGAACCCGGAGCCGGGCTGAGGGCTGGCGGCACTGATGTAGTTGCCCACAGCTGAATCCTGGCTGCTCGGTCCGTACAGGTCAGCCACAGGCCCTGGACTGTTGGCACCAGGGAAACCTCCGGGCCTTGACGGGTTGGCGCCTGCACGCAAACACAGCGGGGAGCAGCTCAGAAACACCCAACAGCCATCGGCGCGACTTTTACTCGCTAAGGCTCAAAAGGAAGCATTTAAATCAAAGAACACATGACTGGATTCATGTTGGTCTCGAAGGACTTGCTTCGAGGTCGTTTGATATCAACCGACAAGAAAAGGTGCAGGATCGACCTTGATTTTAGACCCGCCAAAATGAGAGGTGAATCCAGTATGATATTCTGAATATAATCTACATGCCGTGTGTATTATGCATAGGAGTAGCATTCACGTTGTGTATTCATGCACAACACAAAACAAGCACTGTGCTGGAAACACTTCCACCATGCTAATAAATTAGGAAGGTTGCAGTGTCAATGTGGCCATGCATAGTGTGAAGGAGTCCTTGTAAAACATCATTAGCTGGTGAATAAGAAGAGCAACACAGGATTATTATGTTAGTATTATGCGATTCTAGACTGTACTTGAGTTATGAACACAGACATTTGAGGTATACTACTTTATGCTTTCCTCTATGACCTATGATTCAGGGATAACGGCAAGAAACGACTAAAAAAGCTCCCCATTATTCCAGCTGTGTGCTTCAGCTGCCGGTGTAACTTCAGGCATAAAGCAAAAGAGGTATGTGAGAAAAGAGAAGGAGGCATAAAGGGGGAATATAAAAGCATGACCCGACTTCATGTGCAGGTCCAAACTCGGGGGGGGGGGGGGGGGGATAAAAAAGAAATACTGTACATGACTTACCACCTTTGCCCTGTGAGTAAGAGCAACTCTGACTAATAAAATGTCTTTTGAAAACCCAGATGCCAACTAAAGGCCAATAACACTTGCGATGCAGAAAAAAAGAAGAGGAAAAAAAAAATAGTCGGCGAGAAAGAAAAACGCAGCGATCTCTTAACAGCAATCTCCTCTGCCGTCAGCCTCCCGTAACCCTCGGTCTCACCCTCATTCAAAGACAAGACTGAAAAAAATAAATTATTAAAAAGAAAAATCTTGCGACGGCCGGAAAACGCTCCATCTTGTGTCTATATGAGCTCATGAGCCCGATGACGCATGAGAGGAAGGCATTGTAGAACAAGTACGGAAAGACGGAGAGCAACTGCGCTACAGCCGATGTGTTGACACGCGCAGAACACAAACTGTATCATCGTCACCGCGCGCAACGCAGCACCACTCCATCCATCACGGCTGCATTAGACACGCCAGGTCCGACAGGGGCACCTGGACACGTAGACGCAGAAAGCACTCCAGATGACTGAAGCCATCTCACTAAACACACATCTAGTGGGGTTGACACTGCTGTTTAACTGCGAGGACTTTAAACAGTGAGCAGCTAGTGCTCTTATCTCGCCGGCACAGCCCCCAGTACGCTGGCGTATTATATAAGGACCTTTTCAGGCAAAATGGCTATCCTCCTTTTCTATGACTGGTGATTTTATATTAAGAGTGTGGCTCACCCCTCTCCATGTGAAGCCGTTTTTTAATGATTATTTTAAAACGTTTCGGCTGCAGTGGTTCTGCGTTTGACTTTGGGTGTTGAACAAGTGCAACTTGGGCCATATTGTTGCACTGTGTTAACGGTCATATACTATTTTACATAAGGATAGTGCTGAATTTCTCTAATGCAAATTTCTGATCTGGGGGAGGGGAGGGGGTGACCTTCTGTTGGTGAAGTACTTTGAGAGCCCAAAATAAATGAATGTCTAATGTCGAACTCTACACAGGACACTGTGTGCTACGTTGCCACTCTCTGTCTTCCAGGTTCCATTTGCTTCATTTTAATTCACTTAAATTGAAATACAGATGTCGGCACTGTGCACAAGGAAGAAAAGAAAACCCCTTTTATCAAGGAGATATTCGTCTTCAACGTGGATATATCCTGTTCTCCCTTTTCAGCAATCTGTGTGGCACAACCTCCACCTGTGGAGGGAGCGCTCTGCGAGGAGCAGGTTTGACCCGCCGTAGCATTTGCACAGTAACGGCATGATAAATGAAACGCGGGTAATCCACGGCCTCCGGCTGGTAATCATCGTCGTAAGGCTCCGACTGGACACAAAAAAACAATTATACTTCCTGAGAACCATTCTCCTTATCTACTTAAAACAAACATCCACAAGAAGAAGAGAAGAAGAAAAAACAACACTATTGTGATTCCATTTACTTTAATGTGCTCTCTGATTCTCATATCATTAGGGTCAAGGTTGGCGACAAATACAACCTCTATTTCTATCATTATATACTTTCTATATCCGACTCCCTCAGGGTTCGATTGCGTCCTCTCAGGTAAAAAAAACACCCGCCAGTCCAGCGCTACTAAAGGACGGCGGGTTTCTTCAGCCTGTATATTTGCAGTGGTGCAAAGGAGTTGGAATCTTTCTCCTGCTGTGCAGCTGTCTATGCAATTAAACACTTGCTTCACAGATCTGGAGAAGGTGAAGCGTATAGGGAACTATTTCCGTGGCACTATCACACCGGCACACGTGTTGTGACAATGATGGCAATACAGCAAAACAGCAGGACAGCAGGAAAACCCTTCAAAAAAACCACATCTGCGCAGTTGTTTCCATTCTGTGTTTTCAGACAGAAAACACAGACAGACACACAGACAGACACACAGACAGACAGAGAGACAGACAGACACACAGACAGACAAATAGACAGACAGAGAGACAGACAGACAGACACACAGACAGACAGAGAGACAGACAGAGAGACAGACACACAGACAGACAGAGAGACAGACAGACACACA